>NC_139993.1:60249505-60392005 GCF_964263955.1 Coregonus lavaretus | reverse complement strand
GAAAGATGGAAGTCTCCATTTGGTGTGTCTCCTGGATGCCCACATGACTTAGCTGCAAACAATAACAGAGGAAACAACTGCTTTTAGCCCAAAGAACATTCAACAAAAACATATTGGTCCAACATCTACATACTCCGCTATTATTAGTTTTTTGTGTATATTATAATTGACAGTTCATGATCATCCATCTGCAATATGGAATTTCACATACAGTAAATTATAATTTTGTAATCAGAATTGACTTTAAAAGTAATTTGTCAAATGCAATGCATATCATGTCATTCTAAACCTCCGTTAGGGATGGGATGGGCATAGACTTACGTTCACATTTTCGACCACCTTCTTCTTTTTCCCAGTCTCCCTTGTTGCATTTGAATCTAAAGAAACCTACGTAGCCAATAGCGCAGGGCAACCTCACTCTTTTGTCGCTGGCAGTGTCTTCTAGCTTGGAAACGTCTAATTTTGCATGGTCAGGATTCTTTATAAATGCATTTCTTAAACAATCTGTGAGGTACACACAGTTACAGGTGTAAATAACATGGAATGCAAAATAGACTTATTAAAACATCTTGAAATATGCAATGCCAAGGGTGATGCATAAACCCATCATATCTTATTTATTTTATTTATTTATTTATTAGGATCCCCATTAGCTGTTGCTATAGCAGCAGCTACTCTTCCTGGGGTCCACACAAAACATTAAAGGTGACATAATACAGAACATTAATTGACAAGAACAGCTCAAGGACAGAACTACATACATTTAAAATAAGAATAATATAACCAAACAAGTCCTGTAGTGACAAAACATGACGAAACAGAGAGACACTTGCATGCATTATATCAGTACTACATATACATACAAGTTATTTAGGTCAGATAGGGGAGAGGCGTTGTGCCGTGAGGTGATGTTTCATTTGTTTTTAAAGCTAATTTTGTTGTTTGCTTGAGTAATTTGAGATGGAAGAGAGTTCCATGGCTCTATATATGAGTTTCCTTAAATTTGTTTTGAATTTGGGGACTGTGAAGAGACCCCTTGTGACTTGTCTGTTGGGGTAAGTATGTATGTCAGAACTGTATGTTAGTTGATTATACAGACAATTTGGAATTTTTCAACACAGTAATATTTCTCATAAAAACAAGAAGTGATACAGTCTCTCCTCTACTTTGAGCCAAGAGAGACTTGCATGCATATTGTTCAAATTAGCCCTTGGTGTACTGTGAAGGACAAGGTGTGCTGCTCTGTTCTGGACCAGCTGCAGCTTTCCTCTGTCCTTCTTTTCAGCACCTGACCTTATAACCGGGCAATAGTCAAGATGTGATAAAACTATAGCCTGCAGAAATTGTTTAGTCCAGCGTGGTGTTAAAAATGCAGGGTATATTTTTACCACTGACAGACCACTCCCCATATTAACAACAATTTAATAAAATGCCTTGACGATGACAGTTTACAATCTAAGGTAACACCAATAAGTTTAGTTTCCTCTACTTGCTCAATGGTCACATCATTAATTAGAAGATTCAGCTGAGGTCTAGTACTTAGGGAATGACATGTACCAAATTCAGTGATTTTGGTTTTTAGATATGTTCAGGACTAGGTTATTACTAGCCACCCATTCTAAAACTGACTACAGTTCTTTGCAGTGGGTTGCAGTGATTTCACTAGCTACCTGGGACCACCGTGTGTATAATGTTGAATCATCTGCGTACATAGACACGCAGGCTTTGATTAAGGCTAGTGGTAGATCATTAGTAAAAACAGAAAACAGTAAAAAGCTAAGACAGCTCCTTTGTGGAATACCACACTTGATATCTTTTACGTTAGAGAAGCTTCCATTAACCTCTACGGGATCAGTGTCCCGTATACGGGATGGTTGATCTAACGTGCGCTAATGTGATTAGCATGACTGTTGTAAGTAACAGCAAACTTTTCAGGACATACAGTGGCTTGCGAAAGTATTCACCCCCCTTGGCATTTCTCCTATTTTGTTGCCTTACAACCTGGAATTAAAATTGATTTTTGGGGGGGTTTCTATCATTTGATTTACACAACATGCCTACCACTTTGACGAAATAAGACAAAAAAAAATAGAAACCTGAGCGTGCATAACTATTCACCCCCCCATAGTCAATACTTTGTAGAGCCACATTTTACAGCAATTACAGCTGCAAGTCTCTTGGGGTATGTCACTATAAGCTTGGCACATCGAGCCACTGGCATTTTTGCCCATTCTTCAAGGCAAAACTGCTCCAGCTCCTTCAAGTTGGATGGGTTCCGCTGGTGTACAGCAATCTTTAAGTCATACCACAGATTCTCAATTGGATTGAGGTCTGGGCTTTGACTAGGCCATTCCAAGACATGTAAATGTTTCCCCTTAAACCAGTCGAGTGTTGCTTTAGCAGTATGCTTAGGGTCATTGTCCTGCTAGAAGGTGAACCTCCGTCCAAGTCTCAAATCTCTGGAAGACTGAAACAGGTTTCCCTCAAGAATTTTTCTGTATTTAGCTCCATCCATCATTCCTTCAATTCTGACCAGTTTCCCAGTCTCTGCCGATGAAAAACATCCCCACAGCATGATGCTGCCACCACCATGCTTCACTTTTAATAATGGATTTAATGGTGCTCCGTGGGATGTTCAAAGTTTCTGATATTTTTTTATAACCCAACCCTGATCTGTACTTCTCCACAACTTTGTCCCAGACCTGTTTGGAGAGCTCCTTGGTCTTCATGGTGCCGCTTGCTTGGTGGTGCCCCTGGCTTAGTGGTGTTGCAGACTCTGGGGCCTTTCAGAACAGGTGTATATTTACTGAGATCATGTGACAGATCATGTGACACTTAGATTGCACACAGGTGGACTTTATTTAACTAATTATGTGACTTCTGAAGGTAATTGGTTGCACCAGATCTTATTTAGGGGCTTCAAAGCAAAGTGGGTGAATACATATGCATGCACCACTTTTTCCGTTATTTATGTTTTAGAATTTTTTGAAACAAGTTATTTTTTTCATTTCACTTCACCAATTTGGACTATTTTGTCTATGTCCATTGAATTAAGTCCAAATAAAAATCCATTTAAATTACAGGTTGTAATTCAACAAAATAGAAAAAACGCCAAGGGGGATGAATACTTTTGCAAGGCACTGTAGACATGTCTTATATGGGCAGAAGGCTAAAATTATGGTTAATCTAACTGCACTGTTCAATTTACAGTAGCTATTACATTGAAAAAAGACCATGCTATTGTTTGAGGAGAGTGCATTACAACAAAAAACGAATCACAGCAACTGGTTTGGTACATTCACCTCTGAAGGTAAATAATGTACTTACATTCAGTAATCTTGCACTGATTTGTCATCTTAAGGGTCCCAGAGATAAAATATAGCATAGTTTTGTTTGAACAAATCCATTTTTATATTCAAATGTGGGAATTGGGTTCTACAGTTTGAACCCCTGCTGTCTCTGGCTCCACACCCACCCCGATGTGTGAAAGTGAGTGTATAAGCTAATGATCCATCATGTATGACATTCCTGGGAGTGTGTAAACTTACATTTTGTATTACCATATAATTTGTGTATGTTCTCTATGGTTATGTACTTGAAAATGTATCAATTGACCAATTTGGCACATTTGGGCAGACTTGATACAAAATAGTCCAGTATTGCAATGCTTCAATGGATCAATCTGAAACTTTGCACACACACTGCTACTATCTAGTGGACAAAATCAAAATTGCGCCTAAACTGCAATATTATATTGTGGCCTTTCTCTTGCATTTCAAAGATGATGGAACAAAAAAATAACATAGAAAAAGCATATTTTTATGTTGCATTATCTTTTACCAAATCTAATGTGTTACATTCTCCTACATTAATTTCCCATTTCCACAAACTTCAAAGTGTTTCCTTTCAAATGGTATCAAGAATATGCATAGCCTTGCTTCAGGTCCTGAGCTACAGGCAGATAGATTTTTGTATGTCATTTTAGGCGAAAATTGAAAAAACGGGTCTGATCCTTAAGAGGTTAAAGAAAACCCTGTGTCTATTAGATAGATAGGTCTCACTCCGTGATATGGCCGATGATGGAAAGCCATAACATGTGAGTTTTCAATAACAGATGATGGTTAATAATATCAAAGGCTGCACTGAAGTCTAACACAACAGCTCCATCAATCATCTTATTATCAATTTATTTCAGCCAATCATCAGTCATTTGTGTCGGGGCAGTACATGTTGAGTGCCCTTCTCTATAAGCGTGCTTAAAGACAGTTGTTAAATTATTCACAGAGAAATAACATTGTATCTGGTCAAACACAATTTTTTCCATACGTTGGTAAGAACTGATTTCAACATGATCCGAAGTGTGAACTCGACATGCTGTCTCACCGATGCATGCATGGAAAATTACACAAACCAAACATAACTTCTTATATCTGTAATATTTCAGTCAGGCAGAGATATCTTACCTTGACCTTTCACAAAGGTGAGTGTACAAAACCACAGTGCAAGGACAAAGCTGAGAGTTATCAATCGCATTTTGACTTCATCGCCTGTTGTCTGTCACCAGTGAGAGTGTTGGGATGTTGTGGGTCACAGACAGAGTTGCAGTAGTTAAATGAACTCCTGTCGGTTAATGATTTGCCAGAGCCCTCTCAAGTTACAGTCCGTCACGCAACTCAGCAGCAACACACTGTCACGACTTCCTCCGAAGCTGCCTCCCCTGCTTGTTCGGGCAGACTTCGGCGTTCGTCGTCACCGGCCTTCTAGCCACTGCCGCTCCATATCTCATCATTCCATATGTCTTGTCTTGTCAATTACACACACCTGGTTCATATTCCCCTCATTAGTACGTGTTTAGTGTTCCCTCTGCCCCCCTTGTTCTTGTGGGTGATTGTTCATTGTGAGGATTAGTAGCTCGGTTGAGCTCAGTATTTTGTATTGCTGGAGTATTTTCCCCTGTGTGCATGTTTGTTCCAGTGCGCCTGTTTTGCGCACTGGACTAGTTACGCTGGATTACGGAATAAACTCTGTATACTGTGATTTACCCTCCTGCGCCTGACTCCTTCAAATCACGCATCACACACACAGCACACTAAAATTAGAAGGTAACACATGTCCTGTATTGTAACACAGTGAGCCACAGGCTGCAGGGGCATGCAGAGGTGGAAGTAGAGGATAACTGTAAATGGAGAAAGACGAGGAGGGGAGGGGATGGGGGAGAAGGGCAAGTGACCACATGATGTCTGGTTGAGACACCAAGGGTCACGGAAAGCGAACAGTGTTGTGAAAGACAAACAACTAAGCCTGAGGGAGGGAGTTGTTAGGTCTGGCAAAACTACAATGTTTTGTTGGGAATTGTTATCATTGCACATTTCCCGGCATCTGGATATTTCCATTGCCAAATCCACTGTGTACTATTTACAAGTTGAAAACCCAAAGTGTGCATCGATTATATTCAGCCTTTCTATTCTACTGGAGAACCTGAAACCATTGCTCTCAATAAGGGTATTGTGTTGCTGAAATTTTGAACATAATCAAAAACATAATTTTATTGTGACAATAAATGTAGCTAATGTATGTTTTAAATGAATGTCTCTGAATGTGGAAACTGGATCTGACTTGTTTGTCTTTTACTGAATAAATAAAGTATTCCAGAAAATGGTTCATTTGTTATGTAAACCTCCGGTAATCATTTGCAGTAACCAAATAGATGGCTTAATCTGAGGCTTCCAACCTTTGAAACCACACTACTGGCATTATGAGATAAAACTCAATTTTCAATTAAAATATAGTAGCATTTTTAGTGAGGGACTTTTCAGGACAACATAAGTGACAGACTGAAATCTGCCCTGATTTAACTCTAATACTACCAACATTTTACATACATGGATTACCAACTGGGGTCAACAAATCTACTTAATTTTTATCAAAACATCATTAGGCATGTAAATAATGTTATCTGAAATAAAATAAAAAAACATATTCTGCATATTCTGTAAAACAAAAATGCAGCTTTTTTTCGAGAATACAATCCACATTAGTACAAAAAAGCTGATTTACCATCATTTAATTGTAGTATCATTTCATTTTTTGAATTTGGTAATTTCTATGTGGTAAAAAGATTTAAAGGGGTGGTACACCAACATTATAAATATGCTTAATTTTATTGTCAAAAAGCGATTCATCCATTGATTCTGAGAGACAATGACCAAGCATATGGCTCAGTTTTCTTTATGTATTTACCCCACAGCCAGCATTAGCATTGCTGCTAGTGAAGCAATGGGATTGGTAGGGCCTTGCTTCAAAAAGCAAGCCCAACTACTAAAAATTCCTTCAAACAAAATGTTATAGCAACCCACATTCCATAACAAGTTGAACATATATAATATTGGTGGGTATTAGAGGAATTCTGGTATTTATGTAACATTTCCTGTAGAATAACAGGAAATACACACCAATACAGCAGTATGTGTACATTCAGAGGGTAGCTGGTTTCTGTACTACAGTTCTACCAAGTATTCATAACACTGACATAATTTTATGAGCTGTTTTGACTGAAACTAAGCATATAGTTCTATCAAGTATTTATATCATTGGCAAACTTTGTATACCATTGGCACAACATTTTTTTGCACAGCAATAAGGTGATTTTGGTTTTGTACAGTCATTCCATATGTAGTATAACAAAGTACAATCTTAGGCAAGTGCATGGGGTGTTATACAGTATCTTGGCAAATGATTTGTATATCTTGTCATAATCTCTAAAACAGGTCCCCCTCCACCCTCTAGTGGTATGGAAACTTGTCATTATGTCTCCAAAGAAACCTGGATTAAAATAAGGGTCCTATTTATCAAATTACTATAGGCGGAATTAGGTGTTTTTGATGTGGTCAAAATGACCCCAAAATACTTGAATTATTGATACAGTAACACTAAACAATGATTTATATTTGTTAAGAACAAGTTAAATGACAAAATCATGAAAAATTAGAAGAATTTAATAAACCACCCTTGGGCTTTGATAAAAAAATATGCCTCTGGGGTCAAAATTACCACAGTCGGTAGTATGAGGGTTTAACCGAGAAGTCAGAAAACATGTGTTTAGCTGTTGGGTAATATTGAGTTGTTGAACTTCCTGAGTTGTCCTTTATGTGACCCATAGACATTTTTACATTTTAGTCATTTAGCAGACGCTCTTATCCAGAGCGACTTACAGTTAGTGAATGCATACATGTTTGTTTTTTTCCTCATACTGGCCCCACGTGGGAAACGAACCCACATCCCTGCCGGCCAAACCCTCCCCTACCTTGGACGACACTGGACCAATTGTGCGCCGTCCACGGGTCTCTCGGTCGCGGCCGGCTACGACAGAGCCTGAATTCGAACCAGGATCTCTAGTGGCACAGCTAGTACTGCGATGCAGTGCCTTAGACCACTGCGCCACTCGGGAGCAGTGACCCCCTACCTCTGTTTCTCAATAAGGACTACCCCCATCCTTGTCTGCACCACATGTTATTAGTCAGCAGTTGCAATGTGTTTACATAACCATGAACTACCGTACAGCGTTCAAACACTACTCAAATATGTAGCTAGGCATTGCAATATGTTCTCGTTGCAGACTAAGTATGGCTTGCGTCAATCAGAACAAAGATTCTAGTAATTAGTCTATAGAATGGTTATCAGTTACATTATAGTGTAGAGTGGTTATCAGTTACATTAGAATATAGAGTGGTTATCAGTTACATTATAATATAGAGTGGGTATCAGTTACATTAGAATATAAATCAGTTACATTAGAATATAGAGTGGTTATCAGTTACATTAGAATATAGAGTAGTTACCAGTTACATTAGAATATAGAGTGGTTATCAGTTACATTAGAATATAGAGTGGTTATCAGTTACATTAGAATATAGAGTGGTTATCAGTTACATTAGAATATAGAGTGATTGTCAGTTACATTAGAATATAGAGTGGTTATCAGTTACATTAGAATATAGAGAGGTTATCAGTTACATTAGAATATAGAGAGGTTATCAGTTACATTAGAATATAGAAGTTAGAAAGTTTGCCCACTGACAAAGAAATGATCAGTCTTTAATTTTAATGGTAGGTTTATTTGAACAGTGAGAGACAGAATAACAACAAAGAAATCCTGAAAAACAAATGTCAAAAATGTTATAAATTGATTTGCATTTTAATGAGGGAAATAAGTATTTGACCCCCTCTCAATCAGAAAGATTTCTGGCTCCCAGGTGTCTTTTATACAGGTAACAAGCTGAGATTAGGAGCACACTCTTAAAGGGAGTGCTCCTAATCTCAGTTTGTTACCTGTATAAAAGACACCTGTCCACAGAAGCAATCAATCAATCAGATTCCAAACTCTCCACCATGGCCAAGACCAAAGAGCTCTCCAAGGATGTCAGGGACAAGATTGTAGACCTACACAAGGCTGGAATGGGCTACAAGACCATCGCCAAGCAGCTTGGTGAGAAGGTGACAACAGTTGGTGCGATTATTCACAAATGGAAGAAACACAAAAGAACTGTCAATCTCCCTCGGCCTGGGGCTCCATGCAAGATCTCAACTCGTAGAGTTGCAATGATCATGAGAACGGTGAGGAATCAGCCCAGATCTCAAGGCAGCTGGGACCATAGTCACCAAGAAAACAATTGGTAACACACTACGCCGTGAAGGACTGAAATCCTGCAGCGCCCGCAAGGTCCCCCTGCTCAAGAAAGCACATATACATGCCCGTCTGAAGTTTGCCAATGAACATCTGAATGATTCAGAGGAGAACTGGGTGAAAGTGTTGTGGTCAGATGAGACCAAAATGCAGCTCTTAGGCATCAACTCAACTCGCTGTGTTTGGAGGAGGAGGAATGTTGCCTATGAACCCAAGAACACCATCCCCACCGTCAAACATGGAAGTGGAAACATTATGCTTTGGGGGTGTTTTTCTGCTAAGGGGACAGGACAACTTCACCACATCAAAGGGACGATCGACGGAGCCATGTACCGTCAAATCTTGGGTGAGAACCTCCTTCCCTCAGCCAGGGCATTGAAAATGGGTCGTGGATGGGTATTCCAGCATGACAATGACCCAAAACACACGGCCAAGGCAACAAAGGAGTGGCTCAGGAAGAAGCACATTAAGGTCCTGGAGTGGCATAGCCAGTCTCCAGACCTTAATCCCATAGAAAATCTGTGGAGGGAGCTGAAGGTTCGAGTTGCCAAACGTCAGCCTCGAAACCTTAATGACTTGGAGAAGATCTGCAAAGAGGAGTGGGACAAAATCACTTCTGAGATGTGTGCAAACTTGGTGGCCAACTACAAGAAACGTCTGACCTCTGTGATTGCCAACAAGGGTTTTGCCACCAAGTACTAAGTCATGTTTTGCAGAGGGGTCAAATACTTATTTCCCTCATTATAATGCAAATCAATTTATAAAATGTTTGACATGCGTTTTTCTGGATTTTGTTGTTGTTATTCTGTCTCTCACTGTTCAAATAAACATACCATTAAAATTATAGACTGATGATGTCTTTGTCAGTGGGCAAAACGTACAAAATCAGCAGGGGATCAAATACTTTTTTCCCTCACTGTATAGATATATATATATTTTTTGCTCCTGAACTTCTTCTACTCTCAACCTCTCCGATCATTTTCATGATGTCCATCCGGTTTGCTTCTATAGGCCATATCTTTCTAACTGTGCTCTTTCCCAAAAGCTCCCAACATACAACCTATATACTTATTATGGACACAGTATGCTTACATTATTAGATATCTTTGTTATTATTTGTTGTTATTTGTTATTAGTCCCATCCTTCAACTCTATTCAATACCTCCCATCTATCTCTTAACACCATCCATATAGGATTTCTATTTGCCATATATATTTCAACCGTACTGTGATGTTTTACAAAAGTTCTGAACCTTTATATTCTCATTGCTTCTACAGATTGTGAATTAAAAATAAACATTTTTGCTAAAAGTATTATTATATTATTGATCGATTGACTATGACTTTTCAGATCACCCAGTAATGCTATCTGCAAGGTTAGCTCCAGGTAAATATTGCAATCCTTTAGCCATTCCTGGACCTGTGTCCAAAAACAAGCTACAAATGGACAGAACCAAAACAAATGATCTAATGATTCTGTCTCTTCACAGCAAAATCTGCAGAGCTGGGAAGATTGTATCTCCCATATAAATAACATTCTATTGGTAGCAAGAATTTTATATAATAATTTAAATTGAAAGATTCTAATTTTTGAATCCGGTGTCGTTTTGCGTGTCAGATCATAAACACTATGCCATGGGATCGGTACGTCAAAAATCTCTTCCCAACTATTTTGCAATCTTTATGTGATGGCTGTCAATCCTTTGGTCCTTAAGTGAAACTGATATACTTTTATATTTATCACAGTTTTCCTTAACCAATTATGTTCTCTAATGCAAGGCTGACAGACAAGTTCCTTACTTTCTCCCCCTTCCACTTTCCTCTTCCACTTTTGCGGTAAGGCTGCAATTATTTGGTTGTAATTTTGGGTAGAGCAGACATTTCCATATAATGATGGACTGTCGTTTCTCTTTGCTTATTTGAGCTGTTCTTGACATAGTATGGACTTGGTCTTTTACCAAATAGGGCTATTTTCTGTATACCCCCCTACCTTGTTACAACACAACTGATTGGCTCAAACGCATTAAGAAGGAAAGAAATTCCACAAATTAACTTAACCTTTTTAACATTTTTACATTTTTAGTTATTTAGCAGACGCTCTTATCCAGAGCGACTTACAGTTAGTGAATACATATTTTTTTATACTGGCCCCCCGTGGGAATCGAACCCACAACCCTGGCATTGCATCCCCACAACCCCACAGCTCTATCAACTGAGCTACATCCCTGCCGGCCATTCCCTCCCCTACCCTGGACGACGCTGGGCCAATTGTGCGCCGCCCATGAGTCTCCCGGTCGCGGCCGGCTGTGACAGAGCCTGGATTCGAACCAGGATCTCTAGTGGCACAGTTAGCACTGCGATGCAGTGCCTTAGACCACTGTGCCACTCAGGAGTACAAAATATATATATCTTTCCCCTAACCCTACCTTCCCTCCCCTAACAAGGCACACCTGTTAATTGAAATGCATTCCAGGTGACTACCTCATGAAGCTGGTTGAGGGAATGCCAAGAGTGTGTAAAGCTGTCATCAAGGCAAAGGGTGGCTATTTTGAAGAATATAAAATATAAAACATATTTTGATTTGTTTAACACTTTTTTGGTTACTACATGATTCCATATGTGTTATTTCATAGTTTTGATGTCTTCACTATTATTCTACAATGTAGAAAATAGCAAAAATAAAGAAAAACCCTTGAATGAGTAAGTGTTCTAAAACGTTTGACCAGTAGTGTATGTGTTTATTAAAGGGCTTGGCTAACTGTGTTAGGCAGGGCTGGTTGTGGAGTAAATCTCAAACTTTCTAAATAAAAATCCTTATGTTCCATGGGCAACAATTTGGCTTACACGTATCAGGCTAGGCTACCTCGTTACAAAGCGTGATTCCAAATCACATCTGCTACAGTACATATACTCGGTTTATGTTTCGGAGCACTGAATCCACCTTTGACCCATGCTGGTTGAGCAATCTCCATTCTACAGTTCTTAGAATATCAGGCATGGTAGAGTCTTCCTTTACCACCAGAGGGCAGAAGTGACCCTTTTGTTGGACTCTGAGCATACACAGGTACAACCAGAATAAGAAACACAGTGGGAGGCTTTTCATTTCTACAGATTCACATTCTTTATCAACAGTTGCTACCTATTTTATTCATGTCATCTGTTTCCTTTTTTTGACTGTACCTTATTATTTTTTTATTTTTTTGGGGGGGGGGGATGGATCAGCTTAATATTGCAGATAGATTGTATCTTCTATCAATGTAATTGTCTGCATCACTTCCAATCCCCCATGTTTTTTAATTTTTTTTATATATATTCCCCTTTATTACTTTTCAACCCCACCATCCTTTCCCTACTTGGAGTAAATTAGTGAACAACAACGTCCAGGCCTCTACTTCCGGTCTATAATTACAATCTACACCTTATGGACAGAGTTAATTTTACAATAATTCTATATCCATATATATATATATATATATATATATATATATATATATATATATATATATATATATATATATATATATATATATATATATATATATATTTATTTATTTTTTTGCTCCTGAACTTCTTCTACTCTCAACCTCTCCGATCATTTTCATGATGTCCATCTGGTTTGCTTCTAAATGCCATATCTTTCTAACTGTGCTCTTTCCCAAAAGCTCCCAACATACAACCTATATACTTATTATGGACACAGTATGCTTACATTATTGTCTATCTTTGTTATTGTTTGTTGTTATTTGTTATTAGTCCCATCCTTCAACTCTATTCAATACCTCCCATCTATCTCTTAACACCATCCATATAGGATTTCTATTTGCCATATATATTTCAACCATACTGTGATGTTTTACAAAAGTTCTGAACCTTTCTATTCTCATTGCTTCTACAGATTGTGAATTAAAAATAAACATTTTTGCTAAAAGTATTATTATATTATTGATTGATTGACTATGACTTTTCAGATCACCCAGTAATGCTATCTGCAAGGTTAGTTCCAGGTAAATATTGCAATCCTTTAGCCATTCCTGGACCTGTGTCCAAAAACAAGCTACAAATGGACAGAACCAAAACAAATGATCTAATGATTCTATCTCTTCACAGCAAAATCTGCAGAGCTGGGAAGATTGTATCCCCCATATAAATAACATTATATTGGTAGCAAGAATTTTATATAATAATTTAAATTGAAAGATTCTAATTTTTGAATCCGGTGTCGTTTTGCGTGTCAGTTCATAAACACTATGCCATGGGATCGGTACGTCAAAGATCTCTTCCCAACTACTTTGCAATCTATATGGGACGGCTGTCAATCCTTTGGTCCTTAAGTGAAACTGATATACTTTTTTATTTATCACAGTTTTCCTTAACCAATTATGTTCTTTAATGCAAGGCCGACAGACAAGTTCCTTACTTTCTCCCCCTTCAACTTTCCTCTTCCACTTTTGCGGTAAGGCTGCAATTATTTGGTTGTAATTTTGGGTAGAGCAGACATTTCCATATGTTTTTGTTAGCTGCATGTGCGACATAACTCCACCAGTCCTACCGATGATATCATTTACGAAGATTATACCTTTTTTAAACATTCTGTCAAAAAATAAAGGTTTTTTGTCAATTAGTATATTTGAATTTAACCACAATATTTGTTGCATTATTTGTTCTGTCGTTTCTGGAGGATTAAATTGAAATTGCAACCAACTTTCTATGGCTTGTTTTAGAAATAGTGACATTTGGGAGATTATTTCCTTTTCAAATAACTGAAAGTGAGAGGTTGTAATCTGAATAAAGGGAAAAAGGCCTTTCTTGAACAGTGGGTGAGACAATCTTACTAATTTGCTTGAGAACCAGTTCGGATTTAAGTATAACTTTTGGATGACTGAAGATTTTAGTGATAGGTCTAATGCTTTAATATTTAATAATTTCTGTCCTCCGAATTCATATTCATTATATAAATATGCTCTTTTAATTTTGTCTGGCTTGCCGTTCCAAATAAAATTGAATATTTTTTTCTCATATAATTAAAAAAAATTATGTTTCGGAGCACTGAATCCACCTTTTACCCATGCTGGTTGAGCAATCTCCATTCTACAGTTTTTAGAATATCAGGCATGGTAGAGTCTTCCTTTACCACCAGAGGGCAGAAGTGACCCTTTTGTTGGACTCAGGTACAACCAGCATACACAGGTACAACCAGAATAAGAAACACAGTGGGAGGCTTTTCATTTCTACAGATTCACATTCTTTATCAACAGTTGCTACCTATTTTATTCATGTCATCTGTTTACTTTTTTTGACTGTACTTTTACTAGTTGCAGAATGATCTAATGAAGCTGAACCATTAGGCTTTAATTGGTCACCCGACACAGTAAGACACAGAACTACATACCATTTTAAAACAGAAAATATTGGAAATGATAAATATTCAACTATATTCCATCAGCATACATTCACACTTGTATTGTTTTCTTATATTTTTTAAGGGGGTAGATCAGCTTTAATATTGCAGATAGATTGTTGCTTACATCAATGTAATTGTCTGCATAATTTCCAATCCCCCATGTATTTTTTTGTAAATAAATATATATATATATATATATATATATATATATATATATATATATATATATATATATATATATATATTTTTTTTTTTCCCCTAACCCTACCTTCCCTCCACTAATTGGAGTAAACTAATGGACAACAACTCTTAGGCTTCTACCTCCAGCTTATAATATACATACTATATACATTTTACGGACACAGTATAGTTTACAATAGTTATCTTTTGTTTGTTTTTAGTCCCATCCTTCAGCTCCACTCAACCCTTCCCATCTATCTCTGAACACCATCAAGTTTTGATTTCTATTTGCCGTGTATTTTTTTTTACATTCAAACTGTTAAAAGCACACATTATTAAAACAATATTTTGATATTTTCTTTTTCTGTGTTTCTTTATAAATACCATTGGCCTAAGCATATATAAGCGTGTCTGTATAATCCGTTAGTAGGGCCGGGATGATACCAGTATCCCAATATTCGTGGCAAGGAAACAAAACACAATACAGATTTAACTTCTTTAGGAAAATGTTGGAAACAAACATCATTATGGTGTCATCCAGAGTCACATTAATTTATTTCCCAAGCTAAAGCACACAGTATTTTACATACAGCAGGTTTTTAAAGAACCAAAGAGTTTGGTCTGCTTTATGTTTAAAAAAAATCCATGGAAAAAATATTGCGATACTGGTATTATCTCAGCCCTATCCGTTATACAATTTTCCTTGCTATGCTAAAAGCCCAGTGTCATTTGAAAGCGATGCTGCTTTCCCCTCTGTCCTTTATCCAGTATCTGCATGCAGTAATTTCCTATTCTGTGATAATGAGAGGGATCTGACCCCAGGTCACTCTTAGGTTAGTGACCTATTAGCACAATGCCTCCCTTTCAAACTTCGTCTTAATCACATGCCAGCTGCTGGCACTACAGCACAGGAGGTTGGTGGCACCTTAATTGGGGAGGATGGGCTCGTGGTAATGGCTGGAGCAGAATCAGTGGAGTGGTATCAAATACATCAAACACATGGTTTCCATGGTTTCCAAGTGTTTGATGCCATTCCATTTGCTCCATTCCGGCCATTATTATGAGCCGTCCTCCCCTCAGCAGTCTCCACTGCATCCCAGTCCCTACTGTAGCCACCTTCTTAGTCATTATTCTCCAGATATTAGACGGGAATGACTTGGTTAATTTAATTACTTTGTGCTAAATATGTAAGTACAGCCAAAATGTATTCAAAATGCAAAATGTATTCAAAGTACAAAATGCAACAGCTAAAGTGGTAGATCACGTGTAACTGCTTGCTTGAGTTTATAAAATAGTAATTATTAATAACCTCAGGTGGACTGGTTTTAATGTCTAATTATTAATCCGTATTGATATTGATCTTAATGGGCTCTTCAGACAGGAGTTTCTTGATATTAGACCTGTTTATAATCATGCATAATATTAAAGGGCCTGTCCTTCCCTGTGAAGTGATACCATAACTGAAACAGTCAGTGTGTTGACGTTGTATTTGGCAGCCGGTGCCAGGCCTGTTAATCCTGTAGTGTTTGTTCATGGAGATGAGCATGAGCATTTAAACCTACTGTAAACAAGCAGATTAACCTACTGTGAACAAGCAAATTAACCTACTGTAAACAAGTAGATTAACCTACTGTGAACAAGCAAATTAACCTACTGTAAACAAGCAGATTAACCTACTGTGAACAAGCAGATTAACCTACTGTGAACAAGCAGTTTAACCTACTGTGAACAAGCAAATTAACCTACTGTAAACAAGCAGATTAACCTACTGTGAACAAGCAGATTAACCTACTGTGAACAAGCAGTTTAACCTACTGTGAACAAGCAGATTAACCTACTGTGAACAAGCAAATTAACCTACTGTAAACAAGCAGATTAACCTACTGTGAACAAGCAAATTAACCTACTGTAAACAAGCAGATTAACCTACTGTGAACAAGCAGATTAACCTACTGTGAACAAGCAAATTAACCTACTGTGAACGAGCAGTTTAACCTACTGTGAACAAGCAGATTAACCTACTGTGAACAAGCAAATTAACCTACTGTAAACAAGCAGATTAACCTACTGTGAACAAGCAAATTAACCTACTGTAAACAAGCAGATTAACCTACTGTGAACAAGCAGATTAACCTACTGTGAACAAGCAAATTAACCTACTGTAAACAAGCAGATTAACCTACTGTGAACAAGCAAATTAACCTACTGTAAACAAGCAGATTAACCTACTGTAAACAAGCAGATTAACCTACTGTAAACAAGCAGATTAACCTACTGTGAACAAGCAGATTAACCTACTGTGAACAAGCAGTTTAACCTACTGTAAACAAGCAAATTAACCTACTGTGAACAAGCAGATTAACCTACTGTGAACAAGCAAATTAACCTACTGTAAACAAGCAGTTTAACCTACTGTAAACAAGCAAATTAACCTACTGTGAACAAGCAGTTTAACCTACTGTGAACAAGCAGTTTAACCTACTGTAAACAAGCAGATTAACCTACTGTGAACAAGCAGTTTAATCTACTGTGAACAAGCAGTTTAACCTACTGTAAACAAGCAGCCTCCCCATAGTAAAACAGATAAACACTGATGACTCAGACATGTACACACAGGGTAGTTTCCTGCAGTCAAATTACCTAGTGGCCTCATGGGTGGAATGTTATTAATATTTTTCATATTTAATATATATTATTATTTTTTAAATCGCCGAAAATCCAGTGTTTCTATGTCAAACGGTTTGGTTATATTTCAGTCTTCTGTGATGTATATAAAGTGTAATATTTGAGATTCAAGCTCAGAATGTAATACATTTCAACTCTATATCTGACATGGTACAGGTGTCTTCTTTTTTAAGCCCATAACCATGAGGAAATAAGCACGTTTGATGGCTGGTTGTTGAGATAATGAATGAATTGTAAGATAGTAAATAAGTAGGAATGTCCTTCTTTGCTGCTCAGTTACGGCGCATCAACTACTCAAATCAACTGGTCCCATTTCACATGCCTGTATGCCAGTTTATTTACACTGGACATACTTTGTAATTAAAATGTATGTCTACCGTATACAGGTATGTAAGAACAGTGAAACAAAAAAATCTATAATTTGCAGTCTCAAGCAACCTTTGAATTCTGAAACATGCCAAGTTTTCATGGATAACACCATGATGTAAACAACAACGTATCTTCACAACCAAGAAGAACTATATGGTAATTTTCTATTAATTCTTTTTGGGGGGACTTGCTTTAGCTCATAAAAAAAAAGAGAGTTGAAGAAGTTGAAAATGTTTTACTTAAGTGAAGCAGTGAAATATAGTTGAAGTAAAAAAATATATATATATCTGCTCTGATTACTTTGATAGATTACTATATCAACTTTATTACTTTGGAGTGTTGGGCAGTTAGATCACATATTTAATCACACATTTCTACATTCCGACTGCCACACTTTACTCTCCTAGTATAATAACACCGTACATTATTGTAATAATAGAGTACAGAAGACAAGGAGGCATTGGTAAAGTTTTAAATCAAATAAAAACGTTATTTTTATCACAGCAGTCCAGACGACAGCAGGATGTTCATAGAGTCCTGTCTGGGCTGGAGGGAGATCAGTGGGTGTTACAGGAGGGGGTTGCAGTTCCGGAGCGATCCACAGGCACCTTCTCACTCACAGTATGGACTAATCATGATCCTATTGGTGTGACCTGTGTCTACCTGTTCACCTGTGTACAGTGCCTTGCAAAAGTATTCATCCCCCTTGGCGTTTTTCCTATTTTGTTGCATTACAACCTGTAATTTAAATGGATTTTTATTTGGATTTCGTGAAATGGACATACACAAAATAGTCCAAATTGGTGAAGTGAAATGAAAAAAATAACTTTTACAACAAATTCTAAAAAATAAATAACGGAAAAGTGGTGCGTGCATGTGTATTCACCCCCCTTTGCTATGAAGCCCTAAATAAGATCTGGTGCAACCATTTACCTTCAGAAGTCACATAATTAGTTAAATAAAGTCCACCTGTATGCAATCTAAGTATCACATGATCTCAGTATATATTCACCTGTTCTGAAAGGCCCCAGAGTCTGCAACACCACTAAGCAAGGGGCACCACCAAGCAAGCGGCACCATGAAGACCAAGGAGCTCTCCAAACAGGTCAGGGACAAAGTTGTGGAGAAGTACAGAATCAGGGTTGGGTTATAAAAAAATATCTGAAACTTTGAACATCCCACGGAGCACCATTAAATCTATTATAAAAAAATGGAAAGAATATGGCACCACAACAAACCTGCCAAGAGACTGCCGCCCACCAACACTCACGGACCAGGCAAGGAGGGCATTAATCAGAGAGGCAACAAAGAGATAAAAGATAACCCTGAAGGAGCTGCAAAGCTCCACAGCGGAGATTGGAGTATCTGTCCATTGGACCACTTTAAGCCATACACTCCACAGAGCTGGGCTTTACGGAATTGTGGCCAGAAAAAAGCCATTGCTTAAAGAAAATAATAAGCAAACACGTTTGGTGTTCCCCAAACATATGGAAGAAGGTACTCTGGTCAGATGAGACTAAAATTGAGCTTTTTGGCCATCAAGGAAAACGCTATGTCTGGCGCAAACCCAACACCTCTCATCACCCCGAGAACACCATCCCCACAGTGAAGCATGGTGGTGGCAGCATCAGGTAGCTTAGTGGGTAAGAGCGTTGTGCCAGTAACCGAAAGGTCGCTGGTTCTAATCCCCGAGCCGACTAGGTGAAAAATCTGTCGATGTGCACTTGAGCAAGGCACTTAACCCTAATTGCTCCTGTAAGTCGCTCTGGATAAGAGCGTCTGCTAAATGACCAATTTATTGTTATTATTTATTATGCTGTGGGGATGTTTTTAATCGGAAGGGACGGGTAAACTGGTCAGAATTGAAGGAATGATGGATGGCGCTAAATACAGGGAAATTCTTGAGGGAAACCTGTTTCAGTCTTCCAGAGATTTGAGAATGGGATGGAGGTTCACCTTCCAGCAGGACAATGACCCTAAGCATACTGCTAAAGCAACACTTGAGTGGTTTAAGGGGAAACATTTAAAAGTCTTGGAATGGCCTAGTCAAAGCCTAGACATCAATCCAATTGAGAATATGTGGTAATACTTAAAGATTGTTGTACACCAGCAGAATCCATCCAACTTGAAGGAGCTGGAGCAGTTTTGCCTTGAAGAATGGGCAAAAATCCCAGTGGCTAGATGTGCCAAGCTTATGGACACATACCCCAAGAGACTTGCAGCTGTACTTGCTGCAAAAGGTGGCTCTACAAAGTATTGACTTTGGGGGGGTGAATAGTTATGCACGCTCAAGTTTTCAGTTTGTTTGTTTCACCCAAAAAATATTTTGCATCTTCAAAGTAGTAGGCATGTTCTGTAAATCAAATGACACAAACCCCCCAAAATTCCATTTAAATTCCAGGTTGTAAGGCAACAAAATAGGAGAAATGCCAAGGGGGGGTGAATACTTTCGCAAGCCACTGTAACATCTAGAATGGTGTTCTGGTATATTTATGCGCAGGAATGATCCTGCACAGCAGGAAATGCAAACTTGTATTTTTTTAAGTAATTAAATGGACTGTAAAGGAAATCACATGACAAACTATCACCCTCATGCACATAACAGCAAAGTTAGCTAAGTCGGAAAGCTTGTGTAGTAGAGCTTTGTAAACAAAATGGGAATAGTGAAGTGATCTACTGGACTTTAACAATCTGTTTTCTGCTAAGATGGCAGAGAGGCAAGATCTATTAAAAAAAAAGAAGCCCACTTAAAAGCTTTCTAACTATGTAGCTCATCTGCATGTTTTTCAAACATTAAATCTTCAATCATCAACCCAAATCCCCAGAGATATTTATAGGTGGGAACCACAGGAGGTTGGTGGCACCTTCATTGGGGAGGACGGGCTCGTGGTAATGGCTGGAGCGGAATTGGTGGAATGGTATCAAATACATCAAACACACGGTTTGATGCCATTCCATTCACTCCATTCGAGCCATTATTAAGAGCCGTCATCCACTCAGCAGCCTCTACTGGTGGGAACCCAATCGATGGGAGAACCATCCAATGAATAAATATGTAGTCCATCTGAAACATTTTTTGCGACATATAGAGTGCATTCGAAAAGTATTCAGACTCCTTGACTTTTCCAACATTTTGTTACGTTACAGCTTTATTCTAAAATGGATTAAATAGTTTTCCCCACCTCATCAATCTACACACAATACCCCATATTGACAAAGCAAAAACTGGTTTTTAGACATTTTTGCAAATGGGAGTTTCTCCCATTATTCTCTGCAGATCCTCTCAAGCTCTGTCAGGTTGGATGGGGAGCGTCGCTGCACAGCTATTTTCAGGTCTCTCCAGAGATGTTCGATCAGATTCAAGTCCAGGCTCTGGCTGGGCCACTCAAGGGCATTCAGAGACTTGTCCCGAAGCCACTCCTGCGTTGTCTTGTCTGTGTGCTTAGGGTCATTGTCCTGTTGGAAGGTGAACCTTCGCTCCAGTCTGAGGTCCTGAGTACTCTGGAGCAGGTGTTCATCAATAATCTCTCTGAACTTTGCTCTGTTCATCTTTCCCCCTGATCCTGACTAGTCTCCTAGTCCCTGCCGCTGCAAAAAAACATACCCACAGCATGATGCTGCCACCACCATGCTTCACCGTAGGGATGGTGACAGGTTTCCTCCAGACGTGACACTTGGCATTCAGGCCAAATTGTTCAATCTTGGTTTCATCAGACCAGAGAATCTTGTTTCTCATGGTCTAAGAGTCTTTAGGTGCCTTTTGGGAAACTCCAAGCAGGATGTCATGTACCTTTTGCTGAGGATTGGCTTCCGTCTGGCCACTCTACCATAAAGCCCTGATTGGTGGAGTACTGCAGAGATGGTTGCCCTTCTGGAAGGTTCTCCCATCTCCACAGAGGAACTCTGGAGCTCTGTCAGAGTGACCATCGGGTTCTTGGCCACCTCCCTGACCAAGGCCCTTCTTGCTCAGTTTGGCCGGGCAGCCAGTTCAAGGAAGAGTCTTGGTGGTTCCAAACCTCGACAAAACCTGTCTCAGAGCTCTATGGACAATTCCTTCGACCTCATGGCTTGGTTTTTGCTCTGACAGGCACTGTCAACTGTGGGACGTTATATAGACAGGTGTGTGCCTTTCCAAATAATGTGCAATTAATTGAATTTACCACAGGTGGACTCCAATCAAGTTGTAGAAACATCTCAAGAATGATCAATGGAAACAGGATGCACCTGAGCTCAATTTTGAGTCTCATAGCAAACGGTCTGAATACATATGTAAATAATGTATTTCTGTATTTTATTTTTTATACATTTGCAAAAATGTCTAAAAAGTGGTTTTCTCTTTGTCATTATGGGGTATTATGTATAGATTGATGAGGGAAAAAATGTATTTTATAAATGTAAGAATAAGGCTGTAACAGAACAACATGTGGAAAATGTCAAGGGGTCTGAATACTTTCCGAATGCACTGTATTTAGTCTTGCCCGCATTAGGTATACATTTTAAACCAACCAGGGCTTTCTGTAAGGCAACAAAGTCAAGTTGCAGCTTTAACATATCCTAGTTAACAGTTGGGGCAATGGAATAAATAATAGTGTTGTCTGCATACAGATTAATATTACAAGTTACAACAGATAGACCAATGTTATTTATATAAATAGTAAAGAGAACAGGTCCCAATACTGACCCCAGGAAACTAGACTTGACACCATCAGAAATCACACATTGTGTCCTATCTGACAGATAACTCTCAAACCACTTGCAAGAAGCCTGATACAGGCCTACTTAAGTCTTTAAATGAGAATGTAATGGTCAACAGTGTCAAAGTCCTTGGAAAGGCCTATAAATAAGGCAGCACCAACGTTTTTATGATCTAAGCAATTTAGAACATAATCTAGAACAAGCGTAGCAGCTGAAACGGTGCTATGTCCAGGTCTAAAACCAGACTGGTGTACATTTAGAATAGAATGAGAAGTTTTAAAAAGTTCTTAACTGAGAGTTGGCCAGGGATTCTAAAACTTTGGAAAGGTAAGATCACTTGGAAATTGGATGGTACTTATCTAAGTCAGAGGGATCTCCTCCTTTGTGTAGGAGGAGGACATGTGCCGCATTCCAGATCTTAGGAATAACCCCAGAAACAATTGTCAAGTTTAAAAAATAGGTTAATCCACACAACAATTCACATTTCCTGTTGTGGCAGGATTATTTTTCTGCTGTGTGAAACTACCTCAAATTAAGATGCAGCATCTGTATAGGCTGTATGTTTTTTGTTTTGTTTTGTTTTGTTGATTGTTTATTTGCTGTAAAATGTCATTATTTAACATCACATTAAAGTTTATTGAATGTTCTGAAAACCAATAAATACAATTAAAAAAACAAACAGAAATAACTTCCTTGTAAAGAGCACTTTCTCAATCAATAATTTAGATTTGACTGTCTGGGACTGGTCTGAGTGGGTAGGGGAAAAAGTAGCTGTAACTGGCAGAGAGGTTTGGAACTGCCATTCTTATTTGTCCATTAACTCATTTACCACATGGTTATGTCACCATGGAAAGGCCAAAGCTCCATAGCACCAAAACAGGCAGAAATGGTAGGTGGTTTTTTCAAACAGCTCTTACCCTAAAAGAGCATTATCATCATTTTCACAATGTCATAGTATTATTACAATCTTTATATATATATATATATATATATATATATATATATATATATATATATATATTTATATATATATATATTTATATATATATATATTAAACACAGGAAAATCACATTTTTGACTGCATTGGGCTTTTAATAAAAGCAGTTGATGTGGTTACTAAACCAGCTCTACATCTTGATTGGTAGAAACTATTCCTGTTCTGATTTCAAATTTGAAAAGCAGAGAAGTAGAGAAAGATTTCACATTCTCTATGTTTTTGTCTAACTTGTTGGGAAAGGGGTCTAAACGGCAGGAAGAAAAGCAGTTGATGCGGTTACTAAAACAGCTCTACTGTTTGATTGGTAGCAGAGAAGTAGAGGAACATTTCATATGCTCTAATTTTTTGTACAACTTGTTGGGAAAGCGGTCAGAATTTCAGTTGTTTGTAAAAGTTCACAGACAATATTAATTTGGTTACTAAAACAGCTGTACTGTTTGATTGGTAGAAGATAATTCTGTTCTGATTTCAGATTTGAATAGATAGCAGAGAAGCAGACTAAGATTTCATTTTTGTCATTTGTTGGGAAAGTGGTCAAAGTAGCTGATTTGTGTCAAAAGTTACATTGTTTACAGTGAATAGAATATAATGTTGGAAGTCATGATGTCACAATGGGCCCTTTAGAATGTTGAGGAAATCCCATGAAAGTGAATGGAGGACAAAAAATGAGGACAAAAAGCTCCTCAATAGTTTAAAAAGTATGAAAGATATCAAAAAGGTGTATACAAGCAACTATCTGAGTTAAACTTGTATCTTTATTGACCTACATTTCAATTTTTGCACGGTCTCTATGCACACTCACAGGGCCCTACACACTCACGCACACTGTCACTCCAACACACATACAAACACTCACACATACTGTAATACACACAGACATTTATACTGACTCTACACCAGTGGAGGCTCCTCAGAGGAGGAAGGGAAGGACCATCCTCAGAGAATTTCATAAAAATATAAATTGTAAAACATAAAAGGAGTTATCCTTTTTAGATAAAACTATACTAAATATAATCACGTCACCAAATAATTGATTAAAACACACTATTTTGCAAAGAAGGTCTACAGTAGCTTCAACAGCACTCTGTAGGGTAGCACCATGGTGTAGCCGGAGGACAGCTAGCTTCTGTCCTTCTCTGGGTACATTGACTTCAATACAAAACCTAGGAGGCTCATGGTTCTCACCCCCTTCCATAGACAGTAATGATGACAACTTACGGAGGACGTCCTCCAACCTATCAGAGCTCTTGCAACATGAACTTGTCACAAGTGTAGAGAGGAGTAGGCAGGAGGCAGTTGCAGGTTTAGAACTACTGAATTTATTAAAGCACCATAGCTTAAAGCGGGACGAAACCCACAGTGCAAAATATAAAGTACTCAGGAAATAGTAGGCGAGATTCCTCTCAGGAAAAGAAGCAACATATACAATGACCGACAAAGACAAACGACAGAGGGAGTATATATACAGTGATAGAGTGGGGATTAGAACCAGGTGTGTGTAATGATGACGAGACAAGTCCGGGGTTGATGAGTGAATGGCATTTGCCAGCAGCAGGTTAGGCAACGGCGAATGCCTGAGCTGGACAGGAGGGGGAGCCAAAGCGAAGGCTGGTGTGACAGTAGAGAGAATGATTTATTTCAGCTTGTATTTCTTTCATCACCATCACCACTCCAAATGTAATGGCGCCGGAGAAGATGGCTGCCGTTTCACAGCCCTCTAACCAATTGAATTATTACGTGTGTTTTTTCGCGGTATTTGTAAGTTATTCTGTACATAATGTTTCTGCCACCGTCTCTTATGACGAAAAAAGAGCTTCTGGATATCAGGACAGCGATTACTCACCTCGTATTGGACGAAGATTTTTTCTTCAACGAGTCGGACGAAAAGGATATCCTACACCCAACAAGGCCCAAATCCCTATCATTCGCAGGAGAAAGAGACGGAGATATCGTGGACATAGGTCGGGGTGCCTTGTAAGGATCCGGCGGCGAGCGAGTAAACTGCCTCTTCCATTAATCCTATTAGCCAATGTTCAATGATTTGAAAACAAATTGGATGACCTAATGTTAAGGTTGTCTTATGTTTCACTGAGTCGTGGCTGAATGACGACATGGATAACATACAGCTGGCGGGATATACGCTACATCGGCAGGATAGAACGGCTGACTCCGGTAAGACAAGAGGTGGCGGTCTGTGTATATTTGTAAACAACAGCTGGTGCATAAAATCTAATACTAAGGAAGTCTCGAGGTTTTGCTCGCCGGAGGTAGAGTATCTCATGATAAGCTGTAGACCACACTATTTACCAAGAGAGTTTTCATCTATATTTTTAGTAGCTGTCTATTTACCGCCACAAACCGATGCTGGCACTAAGATTGCACTCAATGAGCTGTATAAGGCCATAAGTAAACAGGAAAACACTCATCCAGAGGCAGCGCTCCTAGTGGAAACTTAAATCCATTCTACCTAATTTCTACCAGCAGGTTAAATGTGCAACCAGAGGAAAAAAAACTCTAGACCACATTTTCTCCACACACAGAGACGCGTACAAAGCTCTCCCTCGCCCTCCATTTGGCAATTCTGACCACAACTCTATCCTCCTGATTCCTGCTTAAAAGCAAAAACTAAAGCAGGAAGCACCAGTGATTCGGTTAATAAAAAAGTGGTCAGATGACGCAGATGCTAAGCTACAGGACTGTTTTGCTAGCACAGACTGGAATATGTTCCGGGATTCTTCCGATAGCATTGTGGAGTACACCACATCAGTCACTGGCTTCATCAATAAGTGCATCGATGACGTCGTCCCCACAGTGACTGTACATACATACCCCAACCAGAAGCAATGGATTACAAGCAACATCTGCACTGAGCTAAAGGGTAGAGCTGCCGCTTTCAAGGAGCGGGACTCTAACCCGGACGCTTATAAGAAATCTCGCTATGCCCTCCGACGAACCATCAAACAGGCAAAGAGTCAATACAGGACTAAGATTGAATCGTACTACACCGGCTCTGACGCTCGTCGGATGTGGCAGGGCTTGAAAACTATTACAGACTACAAAGGGAAGCACAGCCGTAAGCTGCCCAGTGACACAAGCCTACCAGATGAGCTAAATCACTTCTATGCTCGCTTCGAGGCAAGCAACACTGAAGGCATGCATGATAGCATCAACTGTTCCGGATGACTATGTGATCATGCTCTCCGTAGCCGATGTGAGTAAGACTTTTAAGCAGGTCAACATTCACAAGGCCGCAGGGCCAGACGGATTACCAGGACAAGTACTCTGAGCATGCGCTGACAAACTGGCAAGTGTCTTCACTGACATTTTCAACATGTCCCTGACTGAGTCTGTAATACCAACATGTTTCAAGCAGACCACCATAGTCCCTGTGCCCAAGGGCACTAAGATAACCTGCCTAAATGACTACCGACCCGTAGCACTCACGTCTGTAGCCATGAAGTGCTTTGAAAGGCTGGTCATGGCTCACATCAACACCATTATCCCAGAAACCCTAGACCCACTCCAATTTGCATACCGCCTCCAACAGATTCACAGATGATGCAATCTCTATTGCGCTCCACACTGCCCTTTCACACCTGGACAAGAGGAACACCTACGTGAGAATGCTATTCATTGACTACAGCTCAGCGTTCAACACCATAGTGCCCTCAAAGCTCATCACTAAGCTAAGGACCCTGGGACTAAACACCTCCCTCTGCAACTGGATCCTGGACTTCCAGGTGGTAAGGGTAGGTAACAACACATCCGCCACGCTGATCCTCAACACGGGGGCCCCTCAGGGGTGCGTGCTCAGTCCCCTCCTGTACTCCCTGTTCACCCATGACTGCATGGCCAGGCACAACTCCAACACCATCATTAAGTTTGCCGACGACACAACAGTAGTCTGCCTGATAACCGACAACGATGAGACAGCCTATAGTGAGGAGGTCAGAGACCTGGCCGTGTGGTGCCAGGACAACAACCTCTCCCTCAAATGATCAAGACAAAGGAGATGATTGTGGACTACAGGAAAAAAAAGAGGACTGAGCACGCCCTCATTCTCATCAACGGGGCTGTAGTGGAACAGGTTGAGAGCTTCAAGTTCCTTGGTGTACACATCACCAACAAACTATCATGGTCCAAACACACCAAGACAGTCGTGAAGAGGGCACGACAAAGCCTATTCCCCCTCAGGAGACTAAGAAGATTTTGCATGGGTCCTCAGATCCTCAAAAAGGAGAGCAACCTGACTGGTTGCATCACCGCCTGGCATGGCAACTGCTCGGCCTCCGACAGCAAGGCACTACAGAGGGTAGTGCTTACAGCCCAGTACATCACTGGGTTCAAGCTTCCTGCCATCCAGGACCTCTATACCAGGCGGTGTCAGAGGAAGGCCCGAAAAATTGTCAAAGACTTCAGCCACCCTAGTCATAGACTGTTATCTCTGCTACCGCACGGCAAGCGGTACCGAAGCCAAGTCTAGGTCCAAAAGGCTTCTTAACAGCTTCTACCCCCTAATCATGGCTAACCGGACTATTTGTATTGCCCCCCCACCCCACCCCATCCCCCTCTTTTACGCTGCTGCTACTCTGTTTACTATTTATGCATAGTCACTTTAACTCTACCCACATGTACATATTACCTCAATTACCTCGACCAACCACATTGATTCTGTACCAGTACCCCCCTGTATATAGCCTCCCTACTGTTCTTTTATTTACTGCTGCTCTTTAGTTATTTGCGTTTCTTTTACTTATCTATTTTTTACTTAACACTTTTTATTTTTTATTTTTTTATTTTATAAATGAAATAAACTGCATTGTTGGTTAAGGGCTTGTAAGTAAGCATTTCACTGTAATGTCTACACCTGTTGTATTCGGCGCATGTGGCAAATAACATTTGATTTGATTTGATTCCCAGTGGGTCAGAAGTTTACATACACTCAATTAGTATTTGGTAGCATTGCCTTTAAATTGTTTAACTTGGGTCAAACATTTCGGGAAGCCTTCCACAAGCTTCCCACAATTTTGGCCCATTCCTCCTGACAGAGCTGGTGTAACTGAGTCAGGTTTGTAGGCCTCCTTGCTTGCACACGCTTTTTCAGTTCTGCTCACACATTTTCTATAGGATTGAGGTCAGGGCTTTATGATGGCCACTCCAATACCTTGACTTTGTTGTCCTTAAGCCATTTTGCCACAACTTTGAAAGTATTCTTGGGGTCATTGTCCATTTGGAAGACGCATTTGCGACCAAGCTTTAACTTCCTGACTGATGTCTTGAGATGTTGCTTCAACATATCCACATAATTTCCCTTCTTCATGATGCCATCTATTTTGTGAAGTGCACCAGTCCCTCCTGCAGCAAAGCACCCCCACAGCATGATGCTGCCACCACCGTGCTTCACGGTTGGGATGGTGTTCTTCGTCTTGCAAGCCACCCCCTTTTT
Source organism: Coregonus lavaretus (assembly GCF_964263955.1). Lineage (NCBI taxonomy): Eukaryota > Metazoa > Chordata > Actinopteri > Salmoniformes > Salmonidae > Coregonus > Coregonus lavaretus. The sequence continues at coordinate 60,363,548 of NC_139993.1, read as the reverse complement.
CCTCCAACCATAACAATGGTCATTATGGCCAAACAGTTCTATTTTTGTTTCATCAGACCAGAGGACATTTCTCCAAAAAGTACGATCTTTGTCCCCATGTGCAGTTGCAAACTGTAGTCTGGCTTTTTTATGGCAGCACTTCCTTGCTGAGCGGCCTTTCAGGTTATGTCAATATAGGACTCGTTTTTATTGTGGATAAAGATACTTTTGTACCTGTTTCCTCCAGCAACTTCACAAGGTCCTTTGCTGTTGTTCTGGGATTGATTTGCACTTTTCGCACCAAAGTACGTTAATCTCTAGGAGACAGAACGCGTCTCCTTCCTGAGCGGTATGACGGCTGCGTGGTCCCATGGTGTTTATACTTGTATACTATTGTTTGTACAGATGAATGTGGTACGTTCAGTCATTTCAAAAATTGCTCCCAAGGATGAACCAGACTTGTGGAGGTCTACAATTTTTTTCTGAGGTCTTGGCTGATTTCTTTTGAGTTTCCCATGATGTTAGGGAAGAGGCACTGAATTTGAAGGTAGGCCCTGAAATATATCCACAGGTACACTTCCAATTGACTCAAATGATGTTAATTAGCCTATCAGAAGCTTCTAAAGCCATGACATAATTTTCTGGAATTTTCCAAGCTGTTTAAAGGCACAGTCAACATAATGTATGTACATTCTGACCCACTGGAACTGTGATACAGTGAATTATAAAATAATAAAAAATACTTGTGTCATGCACAAAGTAGATGTCCTAACCGACTAGCCAAAACTATAGTTTGTTAACAAAAAATTTGTGGAGTGGTTGAAAAACAAGTTTTAATGATTCCAACCTAAGTGTATTTAAACTTCTGACTTCAACTGTAGGTTATAGGTTGAGAACTTTTGTGAAAGATCACAGTTTGAAAGATATGGCATATAAGCAAACCGGATGGATATCATGAAAATGATCGGAGAGGTTGAGGGTAGAGGAAGTTCAGGAGTAAAAACAAACAAAATATAATTATTGTAAAATTGACTTGTCCATAAAATGTATTTAGTATGTATAAGTTGGAAGTAGAGGTCTAAGCGTTGTTGTTCACTAGTTTACTAGTTTACACTAGTTTACTATATATATTTATGTGTATGTATTTATATGTACAGTTGAAGTCAGAAGTGTACATACACTTAGGTTAAGGTCATTCAAACTCGTTTTTCAACCACTCCACGTAATTTTTCCAACAATTGTTTACAGACAGATTAGTTCACTTATAATTCACTGTATCACAATTCCAGTGGGTCAGAAGTTTACATACACTAAATTGACTGTGCCTTTAAACAGCTTGGAAAATTCCAGAAAATGATGTCATGGCTTTAGAAGCTTCTGATAGGCTAATTGACATAATTTGTATACATCTGGCCCTTCATTGGACACTCTGTTAACAAACCTCCAAACGAGCTTCAATGCCATACAACACTCCTTCCGTGGCTTCCAACTGCTCTTAAACACTAGTAAAACTAAATGCGTGCTCTTCAATCGAACGCTGCTTGCACCCGCCTGCCCGACTAGAATCACTACTCTCGGCGGGTCTGACTTAGAATATGTGGACAACTACAAATACCTAGGTGTCTGGTTAGACTGTAAACTCTCCTTCCAGACTCACATTAAGCATCTCCAATCCAAAGCTAAATCTAGAATCGGCTTCCTATTTCGCAACAAAGCCTCCTTCACTCATGCTGCTAAACATGCCCTCGTAAAACTGACTATCCTACCGATCCTTGACTTCGGCGATGTCATTTACAAAATAGCTTCCAACACTCTACTCAGACTACATCCAATTTGCTATCACAATGCCATCCGTTTTGTCACCAAAGCCCCATATACTACCCACCATTGTGACCTGTACGATCTCGTTGGCTGGCCCTCACTACATATTCGTCGCCAAACCCACTGGCTCCAGGTCATCTATAAATCCCTTCTAGGCAAATCCCCGTCTTATCTTAGCTCATTGGTCACCATAGCAACACCCATCCGTAGTATGCGTTCCAGCAGGTATATCTCACTGGTCATCCCCAAAGCCAACACCTCCTTTGGTCGCCATTCCTTCCAGTTCTCTGCTGCAAATGACTGGAATGAACTGCAAAAATCTCTGAAGCTGGAGACTCTTATCTCCCTCACTATCTTTAAGCATCAGTTGTCAGAGCAGCTTACCGATCACTGCACCTGTTCACAACCCATCTGAAATTAGCCCACCTAACTACCTCATTCCCATATTGTTATTTACATTGCTATTTATTTTGCTCATTTGCACCCCAGTATCTCTATTTGCACATCATTTTCTGCACATCTATCACTCCAGTGTTAATACTAAATTATAATTGTAATTATTTTGCACTATGGCCTATTTATTGCCTTACCTCCATAACTTACTACATTTGCACACACTGTATATATATTTTCTATTGTGTTATTGACTGTACAGTGGGGGAAAAAAGTATTTAGTCAGCCACCAATTGTGCATGTTCTCCCACTTAAAAAGATGAGAGAGGCCTGTAATTTTCATCATAGGTACACGTCAACTATTACAGACAAATTGAGCATTTTTATTCCAGAAAATCACATTGTAGGATTTTTAATGAATTTATTTGCAAATTATGGTGGAAAATAAGTATTTGGTCACCAACAAACAAGCAAGATTTCTGGCTCTCACAGACCTGTAACTTCTTCTTTAAGAGGCTTCTCTGTCCTCCACTCGTTACCTGTATTAATGGCACCTGTTTGAACTTGTTATCAGTATAACAGACACCTGTCCACAACCTCAAACAGTCAAACTCCAAACTCCACTATGGCCAAGACCAAAGAGCTGTCAAAGGACACCAGAAACAAAATTGTAGACCTTCACCAGGCTGGGAAGACTGAATCTGCAATAGGTAAGCAGCTTGGTTTGAAGAAATCAACTGTGGGAACAATTATTAGGAAATGGAAGACATACAAGACCACTGATAATCTCCCTCGATCTGGGGCTCCACGCAAGATCTCACCCCGTGGGGTCAAAATGATCACAAGAACAATGAGCAAAAATCCCAGAACATTTACGTCATTTAGCAGACGCTCTTATCCAGAGCGACTAACAGTGCATACATTATTCTTTTTAATTTTCATACCCCATGGGAATCGAACCCACAACCCTGGCGTTGCAAACGCCATGCTCTACCAACTGAGCTACCTCGCTGCCGGCCATTTTTTTTTCTCATTTTGTCTGTCATAGTTGACGTGTACCTATGATGAAAATTACAGGCCTCTCTCATCTTTTTAAGTGGGAGAATTTGCACAATTGGTGGCTGACTAAATACTTTTTTCCCCCACTGTATATCCATAGTAAAACGAGTCCTATATCGACATAAACTGAAAGGCCGCTCAGCAAGGAAGAAGCCACTGCTCCAAAACCGCCATAAAAAAGCCAGACTACGGTTTGCAACTGCACATGGGGACAAAGATTGTACTTGTTGGAGAAATGTCCTCTGGTCTGATGAAACAAAAATAGAATTGTTTGGCCATAATGACCATTGTTATGTTTGGAGGAAAAAGGGGATAGCTTGCAAGCCGAAGGACACCATCCCAACCGTGAAGCACAGGGGTGGCAGCATCATGCTGTGGGGGTGCTTTGCTGCAGGAGGGACTGGTGCACTTCACAAAATAGATGGCATCATGAGGAAGGAAAATGATGTGGATACATTGAAGCAACATCTCAAGACATCAGTCAGGAAGTTAAAGATTGTTCGCAAATGGGTCTTCCAAATGGACAATGACCCCAAGCATACTTTCAAAGTTTTGGCAAAATGGCTTAAGGACAACAAAGTCAAGGTATTGGAGTGGCCATCACAAAGCCCTGACCTCAATCCTATAGAAAATGTGTAGGCAGAACTGAAAAAGCGTGTGCAAGCAAGGAGGCCTACAAACCTGACTCAGTTACACCAGCTCTGTCAGGAGGAATGGGCCAAAATTGTGGGAAGCTTGTGGAAGGCTACCCGAAACGTTTGACCCAAGTTAAACAATTTAAAGGCAATGCTACCAAATACTAATTGAGTGTATGAATGGGGCCATGAACTTCTGACCCACTGAGAATGTGATGAAAGAAATAAAAGCTGAAATAAATAATTCTCTCTACTATTATTCTGACATTTCACATTCTTAAATTAAAGTGGTGATCCTAACTGACCTAAGACAGGGAATTTTTACTAGGATTAAATTTCAGGAATTGTGAAAAACTGAGTTTAAATGTATTTGGCTAAGGTGTATGTAAACTTCCGACTTCAATTGTATATCTTTGTGAAACAAAAAACATATGGGAGTTAGGAAGTGATGCAGACAATTACATTGATGGAAGTTACAATATATCTGCAATATTAAAGCTGATCAATCCCCCCAACAACAAAAATAAATAAATAAATAACACATATACAATGACCGACATAGACAAATGACTGAGGGAGTATATATACAGTGATAGAGTGGGGATTGGAACCAGGTGAGCGTAATGATGACGAGACAAGTCCGGGGTTGATGATTGAAGTGCGTTTGCCAGCAATTGGTTCGGCAGCAGCTAGAAAAGAGAGCGATTTTGTTCTTTTCTTTCGACTTTCAGTTGCACTTACTTAGCTAGCAAATGCAGCTAGCAAGTTTAGCCTACTCACCCTGCTCAAACAACACTGGAACTCTTCCAAGTCAAGGTAAGCTTTTTTGATTTACTTATTTATTGCGACAGGGGCCTGCCGGTGTAACTGCTTACTGACTGTACACTGTAGCGTTACTGCATGATTTAAGCGGGTTTACTAAGGCATTGGTTCTATTAGCTATGCTGACTATGACGTTACTTTAGCTTATATGGTGACAACAATGTAGGCTGTGTGTAGCGGTTTGGCTTGGAATGGTTTTTTCAGGGGTGTATTCATTACGCCGATTCTGTTAAAACTTTTCTTAAACAGAAGCAAACGGAAGAAAACGGGATAAACATACCTGAATTTGTCCAATAGAAACTCTTGTTTTCAACTGTAGGACTAATGATCACACCCTATATCAGCTAGATGCAGGCAAGAGTGTGCAAGGCGGTATTGAATGTCACTGTCTGTACATGTGTCACTGTCTGTCACCTCAAATGTGTCTCTCAACCTGTGTGCACCTACGTTGTAAACTGTCATTCATAGGCTAGGTTGTAACAACCTCATGATGGGTATAGGGAAAATTTTAGTATCATTCATGTAGTAGCCTAAACCTATCGCTGTTACATTGAACTGGGTGAATGAAATGTGAATGACAGCCATCCAATGTGTTGTAATAGAAATAAGGCCGTGCTCATGAGAAAAAATCGTCCTCCCTCATCTTAAACGGCACTGACCGCCACTGCTCTATACACCCGCAAACTCACATACAAGCTGCTGCTACTCTGTTTATCTTATATCCTGTTGCCTAGTCCCCTTACCCCTATACATACAGTATCTACCTCCATCACTCCAGTATCCCTGCACATTTTAAATATGGTATTGGAACTGACTTTAAAACATTTCCTGTATATAGTATGCTTACTAACTTAGTTTATTGTGTATTTCATATTTCTTATTTCTCATGTGTTGTATTATAGTAATACATTGTTCTTGATTATTGCATTGTTATTAATAATAATACATTGAATTTTTATAGTGCTTTTCATTACAGAGTTATCTCAAAGCTCTACTGAGGATGTTTTTTTTAAACGATAACATACATTTAGAATCAAGGGAGGTAAAATAGCAGTAGTGTGCTATTTTAAATGTATATAATTATATATATTATATATATACAGAGAGCTCCAAAAGTATTGGGACATTGACACATTTTTGGTTCTTTTGGCTCTGTACTCCAACACTTTTGTCACGCCCTGGCTCTGGGGACAATGTTATGTTGAGCCAGGGTGTGTGATTCTATGTTTGTATATCTATGTTGGCCTGAGTGACTCCCAATCAGAGGCAACGAGTGTCAGCTGGTTGTCTCTGATTGGGAGCCATATTTAACTGTCTGTCTTTTCACTTTGTGTTGTGGTTTCTTGTTCGTGTTGGTTTGTGTTTAAACCATAGACGTCACGTTTTTCGTTTGTTGTTTTGATCGTGTGATCATTGAATAAATAGAATATGTTCACCTTCAACGCTGCGCATTGGTCTCTCCATGACGATCGTGACAGAAGAAACCACCTAAACCAGACCAAGCAGCGTGTCCAGGAGCCATCGCTGGCAGATCTCCGTGGCAGCCTCGACTGGGTCAAGCCCATTGAGGAGCTGAATGGCGAGAGTTGGGCGAGAACGATGGAGGCCTGGCCCACGGGGAGGAGAGACCCCCAGAAAATGTTTAGGGGGGGGCTCACGACGTCGGGGCAGCAGGAGGCCGCGATAGAGCGGTCCAGCGGGTTGGCAGAGGAGGCCGCCAGGTTACGGGAGTCACTGGTCACCAGGGGGAAGGAGGTTGTAGAGGCACGGCGAGAGGTACTGGCGTGTGTTGCCAGTCCGGTCCGGCCTGTTCCTGATCCCCAAGTAGGACCAGTGGTGTGTGTTCCCAGTACGGTCCGGCCTGTTCCTGCCACTCCCACCAAGTCAGTGGTGCGCGTCGTCAGCCCGGTCCAGCCCATTCCTGCTCCCCGCACCAAGTCAGTGGTGCGCGTCGTCAGCCCGGTCCGGCCCATTCCTGCTCCCCGCACCAAGTCAGTGGTGCGCGTCGTCAGCCCGGTCCGGCCCATTCCTGCTCCCCGCACCAAGTCAGTGGTGCGCGTCGTCAGCCCGGTCCGGCCCATTCCTGCTCCCCGCACCAAGTCAGTGGTGCGCGTCGTCAGCCCGGTCCGGCCCATTCCTGCTCCCCGCACCAAGTCAGTGGTGCGCGTCGTCAGCCCGGTCCGGCCCATTCCTGCTCCCCGCACCAAGTCAGTGGTGCGCGTCGTCAGCCCGGTCCGGCCCGTTCCTGCTCCCCGCACCAAGTCAGTGGTGTGCTTCGTCAGCCCAGTCCGGCCTGCCCCTGCTCCACGCACCAAGCCTACGGTGTGCGTCGTCAGCCCGGTAAGGCCCGTTCCTCCTCCACGCACCAAGCCAGGGGTGCGCGTCGTCAGTCCAGCACAACCCGTGCCTGGGTCATGTCCAGAGCCGGATCCGCCGCCTAGGCGGAGTGCCCACCCGGTCCCTCCCCTGTGGGATTTACTTGGCGCGGTCGGAGTCCGCGCCTTTAGGGGGGGGTACTGTCACGCCCTGGCTCTGGGGACAATGTTATGTTGAGCCAGGGTGTGTGATTCTATGTTTGTATATCTATGTTGGCCTGAGTGACTCCCAATCAGAGGCAACGAGTGTCAGCTGGTTGTCTCTGATTGGGAGCCATATTTAACTGTCTGTCTTTTCACTTTGTGTTGTGGTTTCTTGTTCGTGTTGGTTTGTGTTTAAACCATAGACGTCACGTTTTTCATTTGTTGTTTTGATCGTGTGATCATTGAATAAATAGAATATGTTCACCTTCAACGCTGCGCATTGGTCTCTCCATGACGATCGTGACAGAAGAAACCACCTAAACCAGACCAAGCAGCGTGTCCAGGAGCCATCGCTGGCAGATCTCCGTGGCAGCCTCGACTGGGTCAAGCCCATTGAGGAGCTGAATGGCGAGAGTTGGGCGAGAACGATGGAGGCCTGGCCCACGGGGAGGAGAGACCCCCAGAAAATGTTTAGGGGGGGGCTCACGACGTCGGGGCAGCAGGAGGCCGCGATAGAGCGGTCCAGCGGGTTGGCAGAGGAGGCCGCCAGGTTACGGGAGTCACTGGTCACCAGGGGGAAGGAGGTTGTAGAGGCACGGCGAGAGGTACTGGCGTGTGTTGCCAGTCCGGTCCGGCCTGTTCCTGATCCCCAAGTAGGACCAGTGGTGTGTGTTCCCAGTACGGTCCGGCCTGTTCCTGCCACTCCCACCAAGTCAGTGGTGCGCGTCGTCAGCCCGGTCCGGCCCATTCCTGCTCCCCGCACCAAGTCAGTGGTGCGCGTCGTCAGCCCGGTCCGGCCCATTCCTGCTCCCCGCACCAAGTCAGTGGTGCGCGTCGTCAGCCCGGTCCGGCCCATTCCTGCTCCCCGCACCAAGTCAGTGGTGCGCGTCGTCAGCCCGGTCCGGCCCATTCCTGCTCCCCGCACCAAGTCAGTGGTGCGCGTCGTCAGCCCGGTCCGGCCCATTCCTGCTCCCCGCACCAAGTCAGTGGTGCGCGTCGTCAGCCCGGTCCGGCCCATTCCTGCTCCCCGCACCAAGTCAGTGGTGCGCGTCGTCAGCCCGGTCCGGCCCATTCCTGCTCCCCGCACCAAGTCAGTGGTGTGCTTCGTCAGCCCAGTCCGGCCTGCCCCTGCTCCACGCACCAAGCCTACGGTGTGCGTCGTCAGCCCGGTAAGGCCCGTTCCTCCTCCACGCACCAAGCCAGGGGTGCGCGTCGTCAGTCCAGCACAACCCGTGCCTGGGTCATGTCCAGAGCCGGATCCGCCGCCTAGGCGGAGTGCCCACCCGGTCCCTCCCCTGTGGGATTTACTTGGCGCGGTCGGAGTCCGCGCCTTTAGGGGGGGGTACTGTCACGCCCTGGCTCTGGGGACAATGTTATGTTGAGCCAGGGTGTGTGATTCTATGTTTGTATATCTATGTTGGCCTGAGTGACTCCCAATCAGAGGCAACGAGTGTCAGCTGGTTGTCTCTGATTGGGAGCCATATTTAACTGTCTGTCTTTGCACTTTGTGTTGTGGTTTCTTGTTCGTGTTGGTTTGTGTTTAAACCATAGACGTCACGTTTTTCATTTGTTGTTTTGATCGTGTGATCATTGAATAAATAGAATATGTTCACCTTCAACGCTGCGCATTGGTCTCTCCATGACGATCGTGACAACTTTGAAGTGATACTATTTCATTCAAGATTATCAGTAATCATAGTAGCATCCATATTAATGTAGAAATGTTTAGAAACATATTCTATTCTTATTTACAATAAAAGTTACTCCAAAATGGCAGAATACATTATTTACCATTCATTTCTATTGGGCACAAAATAATCTGAAACACAACCAAAAATAAATTTGTACAGTCCCAATAGTTTTGAAGCTCACTGTATTTATAATATGAGAAGTTATGTTGAGCCATACTGTATTTGAAAGAACATTTGTGGAAGACTGACACATTTCATTGATTTCCCCCTTCAGATTCACAATAGCAATAATACGAAAGAGGAATATTGCCTGCAAAATTTTTTTGTAGTAACTGCCACCATTGACTTTACCATGACAGAGTATTTTATTAAAGGTAAGCCAATATGACAGCGGAGTATAAAATATCAAAAATTAGTTATTGATTACTACACCGCTGTAAATTAAAGAATGATATTTCTCTGCCAGAGAACTTCAGAGATAGAGAGAGAGAGAGATCTCCGAGTTAACTTAATTTAAAAGAATGGATTCAAAAGACGCAATAACATAAAGGTTCAAGCCTTAACTGAAATATATTCCCTATGAACAGAACTGCAAGAATCATTTCTGTATAATTGACATAAGTACAGTACAATACTTCAATGTGAGTATTGCTTTCAAACTGAGTCGGTGCCAAAGAGTGGCCCACACCTAATCCCTGGTACAGTCAATTAAATGTAATTCCTGGGTGAGAGCGAGAGAAAGACGTGGCTTTCTTTTGGTCCAGTAACCACTTTAATAAGTCTTCATTAGTTGGAAGTGGGCTCTCTGCTGCTGAGAGGGAATGAAAGGATTTCTGTGTCTGATTCTCCTGCAGCTGCTTAATAACTTTGCCCATGAATCATGTATTGTATACCTCACATGGGACTGAAGGAAGACTTATCACTTACCCCAGCCCCAATACTTTATCTTGCAGTCTGGCATTACATTGTGCTCAGATACTACATTGTATACTGTACTGTATTAAAGTGCTATGCTAAATGACTGGGTTGTGATAGACTTTTTACTAAATCTAGGACAAAATAGTAATATATATTCTCTATAATCTTTCTTTGGCATACAGCCTTGGCAATACATTAAGTGTTTACTGTTCTTATTCTAGCAAACAGTTGACCAACTCTGGACACTGAATGCTGTTATTATTTTTCTACCTGAAGCCCTGCACGTGACAGAGCAACACCTGAGGAATAATTCTGTCAGAGTAATTCAACAGTAATCCTGCTGCATTTCATTCAGATTTCACACAACTGGGAGAGAACCAGATACCCTGCCGAGTCGAACTGTTCTTGTCTGACAATACACTTTTAATGCCTTGAATAAGATGATGAGGAATTACTCACCAGAGAACGAGAAAGCTCTAAATTACACCACAAATAAATGGTGCCGCACACTCTGTTTCCTGCCTCCCGATGGTGGATCTCAATCATAGAGAATGATAGAGGACTCTTCATTGTATCTGTCCCATTATGGCATCTGAGCGCACGGGCAGCGCCATTGATGCCAACTCCATTTTGAAGTAGTTAATTTTCTCCTTCTACTACTTGTAATAAGTTGGTAAACAAACTGAATGGGTGCATACTATCATCTGGAGTGTGTTGTTTGAACAGGTATAAAGCCAAGGTTGGCGATTTTACTGGCACCTGCAGTTATAGAATGTTTGCTCACAAGTATAATTAATTGGCTGATCCATCATGATGACCTGCAAGGAATTATGCGACCCTTCCTCAACCCATAGGAAGTCCCTTGCAGTTAGTTGACTACTTAAAAATGGTGAAAGTCCTCAATGGCCATGCTAAAACAGGCTTTTGAGCACTAGAGTCCTCTATGATCTCAATCTCTAGGGATTCACTGTTTGGGCTCGACACAAAATGGAGTCATCTTGCAAGCTCAGCAGCACACTGGAGCGGCTCAGTGCATGTATATTCATATTTTATCTCTGACACTGTTTTGTTAATGAGCCCAGGGCAATGGACCGTCCATAGGAACCGTCGCCGTGCCAACTGCAGTTACACCAAGTCACCAGTGGATCGGTTTGTCTCTCCAGTGGACTCAGAGAGCCGTTCAGGGGGCATCTCTCTGTGTTATACAGAGCCACTCTGACAGGGAGGCTGTATGGCTGCTCTGGTTCATGCTATACTGAACTCACCAGAGCCTCATGGATGGCATATGTTGACAGAAATGTCTTAAATTAGCATAAAGGAAATATTTAAATATATTATTATATTAAATATTTTAAATAACTTCACATATGGTTAGAAATGTATTCATGTTTTACTGAATGTATTATACAGTATAGACCAAATTATGTACAATATTAATTGATCAAAAGCTCAGAATATAACATTGTTTGTCCGTCTGTTTCCATTGTGAAGTTTGTATTTTGCTCTGACCCCAACCCAGTGTTGATTTTTTTAGATTTAGTCTATTCTTAGTAATTTTGACTAAAATATAATTAAGTCTTAAACATTTTTGTCATTTGAATAAGGATTTAGTCTAGTTATTGTCAAAATTACGAAAACAGTGGGTCAATTTAGTCAACTAAATGCCCTTTCATTTTAGTCACATTTTAGTCACATTTGTATTGCCTCATTAACCTATAGTAAAGATAAATCACTGACTTCCATGTGCACAAACATACATGTGCACAAACATACATGGTCCTCTGTAGCTCAGCTGGTAGAGCACGAAGCTTGTAACGCCAAGGTAGTGGGTTCGATCCCCGGGACCACCCATACACAAACATTTATGCACGCATGACTGTAAGTCGCTTTGGATAAAAGCGTCTGCTAAATGGCATATTATTATAGGCTTGTCCTACCAACATATTTTTCTGCATAACATCCTATTCTCTTCCCAACAGCAGAAATATGACAAACATTACATATAAAACAGACACACAGAAGCGCAGAGAGAGACAGAGAGAGAAAAAGAGAGAGAGTGCCACAATCACCAGATGGTGCCGCAACGTATTGGCAAAGTAGTATGGGTTGCACCTCCGTCACTCGGTCGCGTCATCAATCAATCAATCAATTTTATTTTATATAGCCCTTCTTACATCAGCTAATATCTCGAAGTGCTGTACAGAAACCCAGCCTAAAACCCCAAACAGCTAGTAATGCAGGTGTAGAAGCACGGTGGCTAGGAAAAACTCCCTAGAAAGGCGAAAACCTAGGAAGAAACCTAGAGAGGAACCAGGCTATGAGGGGTGGCCAGTCCTCTTCTGGCTGTGCCGGGTGAAGATTATAACAGAACCATGCCAAGATGTTCAAAAATGTTCATAAGTGACAAGCATGGTCAAATAATAATCAGGAATAAATCTCAGTTGGCTTTTCATAGCCGATCATTAAGAGTTGAAAACAGCAGGTCTGGGACAGGTAGGGGTTCCATAACCGCAGGCAGAACAGTTGAAACTGGAATAGCAGCAAGGCCAGGTGGACTGGGGACAGCAAGGAGTCACCACGGCCGGTAGTCCCGACGTATGGTCCTAGGGCTCAGGTCTCTCAGTTGGCTTTTCATAGCCGATCATTAAGAGTTGAAAACAGCAGGTCTGGGACAGGTAGGGGTTTCGTAACCGCAGGCAGAACAGTTGAAACTGGAATAGCAGCAAGGCCAGGCGGACTGGGGACAGCAAGGTGTCATCATGCCCGGTAGTCCTGACGTATGGTCCTAGGGCTCAGGTTCTCAGAGAGAAAGAGAGAACGAGAGAATTAGAGAGAGCATACTTAAATTCACACAGGACACTGGATAAGACAGGAGAAGTACTCCAGGTATAACCAACTAACCCCAGCCCCCCGACACATAAACTACTGCAGCATAAATACTGGAGGCTGAGACAGGAGCGGTCCGGAGACACTGTGGCCCCATCCGAAGAAACCCCCGGACAGGGCCAAACAGGAAGGATATAACCCCACCCACTCTGCCAAAGCACAGCCCCCGCACCACTAGAGGGATATCCTCAACCACCAACTTACAATCCTGAGACAAGGCCGAGTATAGCCCACAGAGGTCTCCACCACAGCACAAACCAAGGGGGGGCGCCAACCCAGACAGGAAGATCACGTCAGTAACTCAACCCACTCAAGTGACGCACCACTCCCAGGGACGGCATGAAAGAGCACCAGCAAGCCAGTGACTCAGCCCCTGCAACAGGGTTAGAGGCAGAGAACCCCAGTGGAGAGGGGAACCGGCCTGGCAGAGACAGCAAGGGCTGTTCGTTGCTCCAGAGCCTTTCCGTTCACCTTCACACTCCTGGGCCAGACTACACTCAATCATATGACCTACTGAAGAGATAAGTCTTCAGTAAAGACTTAAAGGTTGAGACCGAGTCTGCGTCTCTCACATGGGTAGGCAGACTGTTCCATAAAAATGGAGATCTATAGGAGAAAGCCCTGCCTCCCGCTGTTTGCTTAGAAATTCTAGGGACAATTAGGAGGCCTGCGTCTTGTGACCGTAGCGTACGTATTGGTATGTACGGCAGGACCAACTCGGAAAGATAGGTAGGAGCAAGCCCATGTAACGCTTTATAGGTTAACAGTAAAACCTTGAAATCAGCCCTTGCGTTAACAGGAAGCCAGTGTAGGGAAGCTAGCACTGGAGTAATATGATCAAATTTCTTGGTTCTAGTCAGGATTCTAGCAGCCGTATTTAGCACTAACTGAAGTTTATTTAGTGCTTTATCCGGGTAGCCGGAAAATAGAGCATTGCAGTAGTCTAACCTAGAAGTAACATATGCATGGATTAATTTTTCTGCATCATTTTTGGACAGAAAATTTCTGATTTTTGCAATGTTACGTAGATGGAAAAAAGCTGTCCTTGAAACAGTCTTGATATGTTCGTCAAAAGAGAGATCAGGGTCAAGAGTAACGCCGAGGTCCTTCACAGTTTTATTTGAGACGACTTTACAACCATCAAGATGAATTGTCAGATTTAACAGAAGATCTCTTTGTTTCTTGGGACCTAGAACAAGCATCTCTGTTTTGTCCGAGTTTAAAAGTAAAAAGTTTTCAGCCATCCACTTCCTTATGTCTGAAACACAGGCTTCTAGCGAGGGCAATTTTGGGGCTTCACCATGTTTCATTGAAATGTACAGCTGTGTGTCATCCGCATAGCAGTGAAAGTTAACATTATGTTTTCGAATAACATCCCCAAGAGGTAAAATATATAGTGAAAACAATAGTGGTCCTAAAACGGAACCTTGAGGAACACCGAAATGTACAGTTGATTTGTCGGAGGACAGACCATTCACAGAGACAAACTGATATCTTTCCGACAGGTAAGATCTAAACCAGGCCAGAACTTGTCCGTGTAGACCAATTTGGGTTTCCAGTCTCTCCAAAAGAATGTGGTGATCGATGGTGTCAAAGGCAGCACTAAGGTCTAGTAGCACGAGGACAGATGCAGAGCCTCGGTCTGACGCCATTAAAAGGTCATTTACCACCTTCACAAGTGCAGTCTCAGTGCTATGATGGGGTCTAAAACCAGACTGAAGCATTTCGTATACATTGTTTGTCTTCAGAAAGGCAGTGAGTTGCTGCGCAACAGCTTTTTCTAAAATTTTTGAGAGGAATGGAAGATTCGATATAGGCCGATAGTTTTTTATATTTTCCGGGTCAAGGTTTGGCTTTTTCAAGAGAGGCTTTATCACTGCCACTTTTAGATAGTTTGGTACACATCCGGTGGATAGAGAGCTGTTTATTATGTTCAACATAGGAGGGCCAAGCACAAGAAGCAGCTCCTTCAGCAGTTTAGTAGGAATAGGATCCAGTATGCAGCTTGAAGGTTTAGAGGCCATGATTATTTTCATCATTGTGTCAAGAGATATAGTACTAAAACACTTAAGTGTCTCTCCCGATCCCAGGCCCTCGCAGAGCTGTGCAGATCCAGGACAGCTAAGCCCTGGAGGAATACGCAGATTCAAAGAGGAGTCCGTAATTTGCTTTCTAATGGTCATGATCTTTTCCTCAAAGAAGTTCATGAATTTATTACTGCTGAAGTGAAAGCCATCCTCTCTTGGGGAATGCTGCTTTTTAGTTAGCTTTGCAACAGTATCAAAAAGAAATTTTGGATTATTCTTATTTTCCTCGATTAAGTTGGAAAAGTAGGATGATCGAGCAGCAGTGAGGGCTCTTCGGTACTGCACGGTACTGTCTTTCCAAGCTAGTCGGAAGACTTCCAGTTTGGTGTGGCGCCATTTCCGTTCCAATTTCCTGGAAGCTTGCTTCAAAGCTCGGGTATTTTCTGTATACCAGGGAGCTAGTTTCTTATGACAAATGTTTTTCGTTTTTAGGGGTGCAACTGCATCTAGGGTATTGCGCAAGGTTAAATTGAGTTCCTCAGTTAAGTGGTTAACTGATTTTTGTCCTCTGACGTCCTTGGGTAGGCAGAAGGAGTCTGGAAGGGCATCAAGGAATTTTTGTGTTGTCTGAGAATTTATAGCACGACTTTTGATGCTCCTTGGTTGGGGTCTGAGCAGATTATTTGTTGCGATTGCAAACGTAATAAAATGGTGGTCCGATAGTCCAGGATTTTGTGGAAAAACATTAAGATCTACAACATTTATTCCATGGGACAAAACTAGGTCCAGAGTATGACTGTGGCAGTGAGTAGGTCCAGAGACATGTTGGACAAAACCCACTGAGTCGATGATGGCTCCGAAAGACTTTTGGAGTGGGTCTGTGGACTTCTCCATGTGAATATTAAAATCACCAAAAATTAGAATATGATCTGCTATGACTACAAGGTCTGATAGGAATTCAGGAAACTCAGAGAGGAACGCTGTATATGGCCCAGGAGGCCTGTAAACAGTAGCTATAAAAAGTGATTGAGTAGGCTGCATAGATTTCATGACTAGAAGCTCAAAAGATGAAAACGCCATTTTTTTTTTTGTAAATTGAAATTTGCTATCGTAAATGTTAGCAACACCTCCGCCTTTGCGGGATGCACGGGGAATATGGTCACTAGTGTAACCAGGAGGTGAGGCCTCATTTAACACAGCAAATTCATCAGGCTTAAGCCATGTTTCAGTCAGGCCAATCACATCAAGATTATGATCAGTGATTAGTTCATTGACTATGACTGCCTTTGAAGTGAGGGATCTAACATTAAGTAACCCTATTTTGAGATGTGAGGTATCACGATCTCTTTCAATAATGGCAGGAATGGAGGAGGTCTTTATCCTAATAAGATTGCTAGGGTGAACACCGCCATGTTTAGTTTTGCCCAACCTAGGTCGAGGCACAGACACAGTCTCAATGGGTATGGCTGAGCTGACTACACTGACTATGCTATTGGCAGACTCCACTAAGCTGGCAGGTTGGCTAACAGCCTGCTGCCTGGCCTGCACCCTATTTCACTGTGGGGCTAGAGGAGTTAGAGCCCTATCTATGTTGGTAGATAAGAGGAGAGCACCCCTCCAGCTAGGATGGAGTCCGTCACTCCTCAGCAGGTCAGGCTTGGTCCTGTTTGTGGGTGAGTCCCAGAAAGAGGGCCAATTATCCACAAATGTTATCTTTTGGGAGGGGCAGAAAACAGTTTTCAACCAGCGATTGAGTGCTGAGACTCTGCTGTAGAGCTCGTCACTTCCCCTAACTGGGAGGGGGCCAGAGACAATTACTCGATGCCGACACATCTTTCTAGCTGATTTACACGCTGAAGCTATGTTGCACTTGGTGACCTCTGACTGTTTCATCCTAACATCGTTGGTGCCGACGTGGATAACAATATCTCTATACTCTCTACACTCGCCAGTTTTAGCTTTAGCCAGCACCATCTTTAGATTAGCCTTAACGTCGGTAGCCCTGCCCCCTGGTAAACAGTGTATGATCGCTGGGTGATTCGTTTTAAGTCTAATACTGCGGGTAATGGAGTCGCCAATGACTAGGGTTTTCAATTTGTCAGAGCTAATGGTGGGAGCCTTCGGCGTCTCAGACCCCGTAACGGGAGGAGTAGAGACAAGAGAAGACTCAGACTCAGACTCCGACTCGCTACATAATGGGGAAAACCGGTTGAAGGTTTCTGTCGGCTGAATGAGCGACACCGGTTGAGCATTCCAACAGTATTTCCCTCCAGAAGCCATGAGAAAGTTGTCCGGCTGCGGGGACTGTGCGGGGGGATTTATACTAACGTTACTGTCTGTACTTACTGGTGGCACAGACGCTGTTTCTTCCTTTCCTACACTGAAATTACCCTTGCCTAACGATTGCGTCTGAAGCTGGGCTTGTAGCACAGCTATTCTCGCCGTAAGGCGATCGTTATCCTGTATATTATGAGTACAGCGACTGCAATTAGAAGACATCATGTTAATGTTACTACTTAGCTTCGGCTGTTGAAGATGTTTGATGAACCATGTCCAGATAAAGCGTCCGGAGTGAAAAAGTTGAATAAGGGAAAAAAGTTGCGATGGAAAAAAGGAAAATAAAGTAAAGTTGGCAGCTAAAACGCACAGGAAAATGACTCTTCTGTCTCGGGATAAAACGTCCGGGGTGAAAAAGTTTAACGAAAAAAGATGAGTGAGGACAAAACTAAAAAGTTGGTAAATTTGTTGAACACAGAGATTGATTAAACGTTTATTAAAAGTAAAACGTGAATAGTTTGGCAGGTAGCCAAGTAGCAACAAACAGCACAGCAGCACGGAGACAATGCGGAAGCGAGACGGAAGTCACGTTGATTCATTGCCATTGATATCAACATTCCAAAAGTAGAATGGGGGGGGGCTAATGACTTTGAACGGGAGAAAATGACTGTTTCACCCAGTGATGTAGTTGAGTCACTAAACCTCGAGTCGGAATAGAATCCCAAGTCCCCTGTGCTCGAGACTAAGGGCTTGAATCAAGCCAATTTCTCTGAGGAAATCTGGATATGAAATGCAGTGGGAAAAGTAAAAATTCAATGGCAGCCTACTTTTCTATAGCCTACTCAAGGGAGAGAAAAACAAAGCTAGACTGTTGTTTTACTATTAAACTCAATGCTGCTATTGTTTTAAATTTTGTAAAGCAGCTTGTGTTCCTTAACCAGGCAAAGGGTAGCTAACTCGAAGGCTGGTGGTGACTGGTTAGCGACGGGGAAGCAAGAGAGTTGCATGGGTGATGTGTATAATCGGTGGGGGCGCCAGAGCGGAGCTTGTCTGCCTGTCTGCCCACACTCATCGCTCGCTCAACTGCAGCTCACCAGGTGATGTAGGCTGTGTTTGCCGGGTGTGACTCGCCCTTCCCACTGCTGAACAAAACTGCACTGCGCATCTGTGCTGCTAATATCAATTGTGCTTATCACTGAAAAGCTTTCATTCTCTTCATTTACATTACATTTTTACATTTTAGTCATTTAGCAGACGCTCTTATCCAGAGCGACTTACATTTAGTGAATGCATACATTATTTATTTTTTATTTTTTCATACTGGCCCCCCGTGGGAAACGAACTATTGTCCAGTCCACTTAGTAGTCAGATTTTTGTCACAGAGATAATTTTGTATAATCTCATTTTAGTCAAATGAAATGATTATAATTATAGTTTTTTCTGGATCTAGTTAGTCAGTTATAGTCTCATCAATTTCCACAGAAAAATAGGTGTTTGACTAATATTTTAGTCACAATTTTTGTTGATGAAATGTGTATGTATTTACAGTTAATCCAGAAAGTATTCAGACCCCTTGACTTTTTCCACATTTTGTTACGTTACAGCCTTATTCTAAAATTGATTAAATTGTTTTTCCCCCCCTCATCAATCTGCACACAATACCCCACAATAATAAAGCAAAAACAGGTTTTTAGATTTTTTTGCAAATATATTACAAATAACAAACTGAAATATGACATTTACATAAGTATTCAGACCCTTTACTCAGTACTTTGTTGTAGCACCTTTGGCAGCAATTACAGCCTCGAGTCTACTTGGGTATGATGCTACAAGCTTGGCACACCTATATTTGGGGAGTTTCTCCCATTCTTCTCTGCAGATCCTCTCAAGCTCTGTCAGGTTGCATGGGGAGCGTAGCTGCACGGCTATTTTCAGGTCTCTCCAGAGATGTTCGATCGAGTTCAAGTCCAGGCTCTGGCTGGGCCACTCAAGGACATTCAGAGACTTGTCCCGAAGCTACTCTTGCGTTGTCTTGACTGTGTGCTTAGGGTCGTTGTCCTACTGGAAGGTGAATCTTCGCCCCAGTCTGAGGTCCTGAGTGCTCTGGAGCACGTTTTCATCAAGGATTTCTCTGTACTTTACACCGTTCATTTTTCCCTCTTGACTAGTCTCTCAGCCGCAGAAAAACATCCCCACAGCATGGTGTTGCCAATACCATGCTTCACCTTACGGATGGTGCCAGGTTTCTTCCAGATTTGACGCTTGGCATTCAGGCCAAAGAGTTCAATCTTGGTTTCATCAGACCAGAGAATCTTGTTTCTCATGGTCTGAGAGTCTTTAGTTGCGTTTTGGCAAACTCCAAGCGGGCTGTCATGTGCCTTTTACTGAGGAGTGGCTTCTGTCTGGCCACTCTACCATAAAGGCCTGATTGGTGGAGTGCTGTGGAGATGGTTGTCCTTCTGGAAGGTTCTCCTATCTCCACAGAGGAACTCTAGAGCTCTGTCAGAGTGACCATTGGGTTCTTGGGCATCTCCCTGACCAAGGACCTTCTCCCCCGATTGCTCAGTTTGGCCGGGTGGCCAGCTCTCACACAGTTGTCCGGAACAGCTAGAGCTCTCATGCATGCTTCAGTGTTGCTTGCCTCGAAGCAAGCATAAAAGGAATTTAGCTTGTCTGGTAGCCTCACGTCACTGGGCTGCTCGGGGCTGGGTTTCCCTTTGTAGTCCGTAATAGTTTGCAAGCCCTGTCATATCTGACGAGCATCAGAGCCAGTGTAGTAGGATTCAATCTTAGTTCTCTATTGATGCTTTGCCTGTTTGATGGTTCGTCTGAGGGCATAGCAGGATTTCTTAAAAGCGTCCGGATCAGTGTCCCGCTCCTTGAAAGCGGCAGCTCTAGCCTTTAGCTCGGTGCGGATGTTTCCTGTAATCCATGGCTTCTGGTTGAGATATGTACGTACGGTCACTGTGGGGACGATGTCGTCGATGCACTTATTGATGAAGTCGGTCACTGAGGTGGTATACTCCTCAATGCCATTGGATGAATCCCGGAACATATTCCAGTCTGTGCTAGCAAAACAGTCCTGTAGCGTAGCATCTGCGTCATCTGACCACATCTGTATTGAGCGAGTCACTGGTACTTCCTGCTTTAGTTTTTGCTTGTAAGCAGAAGTCAGGAGGATAGAATTATGGTCAGATTTGCCAAATGTAGGGCAAGGGAGAACTTTGTGTGGAGTAAAGGTGGTCTAGAGTTTTTTTTTCCCTCTGGTTGCACATTTAACATGCTGGTAGAAATTAGGTAAAACAGATTTAAGTTTGCCTGAATTAAAGTCCCTGGCCACTAGGAGAGCCGCTTCTGGATGAGTATTTCCTTATTTGCTTATGGCCTTATACAGCTCGTTGAGTGCAGTCTTAGCGCCAGCATCGGTTTGTGGTGGTAAAAAGATTGCTACGACAAATATAGATAAACTCTTTTGGTAGATAGTGTGGTCTACAGTTTATCATGAGGTAGTATACCTCAGGTGAGCAATGCCTATAGACGTCCTTAATATTAGACATCGCACACCAGCTGTGATTGACAAATAGACACACACCACCACCCCTTGTCTTACCAGACGTAGCTGTTCTTTCCTGCCGATGCATGGAAAACCCAGCCAACTGATTATTATCCATGTCGTCGTTCAGCCACGACTAGGTGAAAGATAAGATATAACAGTTTTTAATGTCCCGTTGGTAGGATAGTCTCGAGCGGAGATCATCCAGTTTATTTTCTAGTGATTGCACAGTGGCCAATAGAACGGATGGTAGAGGCGGGTTATCCACTCACCGACTAATTCTCATATGGCACCCCGATCTCCGGCCCCTGTGTTTCCGTCTTTTCTTCACGCTAATGACAGAGAAGCAGAATATCCTTTGCGTTGGTCTCATTAAATAAAAACTCTTCATCCAGTTTGAGGTGAGTAATCGCTGTTCTGAAATCCCGAAGCTCTTTTCGGTCATAAGAGTGTCACACCCGGGCTCTGGGACTCTATATGTTGAGCCAGGGTGTGTTCATTCTATGTGTTCTATTTCTATGTTGGGGGTTCTAGGTTGTGTATTTCTATGTTGGCCTGAGTGACTCCCAATCAGAGGCAACTAGTGTCAGCTGTTGGCTGGTTGTCTCTGATTGGGAGCCATATTTATACTGTCAGTTTTCCTTTTGTGTTTGTGGGTTCTTGTTCCGTGTCGGTCATTGATACCGTGGACTTCACGAGTCGTTTCTTGTTTTGTATCGTGTTTACACTTTAACTAATTAAAGTATGTTCGTTCAACGCGCTGCGCATTGGTCTCTCCCTGACGATCGTGACAGAGAGATGGTAGCAGCAACATTATGTACGAAAGAAGTTACAAACAATGTGAAAAAACACACAAAATAGCACAGTTGTTTAGGAGCCCATAAAAACATTGTAGAATATATTAATAAATTGAAGCTGTTCAAGCTTGTGGTGGCCCAAAGGCCCAATAAAGATACATTATGTTGGTGTTTCCTTTATTTTTGCAGTTACCTGTATGTTCTAATCTTACCTCCTGTAGAGGTTCCAAATGGTTCTTCATGGCTACTGTATTTTATAGCTACTGTTGTGGCTCTTTACTCTGCTGACAGGAAAATCTGCTGTTGTCTCCCAAATCAAACCCATGCTATCTTCGAGATCAAACCCATGCTATCTTCGAGATCAAACCCATGCTATCTTCGAGATCAAACCCATGCTATCTTCGAGATCAAACCCATGCTATCTTCGAGATTACATTTACATTTTACATTTTCATCATTTAGCAGACGATCTTATCCAGAGCGACTTACAAATTGGTGCATTCTCCTTTTTTTTTGGGGGGGGGGGGGGGGGGGGGTAGAAGGATTACTTTATCCTATCCCAGGTATTCCTTAAAGAGGTGGGGTTTCAAGTGTCTCCGGAAGGTGGTGAGTGACTCCATGCTATCTTGGAGATCGAACCCATGCTATCTTAGAGATCGAACCCATGCTATCTTAGAGATCGAACCCATGCTATCTTAGAGATCGAACCCATGCTATCTTAGAGATCGAACCCATGCTATCTTAGAGATCGAACCCATGCTATCTTAGATATCAAACCCATGCTATCTTAGAGATCAAACCCATGATATCATAGAGATCAAACCCATGAGTGTCTTCAGAAAGTATTCATACCCACTGACTTATTCCACATTTGTTATGTTACAGCCTGAATTCAAAATTTATTAAATTTATTTTTTTTCTCACCCATCCACACACAATACCCCATAATGACAAAGTAAAAACATGTTTTTAGACATATTTGCAAATGTATTGAATTAAATGCAGAAATATCTCATTTACATAACTATTCACAACCCTGAGTCAATACTTTGTAGAAGCACCTTTGGCAGTGATTACAGCTGTGAGCCTTTATGGGTAAGTCTCCAAGAGCTTTCCACACTTGGATTGTGCAACATTTGCCCATTATTCTTCCCCCAAAAATCAAATTCTGTCAAATTGGTTGATGATCATTGCTAGACAATCATTTTCAGATCTTGCCATAAACACAGAAGTATGTGGACACCCCTTCAGATTAGTGGATTTGGCTATTTCAGCCACACCCATTGCTGACAGGTGTGTAAAATCAAGCACACAGCCATGCAATCTCCATAGACAAACATTGGAAGTAAAATGGCCTTACTAAAGAGCTCAGTGACTTTCAACTTGGCACCATCATAGGATGCTACTTTTCCAATAAGTCAGTTTGTCAAATTTCTGCCCTGCTAGAAATGCCCCGGTCAACTCTAAGTGCTGATATTGTGAAGTGGAAACGTCTAGGACAGGTTTCTTCAATTCCGGTCCTGGAGGGCCGAGACACCTCTGTTTTACATCCTCTCCTTCTAATCAGGGGCTAATTCAGACCTGGGACTCCAGGTGAGTGCAATTAACTACCGGGTAGAAATAAAAAACAGAAGTGTTTCGGCCCTCCAGGACTGGAATTGAAGAACCCTGGTCTAGGAGCAACAGCTAAGTGGTAGGCCACACAAGCTCACAGAATGGAAACGCCAAGTGCTGAAGCGTGTAGCGCGTAAAAATCGCCTGTCCTCGGTTGCAACACTCACTACCGAGTTCCAAACTGCTTCTGGAAGCAACGTCACCACAAGAACTGTTCGTCGGGAGCGTCATGAAATGGGTTTCCATGGCCGAGCAGCCGCACACAAGCCTAAGATCACCTTGCGCAATTCCATGCATTGGCTGGAGTGGTGTAAAACTCGTTGCCATTGGACTCTGGAGCAGTGGAAATGCGTTCACTGGATTGATGAATCATGTTTCACCATCTGGCAGTCCGACAGACGAATCTGTGTTTGGCGGATGCCAGGAGAACGCTACCTGCCCGGATGCATAGTGCCAAGTGCAAGGTTTGGTGGAGGAGGAATAATGGTCTGGGGCTGTTTTTCATGGATCCGGCTAAGCCCCTTAGTTCCAGTCAAGGGAAATTTTTACGCTACAGCATACAATTACGTTCTAGACGATTCTATGCTTCCAACTTTTGTTTCAACAGTTTGGGGAAGGCCCTTTCCTGTTTCAGCATGACAATGCCCCAGTGCACAAAGTGAGGTCCATGATGAATCATCCATGGATGATTCCTTTGCGATGTCATATCATTCCAGCATGCTGTGGTCTCTTGTCATGACTCATGACCAATGAATGAACAAAATCAGTAAGACAAAGACTTCGCTATGTAGAATTTATGATATGGGCATTACAGGAAGATGTCAAAAATCTGACTTATTTTTATTCTTCAGAACACCAAGAGGCATTAGCCATGTTCCAGGTCACCTACATTGCAGATGAGTTGCTCAGGTTATTAGATTACTAAGTCACATTGATGGGGGTTCCTGTGATACAGATCGAATTGGTCATAGAACTTCTACAAATGAGGAAGTAGTATTTTTTAAAATGTAATTGCAGTAAATCTAGCAGGTAGCTTAGTGGTTTAGAGCATTCTGCCAGTAACCAAAAGGTCGCTGGTTCTAATCCCCAAGCCGACTAGGTGACAAATCTGTCGATGTGCCCTTGAGCAAGGCACTTAACCCTAATTGCTTCTGTAAGTCGCTCTGGATAAGAGCGTCTGCTAAATGAGTAAAATGTAAATGTAAAATGTCCATACAGAAATGGTTTGTCAAGATCGGTGTGGAAGAACTTGACTGGCCTGCACAACCCCATCGAACTCCTTTTGGGATTAATTGGAACGCAGACTGCGAGCCATGCCTAGTCACCCATTATCAGTATCCCTGCAGCAATGTTCCAACAACTAGTGGAAAGCCTTCCCAGAAGAGTGGAGGCTGTTATAGCAGCACACGGGGGACCAACTCCATATTACTGCCCATGATTTTGGAATGAGATGTTCGACGAGCAGGTGTCCACATACTTTTGGTAATGTAGTGTAGGTTTACGTCAAAACAGTAACTCGGCCACTCAGGAACATTCACTATCTTCGTAGTAAGCAACTACAGTGTAGATTTGGCCTTGTGTTTTAGGTTATTGTAGTTCTGAAAGGTGAATTCATATCCCAATGTCTGGTGGAAAGCGGACTGAACCAGGTTTTGCTCTAGGATTTTGCCTGTGCTTAGCTCCATTCCGTTTCATTTTTATCCTGAAAAACTCCCCAGTCCTTAATGATTATAAGCATATCCATAACATGATGCAGCCACCACTATGCTTGAAAATATGAGGAGTGGTACTCTGTAATGTGTTGTATTGGATTTGCCCCAAACAGAACATTTTGTATTTAGGAAAAAAAGTGAATTGCTTTGCCACATTTTTGCAGTATTACTTTAGTGCCTTGTTGTAAACAGGATGCACATTTTGGATTTATTTTTTCTGTACAAGCTTCCTTCTTTTCACTCTGTCAATTAGGTTAAAATGTTAAAATGTTAGTATTATGGAGTGACTACAATGTTGTTGATCCATCCTCAGTTTTCTCCTATCACAGCCATTAAACTCTGTAACTGTTTTAAAATCACCATTGTGAAATCCCTGTGCGGTTTCCTTCCTCTCCACCAACTGAGTTAGGAAGGACGCCTGTATCTGTGTAGTGACTTGGTGTATTGATACACCATCCAAAGTGTAATTAATAACTTCACCATGCTCAAAGGGGTATTCAATGCCTTCTCTTTTTATACCCATCTACCAATAGGTGCCCTTCTTTGCGAGTCATTGGAAAACCTCCCTGGTCTTTGTGGTTGAATCTGTGTTTGAAAATTCACTGCTCGACTGAGGGACCTTACAGACAATTGAATGTGTGAGGTACAGAGATGTGGTAGTCATAAAAAAATCCATGCGACTTGTTAAGCAGATCTTTACTCCTGAAGTTATTTAGACTTGCCATGACAAAGGAGTTAAATACTTATTGACTCAAGACATTTAAGCTTTTCATTTTTAAGTAATTAGTAAACATTCTGTAAAAAACATAATTCCACTTTGACATTATGAAGTATTGTGTGAATGCCAGTGACAAAAGAAATCAATTTAATAAATATTTTATTCAGGCTAAGCCATTGACCACATGACACCATTAATTCCTATCTGAAGACTCAATAGCGCATTGAAGACAAATGCCGTCTCGTGGAGACATAACATAGCAGACAAGACATAACAGAGCAGTTTGAGCTACTCCAGGAAGTGGCTAGCTTAGAGGTGCCCTCTCTCATTGAGTAACTCAAGTTGAAGGTCGACCGGTGTACTGCAGGCTGCCATTAGCAAATCAATCATCCTTATAACTTCTTCTGTGTGCGATTTTAAAATAATTGGTTCAGGGACATGCATATGATGTATTACAAGCAATTATTGGTACCATGATTGTCTTCGAAAATATTATTTTATTTACACTAAGATGTTTTCTGCTAAAAACGCGTGCAGTACTGTGGTCGGCCTTGAACATCAATGAGAGGGGGCAGTAGTTCTCCCATGGACCAAACTAATGCTATATTAGAGAGCAAACCCATAATATGTTAGAGATCAATCCCATGCGTTATTATATATAAAACCCATGCTATATTAGATATCAAACCCATGCTATATCAAAGTTCAAACCCCTGCTATATCAGAAATCAAACCCATGCTTTATTAGAAATCAAACCCATGCTATAATAGAGATCAAACCGATACTATCTCAGATATCAAACCAATGCTTTATTAGAGATAAAACCCATGCTATATTAGATATCAAACCCATGCTATATCAACGTTCAAACCCCTGTGTCACACCCGGGCTCTGGGACTCTATATGTTGAGCCAGGGTGTGGTCATTCTATGTGGTGTATTTCTATGTTGGGAGTTCTGGTTTGTGTATTTCTATGTTGGCCTGAGTGGCTCCCAATCAGAGGCAACGAGTGTCAGCTGTCGTTGGTTGTCTCTGATTGGGAGCCATATTTAAACTGTCTGTTTTCCCTTTGTGTTTGTGGGATCTTGTTCTAGTTAGGTTTGTGTTTGACCGTTGGCTGTCACGTTTTCGTGTTAGTTGTTTTGTATCGTGTGTGCACTTTAATTAAATAAAGTATGTTCGCTCAACACGCTGCGCCTTGGTCTACTCCATACGACGATCGTGACACCCTGCTATATCAGAAATCAAACCCATGCTTTATTAGAAATCAAACCCATGCTATAATAGAGATCAAACCGATGCTATCTCAGATATAAAACCAATGCTTTATTAGTGATAAAACCCATGCTATGTTAGAGATCAAACACATACTATATCAGAGATCAAACCCCTGCTATATCAGAAATCAAACCCAGGCTATATAAGATATGAAACTCAAGCTATATTACAGATCAAACCCAAGCTGTATTAGAAACAAACCCATGCTATATCAGAGATCAAACCCATGCTATATTAGAGATCAAACCCTTGCTATAAGAGATCAAACCCATGCTATATTAGAGATCAAACCCATGCTATATCAGAGATCAAACCCATGCTATATAAGAGATCAAACCGAAGCTATATCAGAGATCAAACCCATGCTATATCAGAGATCAAACCCATGCTATATTACAGATCAAACTGATGCTATATCATAGATCAAACCCATGCTATATCAGAGATCAAACCCATGCTATATCAGAGATCAAACCCATACTATATCAGATCAAACCCATGCTATATTAGAGATCAAACCCATGCTATATTAGAGATCAAACCCATGCTATATTAGAGATCAATCACATGCTATATTACAAATCAAACCCATGATTTATTGGTGATCAAACCCATACTATATCAGAGATCAAACCAAAGCTACATCAGAGATCAAACCCAGGCTATATTACAGATAAAACGCATGCTATATCAGAGATCAAACCCATGATATGTGAATTTAAACCCATATTATATTAGAAATCAAACCGATGCTGTATTAGAGATCAAACCAATGCTATATTAGAGATCAAACACATGCTATATCAGATCAAACACATGTTATATTAGAGAACAAACCCATGCTATATTAGAGATCAAACACATGCTATATAAGAGATCAAATAGATTATATAATAGAGATCAAACCCAAGCTATATTAGAAATCAAAACATTGCTATATAAGAGATCAAACCCATGCTATATTACAGATCAAACCCATGCTATATCAAAGATCAAACCCGTGCTATATCAGAGATAAAACCGATGCTATCTCAGTTATAAAACCCATGCTATGTCAGAGATCAAACCCCTGCTATATCAGAGATCAAACCCATGCTATATCAGAGATCAAACCTATGCTATATTAGAGATCAAAACCATGCTATATCATAGATCAAACCCATGCTTTATTAGAGATCAAACTGATGCTATATCAGAGATGAACCCCATTTTTCCAAGATGGCGTAGTAGTGCAGTTCTGTTTTTGTCGCATGTCTGTAAATAGCCTGTAAATACCCTATTTTTCTGTATTTTTCGTACATATTTCCCTATCAGACTTTTCATCCTTCTACAAAATATACTTTCCTGCAACCTGCCTCACTCAATGTGGAACGGATTCTATTATTGACTTACCTTTATCTAGAATCTAGAATCTCCAGTTGAAACTAGCTAGCCAGCTAACTAGCTACTTGCTATTAGCCACAGCTAGCGGTATTTCACCCAGAACATTGGATTTTTTTTCTGCGGGATTAATTTTAATCACTGGACATTAATCACCGGATATTCGGCCAGTCTGCACAGCGCGTTATCGACCCAGAACATATCAGTTTTTCCGCCGGAATCACTGAATCACTGGACCTTTAACTCCGGACTCATAGCTACCAGCTAGCTACAACAAAACGGACGCTGTGGTCTGGCTAATCATCCTGAGCTAGGCCCATCTCCCGGCTATCTACCTCTCTGTCAACCGGACGGGACCACCTAGTGTTGACACGGAGCCCCGCCGATCCTACACGACTGGTCTGCCGACGAAATCGTCTGATGTGGTTACGACGTTAACCACGAAGATTCCATCTGCTAGCCCCGGCCCACTAGCACACGCTAGCCGTGGCCTCTTACTCACTAGTGCTTTACCACCGGACCTTATGATAACTCAGCTATACAGCTGATGTCTGCTGGACTGTTCCTTTTTACGGTACTACATCCTGTTTATGTTTAGCCTCAGCCCAAACATGGTTAGTTTATTGTTGTTTCGGTTATTTCTAATTGTACTATTTCACTGTAGACCCCCCAGCCTAGCTAAACCTGCCTTAGATAGCTCCTTTGTCCCTCCCCCTATACACGCGGAGACCGACTCAATTGATGCCTCCAGCGATGCTATCTCTTTCATTGTCACCCAACGCTTAGGTTTACCTCCACTTTACTCATATCCTTCCATATCCTTGTCTGTACATAATGGCCTGAATCTTTTCTATAACACCCGGAAATCTGCCCCCTTTATTCTATGTACCCAACGCACTAGAAGACCAGTTCTTAAAGCCTTTAGCCGTATCCTTATTCTAGTCCTCCTCTGTTCCTCTGGTGATGTAGAGGCTAACCCAGGCCCTGCAGCCCTCAGTATCACTCCTACTCCCCAGGCGCTATCATTTGCTGACTTCTGTAATCGCAAAAGTCTTGGTTTCTTGCACATAAATATCAGAAGTCTACTTCCTAAGTTTGAGTTATTCACTGCGTTAGCACACTCTGCCAACCCTGATGTTCTAGCAGTGTCTGAATCCTGGCTCAGGAAGGCCACCAAAAATTCTAAAATGTCCATCCCCAACTATAACATTTTCCGTCTAGATAGAACTGCCAAAGGGGGTGGAGTTGCAATCTACTGTAGAGATAGCCTGCAGAGCTCTATCATACTATCCAGGTCTGTGCCCAAACAGTTTGAGCTTTTACTTCTAAAAATCCACCTTTCCAGAAATAAGTCTCTCACTGTTGCCGCTTGCTACAGACCCCCCTCAGCCCCCAGCTGTGCCCTGGACACCATATGTGAATTGATTGCCCCCCATTTCTCCTCAGAGTTTGTACTGCTTGGTGACCTAAATTGGGATATGCTTAATACCCCAGCCATCCTACAATCCAAGCTAGATGCCCTCAACCTCACGCAAATTATCAACGAACCTACCAGGTACAACCCTAAATCCGTAAACATGGGTACCCTCATAGATATCATCCTGACTAACATACCCTCTAAATACACCTCAGCTGTCTTCAACCAGGATCTCAGCGATCACTGCCTTATTGCCTGCGTCCGTAACGGGTCCGCGGTCAAACGACCACCCATCATCACTGTCAAACGCTCCCTAAAACACTTTAGCGAGCAGGCCTTCCTAATTGACCTGGCACAGGTATCCTGGATGGATATAGATCTCATTCCGTCAGTAGAGGATGCCTGGTTGTTCCTTAAAAGTAATTTCCTCTCAATCTTAAATAAACATGCCCCATTCAAAAAATACAGAACTAAGAACCGATATAGCCCCTGGTTCTCCTCAGACTTGACTGCCCTTGACCAGCACAAAAAACATCCTGTGGCGTACAGCATTAGCATCAAATAGCCCCCGCGATATGCAACTTTTCAGGGAATTTAGGAACCAATATACACAAGCAGTCAGGAAAGCAAAGGCTAACTTTTTCAAACAGAAATTTGCATCCTGTAGCACTAACTCCAAAAAGTTTTGGGACACTGTAAAGTCCATGGAGAATAAGAGCACTTCCTCCCAGCTGCCCACTGCACTGAGGCTAGGAAACACTATCACCACCGATAAATCTACAATAATCGAGAATTTCAACAAGCATTTTGCTACAGCTGGCCATGCTTTCCATCTGGCTACCACTACCCCGGCCACCAACTCTGCACCCTCTGCTGCAACTTGCCCATGCCCCCCCCGCTTCTCCTTCACACAAATTCAGACAGCTGATGTTTTGAAAGCACTGCAAAATCTGGACCCCTACAAATCAGCTGGGCTAGACAATCTGGACCCTTTCTTTCTAAAACTAGCCGCCGAAATTGTCGCAACCCCTATTACTAGTTTGTTCAACCTCTCTTTCATAACGTCTGAGATCCCCAGAGATTGGAAAGCTGCCGCGGTCATCCCCCTCTTCAAAGGGGGTGACACTCTAGATCCAAACTGCTACAGACCTATATCCATCCTGCCCTGCCTTTCGAAAGTATTTGAAAGCCAAGTTAACAAACAGATCACCGACCATTTCGAATACCACCGTACCTTCTCCGCTATGCAATCCGGTTTCCGAGCTGGTCATGGGTGCACTTCAGCCACGCTCAAGGTCCTAAACGATATTATAACCACGATTGATAATAGACAGTACTGTGCAGCCGTCTTCATCGACCTGGCCCAGACTAAATAGCCTTGGTTTCTCAAATGACTGCCTCGCCTGGTTCACCAACTACTTCTCAGATAGAGTTCAGTGTGTCAAATCGGAGGGCCTGTTGTCTGGACCTATGGCAGTCTCTATGGGGGTGCCACAGGGTTCAATTCTTGGGCCGACACTTTTCTCCGTGTATATCAATGATGTCGCTCTTGCTGCTGGTGACTCTCAGATCCACCTCTACGCAGACGACACCATTTTGTATACATCTGGCCCTTCATTGGACACTGTGTTAACAAACCTCCAAACGAGCTTCAATGCCATACAACAATCCTTCAGTAGCCTCCAACTGCTCTTAAACACTAGTAAAACTAAATGCATGCTTTTCAATCGAACGCTGCTGGCACCCGCCCACCCGACTAGAATCACCACTCTCGACGGGTCTGACCTAGAGTATGTGGACAACTACAAATACCTAGGTGTCTGGTTAGACTGTAAACTCAACTTCCAGACTCACATAAAGAATCTCCAATCCAAAGTTAAATCTAGAATCGGCTTCCTATTTCGCAACAAAGCCTCCTTCACTCATGCTGCCAAACATGCCCTCGTAAAACTGACTATCCTACCGATCCTTGACTTCGGCGATGTCATTTACAAAATAGCCTCCAACACTCTACTCAGCAAATTGGATGTAGTCTATCACAGTGCCATCCGTTTTGTCTCCAAAGCCCCATACACTACCCACCACTGTGACCTGTACGCTCTTGTTGGTTGGTCCTCACTACATGTTCGTCGTCAAACCCACTGGCTCCAGGCCATCTATAATCACTGCTAGGCAAATCCCCGCCTTATCTTAGCTCATTGGTCACCATAGCAGCACCCACCCGTAGTCTGCGCTCCAGCAGGTATATCTCACTGGTCATTCCCAAAGCCAACACCTCCTTTGGCCGCCATTCCTTCCAGTTCTCTGCTGCCAATGACTGGAACGAATTGCAAAAATCTCTGAAGCTGGAGACTCTTATCTCCCTCAATAACTTTAAGCATCAGTTGTCAGAGCACCTTACCGATCACTGCACCTGTACACAGCCCATCTGAAATTAGCCCACCCAACTACCTCATCCCTATATTGTTATTTATTTTGCTCTTTTGCACCCCAGTATCTCTATTTGCACATAATCTCTTGCACATCTAGCATTCCAGTGTTAATACTATTTTAATTATTTTGCACTATAGCCTATTTATTGCCTTACCTCCATAACTTGCTAAATTTGCACACACTGTATATATATTTTCTGTTGTATTTTTGACTTTATGTTTTTTACCACATATGTAACTCTGTGTTGTTTTTTATTGCACTGCTTTGCTTTATCTTGGCCAGGTCGCAGTTGTAAATGAGAACCTGTTCTCAACTGGCTTACCTGGTTAAATAAAGGTGAAATAAAATAAATAAAATAAATATATCAGAAATTAACCCAATGCTTTAATAGTTATCAAACCCATATTATATCAGATATCAAAACCATGCTTTATTTGAGATCAAACACTTGGTATGTCAGAGATCAAACCCATGCTATATTACATATCAAACCCATGCTTTATTTGAGATTATACACTTGGTATGTCAGAGATCAAACCCATGCTATGTCAGTTTAAACCCATGGTATATTAGAAATCAAACACATGCTATCTCAGAGATCAAAGCAATGCTATGTTAGAGATCAAACCCATGCTATATCAGAGATCAAACCAATGCTATATCAGAGATCAAACCCATGCTATATTATAGATCGAACCCATGCTATATTTGAGATCAAACCCATGTTATATCAGAGATCAAATCCATGCTACATCAGAGATTAAACTCATGCTATGTTACAGATCAAACCCATGCTTTATTAGTGATCAAACCCATGCTATATTTGAGATCAAACCCATGCTATATTAGAGATCAAACCCATGCTATATTTGAGATCAAACCCATGCTATTTTAGATATCAAACCAATGCTATATCAGAGATTAAACCCATGCTTTATCAGAGATCAAACCAATGCTATATCAGAGATCAAACCCATGCTATATCATAGATGAACCCATTACATTTACGTCATTTAGCAGACGCTCTTATCCAGAGCGACTTACAAATTCGTGCATTCACCTCATAGCCAGTGGGATAACCACTTTACAACCTTTTTTTTTTTTTTTTTTTTTTTTTTCTTTGGGGTAGGGTAAGTGGGGGTAGAAGGATTATTTTATCCTATCCCAGGTATTCCTTAAACCCCATGATATATCAGAAATCAACCCAATGCATTATTAGTTATTAAACCCATGCTATATTAGTTATCATACCCATATTATATCAGATATCAAAACCATTCTATTTTAGAGATCAAAACCATGCTATATTATAGATCAAACCCATTCTTTCTTTTTTTTGATCAAACACTTGGTGTGTCAGAGATCAAACCCATTCTATGTCAGATTAAACCCTGCTATATTAGAAATCAAACACATGCTATCTCATAGATCAAACCCATGCAATATTAGAGATCAAACCCATGCTTTATTAGAGATCAAACCCATTTAATATTAGAGCTCAAACCCATGCTTTATTAAAGATCAAACCCATTTAATATTAGAGCTCAAACCCATGCTTTATTATAGATCAAAACCATGCTATATCAGAGATCAAACCCATGCTATTTTAGAGATCGAACCCTTGCTATAAGATATCAAACCCATGTTATATTAGAGATCAGAACCGTGCTGTATTAGAGATCAAACCCATGCTTTATTAGAGATCAAACCCATGCAATATTAGAGCTCAAACCAATGCCTTATCAGAGATCAAAACCATGCTACAACAGAGATCAAAACCATGCTATATCAGAGATCAAACCCATGCTATATAAGAGATCAAACCCAAGCTATTTAAGAAATCAGACCCATCCTATCTTACAGCCCATGCAACACTAGAGATCAAACCAATGCTATAATTTTGATCAAACCCAAGCTATATCAGAACTCAAACTCATGTTTCATCAGAGATCAAACCCATGCTATATTAGAGATCAAACCCATGCTATGTCGGATATCAAACCCATCCTATAATATAGTTCAAACCCATGCTATATCAGAGATCAAAACCGTGCTATATCAGAGATCAAACCCATCCTATATTAGAGATCAAACCCATGCTATATCAGAGATCAGAACCGTGCTGTATTAGAGGTCAAACCCATGCTATAATATAGATTAAACAAATACTATAATAGAGATCAGTCCCAAAATATATTACAACTCAAACCCATGTTTCATCAGAGATCAAAACCATGCTATGTCGGATATCAAACCCATGCTCTATCAGAGATCAAACCCATGCTCTATCAGAGATCAAACCCATGCTATATCAGAGATACTGTAAGAACCATATTATATTAGAAATCAAACAAGTGCTACATTCAAGATCAAACCCATGATATCAGAGATCAACCCGATGCTTTATTAATTATCAAACCCATATTATATCAGATATAAAAACATTCTAAATTAGAGATCAAACCCATGTTATATTAGAGATCAAACCCATGCTATATTAGAGCTCTAACACATGCTATATTAGATATCAAACCCAAGCAATAATAGAGATCAAACCCATCTTAAAATAGAGATCAAACCCATGCTATATCAGAGATCAAACCCATGCTAAAATA
Source organism: Coregonus lavaretus (assembly GCF_964263955.1). Taxonomy (NCBI): domain Eukaryota; kingdom Metazoa; phylum Chordata; class Actinopteri; order Salmoniformes; family Salmonidae; genus Coregonus; species Coregonus lavaretus. Next base: position 60,329,003 of record NC_139993.1, on the reverse strand, counting down.
CAGATCAAACCCAAGCTATATTAGAAATCAGACACATGCAATATCAGAGATCAGAACCATGCTGTATTAGAGGTCAAACCCATGCTATGCTAGAGATTCAACCCATACTATAATATAGATTAAACCCATGCTATAATAGAGATTAAACCCATGCTATAATAAAGATCAAACCCATGCTATGTCAGAGATCAAACCCATGCTATGTCAGAGATGAAACCCATTATATTTAAGAGATCAAAACCATAATGTGTAAGAGATCAAACCCATTCTTTACTAGATATCAAACCCATGCTATATTAGATATCAAACCCATGCTAAAATACAGATCAAACCCAAGCTATATTATAAATCAGACACATGCAATATCAGTGATCAGAACCATGCTGTATTAGAGGTCAAACCCATGCTATGCTAGAGATTAACCCATACTATAATAGAGATTAAACCCATGCTATAATAGAGATCAAACCCATGCTATTTCAGAGATGAAATCCATGCTATGTCAGAGATCAAACCCATGCTATGTCAGAGATGAAACCCATTCTTTACTAGATATCAAACCCATGCTATATTATAGATCAAAACCATGATATATATGAGAGATCAAACCCATGCTATATCAGAGATCAAACCCATACTATGTCAGAGATCAAACCCATGCTATATCAGAGATCAAACCCATGCTGTGTCAGATTAAACCCATGCTATATCAGAAATGAAACCCATGCTTTATTAGAAATAGATCAAACCCATGCAATATTAGAGCTCAAACCAATGCCTCATCAGTGATCAAAACCATGCTATATCAGAGATCAAACCCATGCTATATTAGAGATAAAATCCATGCTATATTAGAGATCAAACCCATGCTATATTAGAGATCAAACCCATGCTATTTTAGAAATCAGACCCATCCTATCTTACAGATCAAACCCATGCTATATCAGAGATCAGAACCCATGCTCTATCAGAGATCAAAACCATGCTCTATCAGAGATCAAATCCATGCTATATCAGAGATCAAACCCATGCTATATCAGAGATCAAACCCATGCTTAAGTAGAGATCAAACCCATGCTATATCAGAGGTCAAACCCATGCTTATTTAGAGATCAAACCCATGCTATACTAGAGATCAAACCCATGCTATTTCAGAGATCAAACCCATGCTCTGTTAGAGATCAAACCCATGCTATATCAGGGATAGAACCCATGCTATATCACAGATCAAACCCATGCTTAATTTGAGATCAAACCCATGCTATATCAGAGGTCAAACCCATGCTATATCGGAGGTCAAACCCATGCTTATTCAGAGATCAAACCTATGCTATATCAGAGATCAAGCCCATGCTCTGTTAGAGATCAAACCCATGCTATATCAGGGATAAAACCCATGCTATATCACAGATCAAACCCATGCTATATCACAGATCAAACCCATGCTATATCGGAGATCAAAACCCATGCTATATCGGAGATCAAACCCATTCTATATCGGAGATCAAACCCATGCTATGATAGAGGTCAAACCCATGCTATGTCAGAGATCAAACCCATGCTATGTCAGAGATCAAACCCATGCTATGTCAGAGATCAAACCCATGCTATGTTAGAGATCAAACCCATGCTATGTTAGAGATCAAACCCATGCTATGTTAGAGATCAAACCCATGCTATGTTTGAGATCAAACCCATGCTATGTTTGAGATCAAACCCATGCTATGTTAGAGATCAAACCCATGCTATGTTTGAGATCAAACCCATGCTACATCAGAGATCAGATGCTATCTACCTGTCATTGTGCCATATTTATTATATTTTCTATTTTCTTCTTTTGCTGTTGGTGATCATCCCAACTAGGACAAGCAAGTGCCTGCCAGAACGGATCTCTTTCAAAACTCTATGGCCTCCTAAGCCATGAAACCTTGTCGTGAAACATACATCAATGATTGCATAACAAATTCCACATCAAATATATTTGTCCTAAACTACTCAGAATGGAACACTGATGCATATAGCAAACACATTGTAATCCATACCTTGAATCCACAAACACGAGAAATTATCTCCTGCCTATTGACAGAATGCAGATGAATACAAAACAAGGTCAGACCAAGGTTTGGGTTGCGGTTTTGGTGAACTCACCAAACGAGTCATCCCAGGTTCAGTGGTACTCCTCTCTTTACCCGGCGCTAAACACCTCTGCTTTGATCCTGTCGCCTCTGAGCCAGGTCCCAGGGACCAGGTCAATAGAGGAGAACGTAGCCTCACTTCAGCCCCCCTCTCTGTCTGTCTCTGTCTCTCTCTATCTGTCTCTGTCTGTCGGTCTCTCTCTCTCTGTCTCTCTCTGTCTTTCTCTTTCTCTCTCTTTCTCTCTCTGGCACTGTCTCTGTCTCTGTCTCTGTCTAGCCCACAGGGAAGGAGACATGACCTGGTGGAAAGATCAGCGCATGCTGCTTTGACTGCAGGTCCGTGAGGAGGGGATAGAAGCTGTCTGTCATGTCAGAGACGTTATGCACAGTCAGGTTTCAGACCAGAGGGAGAGAAGATGGAAAGAGGGGAAGGAGCAAGGGAGGGGGATAAAGGGAGAGGAAGAGAAGGATGGAGTGATGGAAAAAGAGAAATAATTTGTTGGAGAGGGAGAAAGAGAGAGAAAAATAAGCGGGATTTTATTTTAGAACTAACTTTATCTTCAATAAAGGATAAGGTATTGGGATGAGGTCTATAGAGAACAGATTCTCAGGTTTTGACTGAGAAGAAAACAAGATGAGAAAAAATAAGCCTGATACTGTTTGTTGCAATCTTTGTCGGGTCATTGGGGAAGATGCCGCATTGACCAGCACTGGGTTCATCCTCAGCCTACTAAAGGCAGGGGAATTGCAGAATGCCTTGTGATTGAGGGAAGCGTTCCAGAGAAAATGCCTTTCAGATAGATTGACATGAATATCCAACAACATCAATCACAGGGCCAGTCGAGCAAACGCCTCTCAGACACAGGGGTATTTAGAAAACACTGTTCAACTTCTATTGAACTCACAAAACTCATGTAATGTATTCTTCCAACTGTTTTGCCAATCACGCCTCGGCAGCCTTCATATCCCTGTTTACTTGGCGTGATGCGTGTGATGTAACGTACTGTAGCTCATTACGCTCACTAATCCAGGTGCTAATGGAGACGTGACATTGGAAAATGGCCGCTGTGGAAAATGTGTTCTAGCAGTCTGAGGGAACAAGCTGTAAACAAACATGAAGAGTGGGAGGTAGAACAGGGAGGGAGGTAGAATAGGGAGGGAGGTAGAACAGGGAGGGAGGTAGAATAGGGAGGGAGGTAGAACAGGGAGGGAGGTAGAACAGGGAGGGAGGTAGAATAGGGAGGGAGGTAGAACAGAGTGGGAGGTAGAATAAGGAGGGAGGTAGAACAGGGAGGGAGGTAGAGTAGGGAGGGAGGTAGAGTAGGGAGGGAGGTAGAACAGGGAGGGAGGTAGAATAAGGAGGGAGGTAGAACAGGGAGGGAGGTAGAATAAGGAGGGAGGTAGAACAGAGTGGGAGGTAGAATAAGGAGGGAGGTAGAACAGGGAGGGAGGTAGAGTAGGGAGGGAGGTAGAACAGGGAGGGAGGTAGAACAGGGAGGGAGGTAGAACAGGGAGGGAGGTAGAATAAGGAGGGAGGTAGAACAGGGAGGGAGGTAGAATAAGGAGGGAGGTAGAACAGGGAGGGAGGTAGAATAAGGAGGGAGGTAGAACAGAGTGGGAGGTAGAATAAGGAGGGAGGTAGAACAGGGAGGGAGGTAGAGTAGGGAGGGAGGTAGAATAAGGAGGGAGGTAGAACAGGGAGGGAGGTAGAGTAGGGAGGGAGGTAGAATAGGGAGGGAGGTAGAGTAGGGAGGGAGGTAGAATAAGGAGGGAGGTAGAACAGGGAGGGAGGTAGAACAGGGAGGGAGGTAGAGTAGGGAGGGAGGTAGAATAAGGAGGGAGGTAGAACAGGGAGGGAGGGAGGTAGAGTAGGGAGGGAGGTAGAATAAGGAGGGAGGTAGAACAGGGAGGGAGGTAGAACAGGGAGGGAGGTAGAATAAGGAGGGAGGTAGAATAGGGAGGGAGGTAGAACAGGGAGGGAGGTAGAATAAGGAGGGAGGTAGAATAGGGAGGGAGGTAGAACAGAGTGGGAGGTAGAACAGGGAGGGAGGGAGGTAGAGTAGGGAGGGAGGTAGAATAAGGAGGGAGGTAGAACAGGGAGGGAGGTAGAACAGGGAGGGAGGTAGAACAGGGAGGGAGCTAGAACAGGGAGGGAGGTAGAATAAGGAGGGAGGTAGAACAGGGAGGGAGGTAGAATAAGGAGGGAGGTAGAACAGGGAGGGAGGTAGAGTAGGGAGGGAGGTAGAATAGGGAGGGAGGTAGAACAGAGTGGGTGGTAGAATAAGGAGGGAGGTAGAACAGGGAGGGAGGTAGAGTAGGGAGGGAGGTAGAATAGGGAGGGAGGTAGAATAAGGAGGGAGGTAGAATAGGGAGGGAGGTAGAACAGAGTGGGAGGTAGAATAAGGAGGGAGGTAGAACAGGGAGGGAGGTAGAACAGGGAGGGAGGTAGAATAAGGAGGGAGGTAGAATAGGGAGGGAGGTAGAATAGGGAGGGAGGTAGAACAGGGAGGGAGGTAGAATAAGGAGGGAGGTAGAATAGGGAGGGAGGTAGAACAGAGTGGGAGGTAGAACAGGGAGGGAGGGAGGTAGAGTAGGGAGGGAGGTAGAATAAGAAGGGAGGTAGAACAGGGAGGGAGGTAGAACAGGGAGGGAGGTAGAACAGGGAGGGAGCTAGAACAGGGAGGGAGGTAGAATAAGGAGGGAGGTAGAACAGGGAGGGAGGTAGAATAAGGAGGGAGGTAGAACAGGGAGGGAGGTAGAGTAGGGAGGGAGGTAGAATAGGGAGGGAGGTAGAACAGAGTGGGAGGTAGAATAAGGAGGGAGGTAGAACAGGGAGGGAGGTAGAGTAGGGAGGGAGGTAGAATAGGGAGGGAGGTAGAATAAGGAGGGAGGTAGAATAGGGAGGGAGGTAGAACAGAGTGGGAGGTAGAATAAGGAGGGAGGTAGAACAGGGAGGGAGGTAGAACAGGGAGGGAGGTAGAATAAGGAGGGAGGTAGAATAGGGAGGGAGGTAGAACAGGGAGGGAGGTAGAATAAGGAGGGAGGTAGAATAGGGAGGGAGGTAGAACAGAGTGGGAGGTAGAATAAGGAGGGAGGTAGAACAGGGAGGGAGGTAGAACAGGGAGGGAGGTAGAACAGGGAGGGAGGTAGAACATGGAGGGAGGTAGAACAGGGAGGGAGGTAGAATAAGGAGGGAGGTAGAATAGGGAGGGAGGTAGAACAGGGAGGGAGGTAGAACAGAGTGGGAGGTAGAATAAGGAGGGAGGTAGAACAGGGAGGGAGGTAGAACAGGGAGGGAGGTAGAACAGGGAGGGAGGTAGAACATGGAGGGAGGTAGAACAGGGAGGGAGGTAGAATAAGGAGGGAGGTAGAATAGGGAGGGAGGTAGAACAGGGAGGGAGGTAGAACAGAGTGGGAGGTAGAATAAGGAGGGAGGTAGAACAGGGAGGGAGGTAGAACAGGGAGGGAGGTAGAACAGGGAGGGAGGTAGAACAGGGAGGGAGGTAGAACAGGGAGGGAGGTAGAATAAGGAGGGAGGTAGAATAGGGAGGGAGGTAGAACAGAGTGGGAGGTAGAATAAGGAGGGAGGTAGAATAAGGAGGGAGGTAGAACAGGGAGGGAGGTAGAACAGGGAGGGAGGTAGAACAGGGAGGGAGGTAGAATAGGGAGGGAGGTAGAATAGGGAGGGAGGTAGAACAGAGTGGGAGGTAGAACAGTTGCTACACAAATAAAATGTGATTGATTGATTGATAGTCTCCACAGACTCAACAACAATCACTAGACTGGACTTTGGTGGCACAGAATGAGCTTGAACATGTAGACCTGCTATAGATGCTTGCATTAAAATATGACTGTTGTTAAGTATCCTTTTTTAGGGAATTATAAATATACTCGATAAACAGAATATAAATTGTGTTCTCTCTCTGTATTGTCGCTAGTCTATTAACATATCATTCAGAAGCCTTTGTGTTCCAGAGAGAGATTTAATTGGAGATTATGCCAGCAAGTACCTCTCACCATAGCGACCAAACCAAGACCTTCCCTCTTCTCTCATTGGTTGAATTGCTTCTTCTCCAGCTGTACTTGGGAGCTGCTGGCACTCTCTCCTTGGATTCCATAGTAATGTGGCAAGACTTGGACACCACTCGTCAGTCAGTTAAATCCTACAGACTTATGGACCCCTAGCATTTCTCTGAAACGTACAGGTTTGGGATGCATGTAATATACCCTTTATTTTAATCATTTCAGTACAATATTAATTACTGTGAGAATATGATTACAGAGGACATATTTACCTTACAAATCAAACAGCCTCTACCATTAACACATAATTTGATGAACAATTAAACCATTTAACACAACTCTCTGGTATGAATGTTAATTTCACAACTACCTTGTCACATTTGTCCTTCATCAGTCCTAATTGATACATGCTGCATACGCAATCAACGCGGCACAGAACGGTACACTAATTACGTTGGAAATCTTGATGATAGCTAATGAAAGAATATTGAGAGCAGAGATGCAGTGCTTCCTGCTCTTGCTGCCCATGCAACTGCATCACAATCAGTTAGCAGATGCCCTTTTCCAGAGGGACTCACAGTCAACACATAGTGAGTTCTTGTCGGCATCAGAGAACTGAACGTTGATATCCTTGTCATCTGAACCATCACTCACTACGGCTCTCTGAGTCAGTACTGTCTGTTCTCCCCACTACCTGTATTCAATATGAGTTAACTTTTAAATTAATGAGCCATACTTTAATCAAAACTTTATATTGTAATGACACAGAATATCTGTATTTGACATACAGCAAGATGAATAAGATCTAGATCCCATAAGTGCAGATAGGAGTGTAGTTTCATCTACGTAAACAACATGTACACAGCTCAACCCTCATCTGCTCCGACTGTAAACATAGGCCGCTGCCTATGTGCTAAAAACACATTATTAGCCCGCACTACAAAGCCCTGTGATGCATCTGTGAGTCAGATATAAATGATTTACAGGAGTGGAACATCAAAACACTGTGCTAATGAGACAAGCAGATGGACGGGAACAGCAAAGGTCACTTTCCAACATGATACGCTAAACATCATTATTTCACCATTTAAAAAAAAATGCTCCCTCAGAACTGAGTCACAGCAGGTATAGTCCACCTGGAACAGCAGAACTAAATCACAGCATAGATAGTCCACCTGGAACAGCACTAAGACTAGATGATAGATCTCATTTAATTCACGTTTCATTAACATTGTGTGTTTTCAGCCTGTACTTTTGTATCTATTGGTGTGTAACTGCGAAGTTTAGCCAGGGATGCTGAGTGATGCACTAATAAGTAAGGGATGGATGGATCGTGGACTATAGGCCATCATAACATACATTCTTCATGCCACTGTTTGTGTGTGTGTTTGTGTGTGCGTGAGTGCATGCTTGTGTGTATGTGTATAACACCATACTCTGTCTCCGAACATGATTAATGCATGAGAGAACTGTTCTTAAGACGAATAGCTGCCTCAAAGTGCCAGAGCGGTGGAGAGAGGGAGAGAGGGAGAGAGGGAACGGAGCAGAGAGAGCAGAGTGAGTCAGAGGGAGAAAACAGACAGAAGAGAGAGAGAGAGAGAGAGAGAGAGAGAGAGAGAGAGAGAGAGAGAGAGAGAGAGAGAGAGAGAGAGAGAGACATGAGCGAGAGAGCAAGAGGTGGTATGGTGATGTCAGTCAACATCCCGAGAGCCTGAGGGGGAAGGCTCTGACACGCTGTTCGCTCCGGTGACACACACATACACTTTCTCTCACACACACAGTCCTATTCTAACCCAGGTCAAACTCACATCTCCACATCGCCACAAAGGTGGGGATAATAAGAAGTGGGTGTATGACAGATGACCTGCATTAGAGCCAGTTACATCCAGCCAGCCAGGGAGCAGAGAGAGAGAGAGAGAGAAGGGGATCAGAGAGGGAGGAGGAGGGGATCAGAGAGAGAGGAGGAGGGGAGCAGGGAGAGAGGAGGAGTGGAGCAGAGAGAGAGGAGGAGGGGAGCAGAGAGAGAGGAGGAGGGGAGCAGAGAGAGAGGAGGAGGGGAGCAGAGAGAGAGGAGGAGGGGAGCAGAGAGAGAGGAGGAGGGGAGCAGAGAGAGAGGAGGAGGAGGGGAAAATTGAGAAAATATTTATGAGTCACACACTAACGGACTTTAAAAAAACATTTATCAAGTGTTAATTAACAGCGGAAAGGGCATGGATGCAAAGGCAGGGGAGGGATGGAGAGAAAGAGGGAGAGAGGGAGAGGGAGAGAGAGAGAGAGAGGGATGGAGAGAGGTTTCCAATGGAACAACACTAGCTCGCTACTCCTCAGCCTTAACTGTATTATTATGAAGGCCTCCCATCTCAAATAGCACTCTATCAGATAAGAGCAGCTCTCTCTGCTGAGAAGCAATCCCTCACAGATCTGCTGGTTGTGTATTACCTCACACTTCTTGGGTTTAACAAACCACAGGCCAAACGACAAGCAAAGAGATTGGGAGAGAGAGAGAGACAGGTCAAAGTCTCATCCCATAAGTGTTTTTCAAATGGTGGATTGAGATCAAATGGTGGACAATTTTGATTATGGATTGCTTTTTATGTCTGCTATGTTTGGTTATCATAGTACCATGATTTCAAAAACAGCTCATTTTAGGCTGTCACATCGGCATGGATATCATAAAGTAACCAATACGCATGTAGATGATCATACCATAAAGTGGCCTATATCTCTCATCTATCTGTTCTGCCCCCTCTATATGTTACATTGATTCCTCTTCTATGCACTCTCACTCAGAGCAATTTGCTGTACTCTGTGTCTGATTGCCTAGTGTTTGATTGATGAGAATGAGCTAGTGTGTTGTTCTCCACCTCTTACCTTTCCACCCTCTCCTTGCTGACTGGTAATGACACTGATAATGACAAGCAGTGCATTAGGGCTATACAGCCACCCCCGCAAGGCTTCGGGAAAAACTCAAAGTCAATACCTAGCATGCTAAGTGTACTCAAATGACGATAATGAGGATTTCTTACGAGGAGGGCTTGATGATGAGTTTAAAGTTTTATCTGAATGACAAACCATCTAAGGTGATGATTTTTGTGTGTTGTTGATTCTGTGACCCAACATATAGAGACACTTTTTTCCCCATGACCTGAAAATGAAAACAACGGGCCATTCTTCAGTTCTTTGAAATGCAAGAGGTGGAGATTTAAAAGTCAATATTAAATATTCATGCCATGATTAGCCTCTTTCTAAATTTGAAATGAGAACATTACATTAAATATACATGAGTAACAGAAAATAGAACATGATTTCTTAGAAAATATATCTTATTGTAAAACTGATACTCTCATGGAAGTTGATATTTTTAAACTTATGTAGCATACAGTATGTAATCTCCAACAATTTACTAACTGAATATGTCTCTCAGTAATTAAAATGTCCTTGATGAAGACATTAATAACCTCGGTCATAATAAATCTCACTGCCAAGGAAGAGAACAGTGTGCAACATTTGTTTATTTTTCTAAATTTACAATCATATGTCATCATAACCTTTGACCTCTTGAGCTGCGACACAACCCTGGTGAGTGCTTAGGGACATGGATTAAACTCATCTCTGACGCACGGCTCTGGATGGATACACACTGCAGGGCACTGACTAACTCCACAAACGAGCCGTTCTGATGAAAACGTCCCCCCAAAATGCAGACATCTGGAGGGAGAAGGAAAGGAAAAGGTTATCTCAGATCTGAGCTTGTAATCATCATGAAGTCAATGAGCCATACTAAGCAGGCTACACAGAGAAGCTAAGGGTTTGGAGCTGAATTGATACCTATCGCCTCCACTTAGAGCAGGTGGTGTTTGAAAACACTTGGAAATTGTACAGCTCCCAAATTGCTCAGACTGTGGCACGGAGAAAGGAGGGAGTGAGAACGAGGTGAGAAGTGCTCTTATAGTCTAACACTGAGGGATCTACTTAGCCTTTTATATGGGCCCCATGGAGCGAATGAAAGGAAGTAGTGTGAATAAAGCTAATTAGCCAACGGTGATTAGGAGTGGGACCATCCATCCTGGTCCTAGGTGCTCTCCTGTGGCGCATCAAGCAGAGACGCACTTCCCCTCTATCTTCCATCCAGAATTAGCATGCTGTTATTTATATGGACATCAAAGGCATGTAAAAATGTAGAGAAGACCCAGCTAACAATTCTAGGGAGAGAGAACGTTTTTTGTAATGTTACCTGTAATGTTCCCTAGATGTTTGAGTGTCCCGTTTTCTGTTAGTTATGGGAATATTCTATGTAGAGTGTATGTTGGCAAAACTCTCCTGAGAACCTATTTAGCATGTTTTGGAATTAGTGATAGGAGAACATAGTTAGTTTTGGTAACATAGTAACCATGTTCCTGGGTTTAAGTTCTGTTTGACATTAAGGGAATGGTCTCTTGGAAACAGTCCTTGCACATCACTGGAACATTCCTATGAAAAAGTTAAGCAATGACTTAATGAGACTCTTAAGGGAACGTTCTCTAAAGTTGTGGGAACATTTGTTGTTAGCTGGGGATATGACTCAGCGTTTTCTTGTTGTTTTTCCTGTTATGATGCCATGGTTTTCTCGGTTCAATAGTTTAATGAGACCTCTAACTTAAACATGACTTATCAGGGAAATATTACAACACCTAACACCTCTCTGATGAGTGCTTTATAGGTCACCTTGACCAGTGACTTTGTGTTTTTGGTTTCTGAGCAACATAAAGAGTTGATACCTATAGAATCGAGGCACTGGCTGGTTGTGCAAAGCATGCAGCCCTAAGCTTAACTTCAAGTTACTCATTTTGTCTTTGTTGTATGCATTTTTACACTTAACAATATTATCAAAACATTATTATTGTATATATTTTCAACGTAGCGCTGCAAACATCTGTCATCTTTCCCTTGGGTACCATGGGCTGATAAAAGTTTAAAAAGTTAATATTTTTAGTAATTTAGAGTGAAATAGAACAGCTCTTTTTATTTTTGGCATGTCAAGTGAGGGAGAGAGACACTGCTATGAAAACACCTCCTGTGTTCACCCAAACAGAACAAATCCTCAAGGAGCTCAGAAACTGTCTTTTTTTATTTTGCTGCTGAAAGTTGTGGGATGTTTTGATGTTTGGCATCCCAGGTGGGAAGACACACACACACACACACACACACACACACACACACACACACACACACACACACACACACACACACACACACACACACACACACACACACACACACAACACACACCTCCCCCTGAAAGCGGCTAGGTATGAGTTGATGTGTTGCTGTCAGGTGATATGCAGTAGAATGCTGGTATCTAGAGAGAACCCTCCTACCCCTCGGCTCCTAGAGCCTTTAATCACAGATTACTGCCAGGCTGAGGAACAGGAGGAAGTGGATCCCCCTGAGAGTCACACACACTCATGACAGTGTACACACACACACACATCGCACACGCACAGGTGCAGGCACAAACACATTCACTCACACACACACACACACACACACACACACAAACACACAAACACACACAGACACAAAGAGAGAGACACACATGCATAAATGCAGACACACACAAACACACGTATAGGAATGGGGGAAGAGCAGTTCCCTTGTGTGTTATGAAGAAAACCCACAGGAAGCCCTACTTAGCCTCAGCATGTAGAACCAGGCCAATACCTATCTATTTACACACCCTCATATACGTACTCTCTGTGTGTGTGTGTGTATGTGTGTGTGCACACATTATAATATGCGTACCCACACAAGAACCAACGCACACGCACACACACACATACACATACGCACACACGGGGCGGCAGGTAACTTAGTGGTTAAGAGCGTTGTGCCAGTAACTGAAAGGTTGCTGGTTCTAATCCCTGTGCCGACTAGGTGAACAATCTGTCGATGTGCCCTTGAGCAAGGCACTTAACCCTAATTGCTCATGTAACTCGCTCTGGATAAGAGCGTCTGCTAAATGACTAAAATATAATGTAAATGTTGGTAGAGCACGGCGCTTGCAACGCCAGGGATGTGGGTTCGTTTCCCACAGGGGGCCAGTATGAAAAATGTATGCACTCACTAACTGTAAGTCGCTCTGGATAAGAGCGTCTGCTAAATGACTAAAATGTGTAAACGTGTAATACACAGGGCGCATGTGGAGAAGTACTGGCGTGGCACTGTGTGCTCTGCAGGTGAATTGAGGAAGATAACAGCTTCACTCAGCAGGTTCCTGTCTCTTCTGGAGGAAGATAACAGCTTCACTCAGCAGGTTCCTGTCTCTTCTGGAGGAAGATAACAGCTTCACTCAGCAGGTTCCTGTCTCTTCTGGAGGAAGATAACAGCTTCACTCAGCAGCTTCCTGTCTCTTCTGGATGAAGATAACAGCTTCACTCAGCAGGTTCCTGTCTCTTCTGGAGGAAGATAACAGCTCCACTCAGCAGGTTCCTGTCTCTTCTGGATGAAGATAACAGCTTCACTCAGCAGGTTCCTGTCTCTTCTGGAGGAAGATAACAGCTTCACTCAGCAGGTTCCTGTCTCTTATGGATGAAGATAACAGCTTCACTCAGCAGGTTCCTGTCTCTTATGGATGAAGATAACAGCTTCACACAGCAGGTTCCTGTCTCTTCTGGAGGAAGATAACAGCTCCACTCAGCAGGTTCCTGTCTCTTCTGGATGAAGATAACAGCTTCACTCAGCAGGTTCCTGTCTCTTCTGGAGGAAGATAACAGCTTCACTCAGCAGGTTCCTGTCTCTTATGGATGAAGATAACAGCTTCACTCAGCAGGTTCCTGTCTCTTATGGATGAAGATAACAGCTTCACACAGCAGGTTCCTGTCTCTTCTGGAGGAAGATAACACCAAACATTTACACAACACACAGGAACAGGTGACACCAACACATAGGTCTGAACACTCATCTGAGATGCAGGTAACACATTTTGTCGAATTTCATGCGCTGATGTAAACGGGAGTTTGCAGGAGAATATACACTACCGGTCAAAAGTTTTAGAACACTTACTCATTCAAGGGTTTTTCTTTAATTTTACTATTTTCTACATTGTAGAATAATAGTGAATACATCAAAACTATCAAATAATAATAATATGCCATTTAGCAGACGCTTTTATCCAAAGCGACTTACAGTCATGCGTGCATACATTTTTTTTTTGTGTGTATGGGTGGTCCCGGGGATCGAACCCACTACCTTGGCGTTACAAGCGCCGTGCTCTACCAGCTGAGCTACAGAGGACCACAAATAAGACATATGGAATCATGTAGTAACCAAAAAAGTGTTAAACAAATCAAAATATATTTTCTATTTGAGATTGTTCAAATAGCCACCCTTTGCCTTGATGACAGCTTTACATACTCTTGGCATTCTCTCAACCAGCTTCACCTGGAATACTTTTCCAACAGTCTTGAAGGAGTTACCACATATGCTGAGCACTTGTTGGCTGCTTTTCCTTCACTCTGCAGTCCAACTCATCCCAAACCATCTCAATTGAGTTGAGGTCAGGGGATTGTGGAGGCCAGGTCATCTGATGCACCACTCCATCACTCTGCTTCTTGGTAAAATAGCCCTTACACAGCCTGGAGGTGTGCTGGGTCATTGTCCTGTTGAAAAACAAATGATAGTCCCACTAAGCCCAAACCAGATGGGATGGTGTATTGCTGCAGAATGCTATGGTAGCCATGCTGGTTAAGTGTGCCTTGAATTCTAAATAAATCACAGACAGTGTTACCAGCGAAGCACCCCCACACCATAACACCTCCTCCTCCGTGCTTTACGGTGGGAAATACACATGCGGAGATCATCCGTTCACCCACACTGCATCTCATATTTGGACTGTAGACCAAAGGACAAATTTCCACCGGTCTAATGTCCAGCTCGTGTTTGTTGGCCCAAGCAAGTCTCTTCTTCTTATTCGTGACCTTTAGTAATAGTTTATTTGCAGTTCGACCATGAAGGCCTGATTCACACAGTCTCCTCTGAACAGTTGATGTTGAGATGTGTCTGTTACTTGAACTCTGTGAAGCATTTATTTGGGCTGCAATTTCTGAGGCTGGTAACTCTAATGAACATATCCTCTGCAGCAGAGGTAACTCTGGGTCTTCCTTTCCTGTGGTGGTCCTCATTAGAGACAGTTTCATCATTGTGCTTGATGGTTTTTGCGATTGCACTTGAAGAAACTTTCAAAGTTCTTGAAATGTTCCGTTTGACTGACCTTCATGTCTTAACGTAACGATGGACTGTAATTTCTCTTTGCTTATTTGAGCTGTTCTTGTCATAATATGGACTTGTTCTTTTACCAAAAAGGGCTATCTTCTGTATACCCCCCCTACCTTGTCACAACACAACTGATTGGCTCAAACACATTAAGAAGGAAAGAAATTCCACAAATTAACTTTTAAGAAGGCAAACCTGTTAATTGAAATGCATTCCAGGTGACTACCTCATGAAGCTGGTTGAGAGAATGCCAAGAATGTGCAAAGCTGTCATCAAGGCAAAGGGTGGCTACTTTGAAGAATCTCAAATAGAAAACATATTTTCATTTGTTTAACACTTTTTTGGTTACTACATGATTCCATATGTGTTATTTCATAGTTTTGATGTCTTCACTATTATTCTACAATGTAAAAATTTTTTAAAATAAAGAAAAACCCTTGAATGAGTAGGTGTTCTTGTCACGCCCTGGCTCTGGGGACTCTTATATGTTGAGCCAGGGTGTGGATTGTCTATGTTGTATTTTCTATGTTATGTTCTAGATCATGTAGATCTATGTTGGCCAGGGTGGTTCCCAATCGGAGGCAGCTGATTCTCGTTGTCTCTGATTGGGAACCATACTTAGGCAGCCTGTTTGGCATAGCTATTTGTGGGATCTTGTTCCGTGTAGGTTTGTGTATGACCGAGGACTTCACGTTTCGTTTTGTTGTTTTGTTATTTGTATCGTGTTGCTAAGTACACTATTAAAGAGATGTACGCATATCACGCTGCGCCTTGGTCCACTCATTATAACGACCGTGACAGTTCTAAAACTTTTGACCGGTAGTGTACTTTCTGAACATTGATCTGAAGTTAATATCCAGCCCATACTGTAACCACCACACCTTTCTTTAATATGTGTGTTTATGTCTGTTACATGCATATATTCAACCAGGTACAGTGTGTCAAGTGAATGCTATACAATAGAGTAGTGTATCTGCAGCTCCACTCCTGCAGCATTGTCCACTCCTGGTTAAAAAAACAAACAGATAAAGCAACACCTCACAGCACAACGCCTCTCCCCTATTTGACCTAGATAGTTTGTGTGTATGTATTGATATGTAGGCTACGTGTGCTTTTTTTATTTATTGATGTAGTTCTGTCCTTGAGCTGTTCTTGTCTATCAATGTTCTGTATTATGTCATGTTTCATGTTTTGTGTGGCCCCAGGAAGAGTAGCTGCTGCTTTTGCAATAGCTAATGGGGATCCTAATAAAATGCCAAATTGGCATGCTAGTGAGAGGTTTACACACAGGTTAAGTATCTACAGTGCCAGCCATTAGAGAGGCAGTATTTGTCTGGCACATTCTGTATACATGCTAAGTGTACAACACATTAAGAACACCTTCCTAATATTGAGTTGCACCCCTTTTTGCCCTCAGAACAGTCTCAATTCGTCTTGGCATGGACTTTACAAGGTGTCGAAAGCGTTCCACAGGGATACTGGCCCATGTTGACTCCAATGCTTCCCACAGTTGTGTGAAGTTGGCTGGATGTTCTTTGGGTGGTGGACCATTCTTGATACACACAGGAAACTGTTTAGCGTGAACAACCCAGCAGCGTTGCAGTTCTTGACACACTCAAACCGGTGTGCCTGGCACCTACTCCCATACCCCGTTCAAAGGCACTTAAATATTTTGTCTTGCACATTCACCCTCTGAATGGCACTCACACAATCCATGTCTCAATTGTCTCAAGGCTTAAAAATCCTTCTTTAACCTGTCTCCTCACCTTCATCTACACTGATTGAAGTGGATTTAACAAGTGACATCAATAAGGGATCATAGCTTTCACCTGGATTCACCTGGTCAGTCTATGGAAAGAGCAGGTGTTCCTAATGTTTATACACTCATTGTAATATGGAAATTATGTGCATTGAAAAGAGGAAAATAAACTTAAATCAAAGAAAACTGAAAAGATTTGAGGTACTTGGTAGTAAATGTAGGAAAGAGTTTTGACAACTTTTCACTGACAGTACACAGATTATTTTGAAGAACGTTCCTAATGTTTTGTATGCTCAGTGTATATAATGCTTTATTAATCATGCAGCTCTCCATCTCATGCCATTCCCCGATTCCCTGCATCCTAAACAGAGACAGAATAGCACAAGCATCGCCAACGTCAGCCCTTTATATAGAATGACCTCAAGTCATCTTTATCCTGCTGAAATTCAATGTCCCCTGGAGGTCAGTGACCATGAAAGAGCCCTTGAATCAGATCCTGAGCTGCCGGGTCCACAGCTGAATGATCACAAGGCCCTGGATGTGTGAGATGCATCACCCAAGTCCTATGCAACCCCAGGCAACAGCCAGTGGTGGAAAAAGTACCCAATTGTCATACTTGATTGAAAGTAAAGATACCTTTATAGTAAATGACTCAAGTAAAAGTGAAAGTCACCCGGTAAAATCCTACTTGAGTAAAAGTCTAAAAGTGTTTGGTTTTAAATATACTTAAGTATCAAAAGTAAAGGTATAAATCATTTCAAATTCCTTATATCCAGCTATACAGCTATCCAGCCATCAATGTATCCATCCAGCACAGCAATCCAGCTATCCAGCCAGCACAGCTATCCAACCATCCAGCTACACAGCCAGCATAGCTATCCAGCTATCCAGATAGCCAGCACAGCTATCCAGCTATTGAGCTATCCAGACGGCTATCCAGCTATCCAGCCAGCACAGCTACCCAGCTGGCTATCCAGCTATCCAGCACCGCTATCCAGCCAGCTAGCTACCCAGCCGGCTATCCAGCTACCCAGCCATCTATCCAGCTATCCAGCCAGGCGCCAGTACAGCTATCCAGCTATTGAGCTATCCAGCCGGCTATCCAGCTATCCAGCCAGCACAGCTACCCAGCTGGCTATCCAGCACAGCTATCCAGCTATCCAGCCAGCTAGCTACCCAGCCGGCTATCCAGCTATCCAGCCAGCTAGCTACCCAGCCGGCTATCCAGCTATCCAGCCAGCAGCACAGCTATCCAGCCGGCTATCCAGCCAGCTAACTACCCAGCCGGCTATCCAGCTATCCAGCCAGCAGCACAGCTATCCAGCCAGTGCCATCTCTCTGATAAGTGGTAGTCCATTTGAACATGACTGCATCCTCTCCTATTATCTCCATATTAGTTTCAAGCCAGCCGGCCTGCTCTGCCTTGCACTGCTCTACTCCGTCCTGCTCAGCCTTACTCTGCCTTGCACTGCTCCACTCAGGCCTGCTCAGCCTTACTCTGCCTTGCACTGCTCCACTATGTCATGCAGATGCCAGTGAAAAAGCCCCCTAGAGAAAGTCCAGAGATTAAGCTTTGGCATTGATACAGCAGATCCAGACTGCAGCAACAAAGAAAGGGATGCTGGGAGGGTCAACTGCTCTCACATTCCCAGTATGGAGTCTGCCAAAGCTTCCTAGCCATATTGTAGCAGCCCACAACAGTCCTGAATAGGGCCGATTTATTGTGAATGTGTTGCCGCTCATAGGTATTATTCCCTGTCATTTCTTAAGGCTGAGGCTGGGATGATAACCCTGTATATTGAGTGTACTGTATGTAACTTCTCTGCATGACAGAGTAGGGGAATCCAGAGTCTTAACGGGTTTTCCAGCAAATCCCACGCTTTTAAAAATAAAGGTGCAAGGTGCTTCTTGAGAGTGATGCCATAAGGGAACCATTTGAGGGTCTCTGAAGAACTAACCATAAATGGGATGGTTCTTTGAAGAACCATACAAAAATCCCAAACCAGAAATGTTTCGGCCCTCTTCGACCGGAATTGAATAGACCTTCTCTAGGGTTTTAAGTCTTATTTGCATATTTCCCAGGGTGCCTTTCGAGTGAATTTTAGAGTTACCAGTACCACCCATGACTGTGTTTGCTAGTGAGAGAGACATGGTTGTTGCATTCATTCATTTTCAGTCCTGTGGCCTTCCCCAGATCCTAAGTGAATAAATTCTTTAAGACAATACAATACATATTTCATGAGGCCTTCTTTTGAGGGACTAGTTTTACCCAAATAATGTGGCCTGAACCTCATAGTTTACAGGCCATATTAGGCCTGCAAGTCACATTATGCTGGCTTGCAAAGTGATGTGATATTTCTATTGGAATAATGCCAAAATGGGGATATCCAACATTTATACTTTTTTATTTACCCGCAACCTGTATTCAGAATGACTGCGGGGGTTGGAAAGACTAAGATCTGAGAGTACCTTAAACATCTAAACTGGAACAACAATTTCAGGAACGGGTGCAATAAGTCCAAGTAACAGATTGAAACAGTTTAGAAAATGGTATGTTATTTATATTTGAGTAGCATAAGATTATTTAATCATTCAATGTACACGCAAAAACATAGATATTGAAAGAAACAATTCTAAAAATCAAACTACAATAGAGCATGCTGGGAATTATGCTTATGATGGGCGTGGTTTTGGTTCAGCTGTGGTTATTAACACCAACACTGGGGCTCTTTTACACCACAGAGTGTCAATTTAACTCTTTACAGTCTTGAATCAACACTAGAAATGTTACACAAAAAAATTAACACTAGTTAAAGGGATACTTTGGGATTTTGGTGAATGAGGCGCTTTAGAAAAAACAATAGTTTATAGGGAAGATTAGGGAACATTAAACATTAGCAGGGCTACATTTTACTCCTTTAAATCATGTTTTAGGTTAGATTTCATAAACTTATTTGACTCATTTTACACTTTTATAGTGTGTTTACATTTTTAAAATGTTAGTCATTCAGTAGATGCTCTATAGAAGACATTAGGGTTAAGTGTCTTGCTCAAGGGCACATCGACAGATTTTTCACCTAGCGGACTTGGGGATTCGAATCAGTGACCTTTCAGTTACTGGCCCAACGCCTTTAACTGCTAGGCTATTCATGAAATAGAAATGGCAATTTCTCAACTATTCGTTCCGTGCTAAGCATAACAATTACACCAAGAGTTACTGCAAAAGGCTATTATATTGTCTTGAATGGCATTCAAGGAACTTCATTTATTTCTATGTATGAAAGCTGTTATCAACCCACGGTAAAGTCTTCAACCTGTTCTCCTGCATGTATTCCTGTCTGGCCTCAGTGATAGGGTCATGGAAATTGAACTGATATAAGAATTGTCAAGGGCAGTTTTTCAGTGAGCAGCTCTCAGGCTTTGAAGCTAGTTTATTAAAGCGATGCCCTGAGGCCAATGCTTGCTCATTAAAGGTAAGGGATATGAATGTTTAATACTTAACAGGCCTCAGTCAGAAACAAGTTATTTTGATGCAGATTTGGTATTCAACAGAACATACCCCAGTTGTCTGATGTTGGCCCAAAGAAAGGGAAGTTTGGGGTTAATTTGGCTATTCACAAGCTGGGGAAAAGATACAAATTGATTATCAGCTTCTGCTTACTAACCAATGACTTTGATGCCCTTGATGCTTTCTTTAAAATGTACAATTTCATACCAAATGATTATACAACAGTCCTTCCTTTGTACCAATACAGGCATTACCATTTGAAATAGTTATTTTGAGCTGCAGTAGAAAATACCATTAATAGTTTGTAATGCAGAATCTGTTGATGCTTTGTGTTCAGAACCTGACAATTCAAATCAAATCAAATTTTACTCGTCACATGCTTCATAAACAACAGGTGTGGACTAATAGTGAAATGTTTACTTACGGGCCCTTCCCAACAATACAGAGAGAAAGAAAATAGATAAATAATCGTAAAGTAAAACAACGATAACTTGGCTATATACAAGGGGTAGCAGCACCAAATCGATGTGCAGGGGTACGAGGTAATTGAGGTAGATATGTACATATAACTAGGAATAAAGTGACAGATAATAAACAGTAGCAGCAGCGTATGTGATGAGGCACCAAAGTTAGTGCAAAAAGGGTCAATGCAGATAGTCTGGGTAGCTATTTGGTTAACTATTTAACTAACTATTTAGCAGTCTTTTGGCTTGGGGGTAGAAGCTGTTCAGGGTCCTGTTGGTTCCAGACTTGGTGCTTCGGTACCGCTTGCTGTGACGTAGCAAAAAGAACAGTCTATGACTATAAGCATAACTTCGGCAGACAGCATGGAAACGGAAAGGTTATGCAGAGGTTTGCTTAAAAAAATTCGGACACAATTTAAAACGCTTTGCTCTAACTAATCCATGAAACTAATCCATGAAATAACCTAAAAGGCGTGTGTGTGTCTGTGTGTGTCAATATGTGAGCAGACACTCAAGTCATTTGCATGGTGTGACGCATTAAAACAATGTTCAGTGTGCCCTAGGCATTGCTGCAAACAAGTGGATTTCTGTGCCACTGATATGATAGTTCATATTTCCAGCTAGTAAATCTGACAACTACTATTCACCCTAAACCCACTACGCCTCCGTGATTCTTCTCACTGTAAGGCTTAGTAGGTGAATCCTGTTCTTCAGATAAATGAAGAGAGAAACTCTGTTATATTTCGCTGCATACCACAGTGGTGAAGATGCCCTTGATGTATCTGGCGGACACACTTTTGAGTAGCGTCTGTTCACTCTCCACAGACAACCCACCGTATTCTCGGGGTGGTAATTCTGGAAATAAATGTTTACTAAATATTCAGCGGGTCCTGGTAATTATCCCTGCTTTGCTGAGAATTCTAATTCATGAGCTGCCATTAGCCCCTTCCAACAACTACAGCGAAACAAAAAACGAGGATCTGACAGCGCAACGTACATCTGTACATCTCCGGAGAGGAGAAAGCAGCTGTTAATTACTAATGAAGGACACATAAGGGATTTCAAAATGAAGGTCGATTTAATTAGATTAACGAGTTACAAAAACATGACCAGAAAATAAAAGAGTGAAAAAAGTAAAATGAGCACTTGTTATATTACCTCGCATTGAGCTGGATATAATGAACATACCATTTTTGATTTAATTATGATAAAGTGAAATTCTTCTCTACTCCCTGTGAAAGACAGAGGGCAATGTAAGGACACGTTTCTTACAAAGTAGCTTTGAAAATAAAGCCTATGTTTCTGTCTTCACACGAGACGGAAGTCATTTATTTTAATTGGCAAAAAGAAATTGTATTTACATGATAACATACCGCATGCATATAATCTCAATTCCCCAAATTCATTTGGAACAGTTGAGTTTCTAATATTTACAGCGCATGCTTAACAAATGTGGAAAAGCAACGTAATATGCCTATATTGCCTGTCATAACGAACAGTACGTAGGTTCATTTGGAGGTTTGTCACCCTGTGCTGGAAATGACACGTCTAACATGCTGACAAAATGAATACACTGATAAACTCACAGCTATGAAGTGTCTTAGCCGGTGTGAATCGAAAGCAATGGAGAGAAGTGATTCTACAGAAACACTCCTAATCACACCTATTAGCTGACTATAAAAAGAAAACGCCTCTACATTACATATCATAAAATCACCAGTCGATGCATTTAACCTTCCCAAGTTCTCTCACGTCACCCCCCTCCTCCGCACACTCCACTGGCTTCCAGTTGAAGCTCGCATCCGCTACAAGACCATGGTGCTTGCCTATGGAGCAGTGAGGGGAACGGCACCTCTGTACCTTCAGGCTCTGATCAGTCCCTACACCCAAACGAGGGCATTGCGTTCATCCACCTCTGGCCTGCTGGCTCCCCTTCCTCTGCGGAAGCATAGTTCCCGCTCAGCCCAATCAAAACTGTTCGCTGCTCTGGCACCCCAATGGTGGAACAAGCTCCCTCACGACGCCAGGACAGCGGAGTCACTCACCACCTTCCGGAGACATTTGAAACCCCACCTCTTTAAGGAATACCTGGCTATAGGGTAAACGCACCAATTTGTGAGTCGCTCTGGCTAAGAGCGTCTGCTAAATGACGTTAATGTGCCCTTGAGCAAGGCACTTAACCCTAATTGCTCCTGTAAGTCGCTCTGGATAAGAGCGTCTGCTAAATGACTAAAATGTAAAATGTAAAATTTAAAAGCCTTAATAAAATGGCATCATCATCATCATCATTATGTATTTATTCACTTGAACTATGTTTTGAGGCTAAATAGTGTTTGTTTACATTTACTTTGTTTACAAACATTTGAGTTAAACAAGCTTATAATTTGGGTTCTGATGGGGTACGACAGTTGAACTAAGCTCATGAGGACTTTATAAGTTATATTCTTCAAGAATCGATGGAAACATTTAATTGATTCTTGAAGATGATATGTATCCATCATATCATCTTCATATCAAAACCTGTTGGTGTAAGATAGCACCGCGTCATGGTGATTCTATTATTGTTTTGACTCCCACCTACATCCTCGAATCTACCTCACCTTCTACTCTACCTCCCCTTCTAACCTACCTCCCCTTCTAATCTACCTTCCCTTCTACTCTACCTCCCCTTCTACTCTACCTCCCCTTCTACTCTACCTCCCCTTCTAATCTACCTCCCCTTCTAATCTACCTCCCCTTCTACTCTACCTCCCCTTCTAACCTACCTCCCCTTCTAATCTACCTCCCCTTCTACTCTACCTCCCCTTCTAATCTACCTCCCCTTCTACTCTACCTCCCCTTCTAATCTACCTCCCCTTCTACTCTACCTCCCCTTCTAATCTACCTCCCCTTCTACTCTACCTCCCCTTCTAATCTACCTCCCCTTCTAATCTACCTCCCCTTCTACTCTACCTCCCCTTCTAACCTACCTCCCCTTCTAATCTACCTCCCCTTGTACTCTACCTCCCCTTCTAATCTACCTCCCCTTCTACTCTACCTCCCCTTCTAATCTACCTCCCCTTCTAACCTACCACCCCTTCTAACCTACCTCCCCTTCTACTCTACCTCCCCTTCTAATCTACCTTCCCTTCTAATCTACCTCCCCTTCTAATCTACCTCCTCTTCTAATCTACCTCGCCTTCTAATAATAATAATAATATGCCATTTAGCAGACGCTTTTATCCAAAGCGACTTACAGTCATGCGTGCATACATTTTTGTGTATGGGTGGTCCCGGGGATCGAACCCACTACCTTGGCATTACAAGCGCCATACTCTACAGCTAATCTACCTCCCCTTCTAATCTACCACCCCTTCTAATCTACCTCCCCTTCCAATCTACCTCCCCTTCTAATCTACCTCTCCTTCTAATCTACCTTCCCTTCTAATCTAACTCCTCTTCTAATCTACCTCCCCTTCTACTCTACCTCCCCTTCTAATCTACGTCCCCTTCTAATCTACCTCCCCTTCTACTCTACCTCCCCTTCTACTCTACCTCCCCTTCTACTCTACCTCCCCTTCTAATCTACCTCCCCTTCTACTCTACCTCCCCTTCTACTCTACCTCCCCTTCTAACCTACCTCCCCTTCTAATCTACCTCCCCTTCTAACCAACCTCCCCTTCTACTCTACCTCCCCTTCTAACCTACCTCCCCTTCTAACCTACCTCTCCTTCTAATCTACCTCCCCTTCTACTCTACCTCCCCTTCTAATCTACCTCGCCTTCTAATCTACCTCCCCTTCTAATCTACCTCATCTTTCAATCTACCTCCCCTTCTAATCTACCTCCCCATCTAATCTAACTCCTCTTCTAATCTACGTCCCCTTCTAGTCTACCTCCCCTTCTACGCTACCTCCCCTTCTAATCTACCTCCCCTTCTACTCTACCTCCCCTTTCTAACCTACCTCCCCTTCTATTCTACCTCCCCTTCTACTCTACCTCCCCTTCTAATCTACCTCCCCTTCTAATCTACCTCCCCTTCTAACCTACCTCCCCTTTTAATCTACCTCCCCTTCTACTCTACCTCCCCTTCTAATCTACCTCCCCTTCTAATCTACCTCCCCTTCTAATCTACCTCCCCTTCTAATCTACCTCCTCTTCTAATCTACCTCGCCTTCTAATATACCTCGCCTTCTAATCTACCTCCCCTTCTAATCTACCCCCTCTTCTAATCTACCTCGCCTTCTAATCTACCTCCCCTTGTAATCTACCTCATCTTCCAATCTACCTCATCTTCTAATCTACCTCCCCTTCTAATCTACCTCCCCATCTAATCTAACTCCTCTTCTAATCTACGTCCCCTTCTACTCTACCTCCCCTTCTAATCTACCTCCCCTTCTAATCTACCTCCCCTTCTAATCTACCTCGCCGTTTGATCTACCTCCCCTTCTAATCTACCTCCCCTTCTAATCTACCTCCCCTTCTAATCTACCTCCCCTTCTAATCTACCTCCCCTTCTAATCTACCTCCCATTCTAATCTACCTCCCCTTCTAATCTTTTTTTTTTTTTTTTTTTTTCACCTTTATTTAACCAGGTAAGCCAGTTGAGAACAAGTTCTCATTTACAACTGCGACCTGGCCAAGATAAAGCAAAGCAGTGCGATAAAAACAACAACACAGTGTTACATATGGGGTAAAACAAAACAAAGTCAAAAATACAACAGAAATAAATACACATACAGTGTGTGCAAATGTAGCAAGTTATGGAGGTAAGGCAATAAATAGGCTATAGTGCAAAATAATTACAATTAGTATTAACACTGGAATGATAGATGTGCAAGAGATGACGTGCAAATAGAGATACTGGGGTACAAATGAGCAAAATAAATAACTATATAGGGATGAGGTAGTTGGGCGGGCTAATTTCAGATGGGCTGTGTACAGGTGCAGTGATCGGTAAGGTGCTCTGACAACTGATGCTTAAAGTTAGTGAGGGAGATAAGTGTCTCCAGCTTCAGAGATTTTTGCAATTTGTTCCAGTCATTGGCAGCAGAGAACTGGAAGGAATGGTGGCCAAAGGAGGTGTTGGCTTTGGGGCTGACCAGTGAGATATACCTGCTGGAGCGCATACTACGGGTGGGTGTTGCTATGGTGACCAATGAGCTAAGATAAGGCGGGGTTTGCCTAGCAGTGATTTATAGATGGCCTGGAGCCAGTGGGTTTGGCGACGAATATATAGTGAGGGCCAGCCAACGAGAGCGTACAGGTCACAATGGTGGGTAGTATATGAGGCTTTGGTGACAAAATGGATGGCACTGTGATAGCAAATTGGATGTAGTCTGAGTAGAGTGTTGGAAGCTATTTTGTAAATGACATCGCCGAAGTCAAGGATCGGTAGGATAGTCAGTTTTACGAGGGCATGTTTGGCAGCATGAGTGAAGGAAGCTTTGTTGCGAAATAGGAAACCGATTCTAGATTTAACTTTGGATTGGAGATTCTTAATGTGAGTCTGGAAGGAGAGTTTACAGTCTAACCAGACACCTAGGTATTTGTAGTTGTCCACATACTCTAGGTCAGACCCGTCGAGAGTAGTGATTCTAGTCGGGTGGGCGGGTGCAAGCAGCGTTCGGTTGAAGAGCATGCATTTAGTTTTGCTAGTGTTTAAGAGCAGTTGGAGGCTACTGAAGGAGTGTTTTATGGCATTGAAGCTCGTTTGGAGGTTTGTTAACACAGTGTCCAATGAAGGGCCAGATGTATACAAAATGGTGTCGTCTGCGTAGAGGTGGATCTGAGAGTCACCAGCAGCAAGAGCGACGTCATTGATATACACAGAGAAAAGAGTCGGCCCAAGAATTGAACCCTGTGGCACCCCCATAGAGACTGCCATAGGTCCAGACAACAGGCCCTCCAATTTGATACATTGAACTCTATCAGAGAAGTAGTTGGTGAATCAGGCGATACAGTCATTTGAGAAACCAAGGCTATTTAGTCTGCCAATAAGAATGCGGTGGTTGACAGAGTCGAAAGCCTTGGCCAGGTCAATGAAAACGGCTGCACAGTAGTGTCTATTATCGATCGCGGTCATAATATCGTTTAGGACCTTGAGCGTGGCTGAAGTGCACCCATGACCAGCTCGGAAACCGGATTGCATAGCGGAGAAGGTACAGTTTGATTCGAAATGGTCGGTGATCTGTTTGTTAACTTGGCTTTCAAAAACTTTTGAAGGGCAGGATGGATATGGGTCTGTAACAGTTTGGATCTAGAGTGTCACCCCCTTTGAAGAGGGGGATGACCGCGGCAGCTTTACAATCTTTGGGGATCTCAGACATTACGAAAGAGAGGTTGAACAGGCTAGTAATAGGGGTTGCGACAATTTCGGCGGCTAGTTTTAGAAAGAAAGGGTCCAGATTGTCTAGCCCAGATGATTTGTAGGGGTCCAGATTTTGCAGCTCTTTCAGAACTTCAGCTGTCTGGATTTGTGTGAAGGAGAAGCGGGGGGGGGGCATGGGCAAGTTGCAGTGGAGGGTGCAGAGCTGGTGGCCGGGGTAGTGGTAGCCAGTTGGAAAGCATTGCCAGCCGTAGGAAAATGCTTGTTGAAATTCTCGATTATTGTAGATTTATCGGTGGTGATAGTGTTTCCTAGCCTCAGTGAAGTGGGCAGCTGGGAGGAAGTGCTCTTATCTTCCATGGACTTTACAGTGTCCCAAAACTTTTTGGAGTTAGTGCTACAGGATGCACATTTCTGTTTGAAAAAGTTAGCCTTTGCTTTCCTAACTGCTTGTGTATATTGTTTCCTAACTTCCCTGAAAAGTTGCATATCCCGGGGGCTATTTGATGCTAATGCAGTACGCCACAGGATGTTTTTGTGCTGGTCAAGGGCAGTCAAGTCTGAGGAGAACCGGGGGCTATATCTGTTCTTAGTTCTGTATTTTTTGAATGGGGCATGTTTATTTAAGATTGAGAGGAAATTACTTTTAAAGAACAACCAGGCATCCTCTACTGACGGAATGAGATCTATATCCATCCAGGATACCTGGATCAGGTCAATTAGGAAGGCCTGCTTGCTGAAGTGTTTTTGGGAGCGTTTGACAGTGATGAGGGGTGGTCGTTTGACCGCGGACCCGTTACGGACGCAGGCAATAAGGCAGTGATCGCTGAGATCCTGGTTGAAGACAGCGGAGGTGTATTTAGAGGGTAAGTTAGTCAGGATGATATCTATGAGGGTACCCATGTTTACGGATTTAGGGTTGTACCTGGTAGGTTCGTTGATAATTTGTGTGAGATTGAGGGCATCTAGTTTAGATTGTAGGATGGCCGGGGTGTTAAGCATATCTACCTCCCCTTCTAACCTACCTCCCCTTCCAATCTACCTCGCCTTCTAACCTACCTCCCCTTCTACTCTACCTCCCCTTCTAATCTACCTCGCCTTTTAATCTATCTCCCCTTCTAATCTACCTCCCCTTCTAATCTACCTCCCCTTCTAACCTACCTCCACTTCTGATCTACCTCGCCTTTTAATCTACCTCCCCTTCTACTCTACCTCCCCTTCTAACCTACCTCCCCTTCTAACCTACCTTCCCTTCTAATCTACCTCCTCTTCTACTCTACCTCCCCTTCTAATCTACTTCCCCTTCTACTCTACCTCCCCTTCTAACCTACCTTGCCTTCTAATCTACATTCCCTTCTAATCTACATTCCCTTCTACACTACCTCCCCTTCTACTCTACCTCCCCTTCTAACCTAAATATCCCTTATAACCTACCTCCCCTTCTAATCTACCCCCCCTTCTAATCTACCTCCTATTCTAACCTACCTCCCCTTCTAACCTACCTCCCCTTCTAACCTACCTCCCCTACTATCCTACCTTGCCTTATAATCTACCTCCCATTCTAACCTACCTCCCCTTCTAACCTACCTCCCCTTCTAACCTACCTCCCCTACTATCCTACCTCCCCTTCTAATCTACCTCCCCTTCTAATCTACCTCCCCTTCTACTCTACCTACCCTTCTAATCTACCTCACTGTTTGATCTACCTCCACTTATTCTCTACCTCCCCTTCTAATCTACCTCCCCTTCTAATCTACCTCCCCTTCTAACCTACCTCCCTTTCTAATCTACCTCCCCTTCTAACCTACCTCCCCTTCTAATCTACCTCCCCTTCTACGCTACCTCCCCTTCTAAACTACCTCCCCTTCTAATCTACCTCCCCTTCTACTCTACCTCCCCTTCTAATCTACCTCCCCTTCTAATCTACCTCCCCTTCTAATCTACATCCTCTTCTAATCTACCTCGCCTTCTAATCTACCTCCCCTTCTAATCTACCTCCTCTTCTAATATACTTCGCTTTCTAATCTACCTCCCCTTCTAATCTACCTCCCCTTCTAATCTACCCCCTCTTCTAATCTACCTCGCCTTCTAATCTACCTCATCTTCCAATCTACCTCCCCTTCTAATCTACCTCCCCTTCTAATCTACCTCCCCATCTAATCTAACTCCTCTTCTAATCTACCTCCCCTTCTAATCTACCTCCCATTCTAATCTACCTCCCCTTCTAATCTTTTTTTTTTTTTTTTTTTTTTCACCTTTATTTAACCAGGTAAGCCAGTTGAGAACAAGTTCTCATTTACAACTGCGACCTGGCCAAGATAAAGCAAAGCAGTGCAATAAAAACAACAACACAGAGTTACATATGGGGTAAAACAAAACAAAGTCAAAAATACAACAGAAATAAATACATATACAGTGTGTGCAAATGTAGCAAGTTATGGAGGTAAGGCAATAAATAGGCTATAGTGCAAAATAATTACAATTAGTATTAACACTGGAATGATAGATGTGCAAGAGATGATGTGCAAATAGAGATACTGGGGTACAAATGAGCAAAATAAATAACAATATAGGGATGAGGTAGTTGGGCGGGCTAATTTCAGATGGGCTGTGTACAGGTGCAGTGATCGGTAAGGTGCTCTGACAACTGATGCTTAAAGTTATTGAGGGAGATAAGAGTCTCCAGCTTCAGAGATTTTTGCAATTCGTTTCAGTCATTGGCAGCAGAGAACTGGAAGGAATGGCGGCCAAAGGAGGTGTTGGCTTTGGGAATGACCAGTGAGATATACCTGCTGGAGCGCATACTACGGGTGGGTGTTGCTATGGTGACCAATGAGCTAAGATATGGCGGGGATTTGCCTAGCAATGATTTATAGATGGCCTGGAGCCAGTGGGTTTGGCGACGAATATATAGTGAGGACCAGCCAACAAGAGAGTACAGGTCACAGTGGTGGGTAGTATATGGGGCTTTGGAGACAAAACGGATGGCACTGTGATAGACTACATCCAATTTGCTGAGTAGAGTGTTGGAGGCTATTTTGTAAATGACATCGCCGAAGTCAAGGATCGGTAGGATATTCAGTTTTACGAGGGCATGTTTGGCAGCATGAGTGAAGGAAGCTTTGTTGCGAAATAGGAAACCGATTCTAGATTTAACTTTGGATTGGAGATTCTTAATGTGAGTCTGGAAGGAGAGTTTACAGTTTAACCAGACACCTAGGTATTTGTAGTTGTCCACATACTCTAGGTCAGACCCGTCGAGAGTAGTGATTCTAGTCGGGTGGGCGGGTGCAAGCAGCGTTCGGTTGAAGAGCATGCATTTAGTTTTGCTAGTGTTTAAGGGCAGTTGGAGGCTACTGAAGGAGTGTTGTATGGCATTGAAGCTCGTTTGGAGGTTTGTTAACACAGTGTCCAATGAAGGGCCAGATGTATACAAAATGGTGTCGTCTGCGTAGAGGTGGATCTGAGAGTCACCAGCAGCAAGAGCGACGTCATTGATATACACAGAGAAAAGAGTCGGCCCAAGAATTGAACCCTGTGGCACCCCCATAGAGACTGCCATAGGTCCAGACAACAGGCCCTCCGATTTGGCACATTGAACTCTATCAGAGAAGTAGTTGGTGAACCAGGCGAGGCAGTCATTTGAGAAACCAAGGCTATTTAGTCTGCCAATAAGAATGCGGTGGTTGACAGAGTCGAAAGCCTTGGCCAGGTCAATGAAAACGGCTGCACAGTACTGTCTATTATCGATCGCGGTTATAATATCATTTAGGACCTTGAGCGTGGCTGAAGTGCACCCATGACCAGCTCGGAAACCGGATTGCATAGCGGAGAAGGTACAGTGGGATTCGAAATGGTCGGTGATCTGTTTGTTACCTTGGCTTTCAAAAACTTTTGAAAGGCAGGGCAGGATGGATATGGGTCTGTAACAGTTTGGATCTAGAGTGTCACCCCCTTTGAAGAGGGGGATGACCGCGGCAGCTTTCCAATCTCTGGGGATCTCAGACATTACGAAAGAGACGTTGAACAGGCTAGTAATAGGGGTTGCGACAATTTCGGCGGCTAGTTTTAGAAAGAAAGGGTCCAGATTGTCTAGCCCAGATGATTTGTAGGGGTCCAGATTTTGCAGCTCTTTCAGAACATCAGCTGTCTGGATTTGTGTGAAGGAGAAGCGGGGGGGGCATGGGCAAGTTGCAGCGGAGGGTGCAGAGCTGGTGGCCGGGGTAGTGGTAGCCAGGTGGAAAGCATGGCCAGCCGTAGCAAAATGCTTGTTGAAAATCTCGATTATTGTAGATTTATCGGTGGTGATAGTGTTTCCTAGCCTCAGTGCAGTGGGCAGCTGGGAGGAAGTGCTCTTATTTTCCATGGACTTTACAGTGTCCCAAAACTTTTTGGAGTTAGTGCTACAGGATGCAAATTTCTGTTTGAAAAAGTTAGCCTTTGCTTTCCTAACTGCTTGTGTATATTGTTTCCTAACTTCCCTGAAAAGTTGCATATCCCGGGGGCTATTTGATGCTAATGCAGTACGCCACAGGATGTTTTTGTGCTGGTCAAGGGCAGTCAAGTCTGAGGAGAACCAGGGGCTATATCTCTTCTTAGTTCTGTATTTTTTGAATGGGGCATGTTTATTTAAGATTGAGAGGAAATTACTTTTAAAGAACAACCAGGCAACCTCTACTGACGGAATGAGATCTATATCCATCCAGGATACCTGGGCCAGGTCAATTAGGAAGGCCAGCTCGCTGAAGTGTTTTTGGGAGCGTTTGACAGTGATGAGGGGTGGTCGTTTGACCGCGGACCCGTTAAGGACGCAGGCAATAAGGCAGTGATCGCTGAGATCAAATCAAATCAAATCAAATTTTATTGGTCACATGCGCCGAATACAACAGGTGCAGACATTACAGTGAAATGCTTACTTACAGCCCTTAACCAACAGTGCATTTATTTTAAACAAAAAAAGTAAGAATAAAACAACAACAAAAAAAGTGTTGAGAAAAAAAGAGCAGAAGTAAAATAAAGTGACAGTAGGGAGGCTATATATACAGGGGGGTACCGTTGCAGAGTCAATGTGCGGGGGCACCGGCTAGTTGAGGTAGTTGAGGTAATATGTACATGTGGGTAGAGTTAAAGTGACTATGCATAAATACTTAACAGAGTAGCAGCAGCGTAAAAAGGATGGGGTGGGGGGGCAGTGCAAATAGTCCGGGTAGCCATGATTAGCTGTTCAGGAATCTTATGGCTTGGGGGTAGAAGCTGTTGAGAAGTCTTTTGGACCTAGACTTGGCACTCCGGTACCGCTTGCCGTGCGGTATCAGAGAGAACAGTCTATGACTAGGGTGGCTGGAGTCTTTGACAATTTTGAGGGCCTTCCTCTGACACCGCCTGGTATAGAGGTCCTGGATGGCAGGAAGCTTTGCCCCAGTGATGTACTGTGCCGTACGCACTACCCTCTGTAGTGCCTTGCGGTCAGAGGCCAAGCAGTTGCCATACCAGGCGGTGATGCAACCAGTCAGGATGCTCTCGATGGTGCAGCTGTAGAATTTTTTGAGGATCTGAGGACCCATGCCAAATCTTTTTAGTCTCCTGAGGGGGAATAGGCTTTGTCGTGCCCTCTTCACGACTGTCTTGGTGTGTTTGGACCATGATAGTTCGTTGGTGATGTGGTCACCAAGGAACTTGAAGCTCTCAACCTGTTCCACTACAGCCCCGTCGATGAGAATGGGGGCGTGCTCAGTCCTCTTTTTTTTCCTGTAGTCCACAATCATCTCCTTTGTCTTGGTAACGTTGAGGGAGAGGTTGTTGTCCTGGCACCACACGGCCAGATCTCTGACCTCCTCCCTATAGGCTGTCTCATCGTTGTCGGTGATCAGGCCTACCACTGTTGTGTCGTCGGCAAACTTAATGATGGTGTTGGAGTCGTGCCTGGCCATGCAGTCATGGGTGAACAGAGAGTACAGGAGGGGACTGAGCACGCACCCCTGAGGGGCCCCCGTGTTGAGGATCAGTGTGGCAGATGTGTTGTTACCTGGTTGAAGACAGCGGAGGGTAAGTTAGTCAGGATGATATCTATGAGGGTACCCATGTTTACGGATTTAGGGTTGTACCTGGTAGGTTCGTTGATAATTTGTGTGAGATTGAGGGCATCTAGTTTAGATTGTAGGATGGCCGGGGTGTTAAGTATATCTACCTCCCCTTCTAACCTACCTCCCCTTCCAATCTACCTCGCCTTCTAACCTACCTCCCCTTTTACTCTACCTCCCCTTCTGATCTACCTCACCTTTTAATCTACCTCCCCTTCTAATCTACCTCGCCTTTTAATCTACCTCCCCTTCTAATCTACCTCCCCTTCTAATCTACCTCCCCTTCTAATCTACTTCCCCTTCTACTCTACCTCCCCTTCTAACCTACCTCCCCTTCTAATCTACCTCCCCTTCTAATCTACCTCCCCTTCCAATCCACCTCGCCTTCTACTCTACCTCCCCTTCTAACCTACCTCCCCTTCTAACCTACCTCCTTTTCTAATCTACCTCCCCTTATACTCTACCTCCCCTTCTAACCTACCTCCCATTCTAACCTACCTCCCCTTCTAATATTTCTCGCATTCTAATCTACCTCCCCTTCTAATCTACCTCCCCTTCTAATCTACCTCCCCTTCTAACATACCTCCCATTCCAATCTACCTCGCCTTTT
The DNA here is from genome assembly GCF_964263955.1 of Coregonus lavaretus. Lineage (NCBI taxonomy): Eukaryota > Metazoa > Chordata > Actinopteri > Salmoniformes > Salmonidae > Coregonus > Coregonus lavaretus. Next base: position 60,295,868 of record NC_139993.1, on the reverse strand, counting down.
AATCTACCTCCCCTTCTACTCTACCTCCCCTTCTAACCTACTTCCCCTTCTAACCTACCCCCCCTTCTAATCTACCTCCTCTTCTACTCTACCTCCCCTTCTAATCTACCTCCCCTTCTACTCTACCTCCCCTTCTAACCTACCTCCCCTTCTACTCTACCTCCCCTTCTACTCTACCTCCCCTTCTACTCTACCTCCCCTTCTACTCTACCTCCCCTTCTAACCTACCTCCCCTTCTAACCTACCTCCCCTTCTAACCTACCTCCCATTCTAACCTACCTCCCCTACTATCCTACCTCCCCTTCTAAACTACCTCCCCTTCTAATCTACCTCCCCTTCTACGCTACCTCCCCTTCTAAACTACCTCCCCTTCTAATCTACCTCCCCTTCTACTCTACCTCCCCTTCTAACCTACCTCCCCTTCTAATCTACCTCCTCTTCTAATCTACCTCCTTTTCTAATCTACCTCCCCTTCTAAACTACCTCCCCTTCTAATCTACCTCCCCTTCTAATCTACCTCCCCTTCTAACCTACCTCCCCTTCTAATCTACCTCCTCTTCTAATCTACCTCCTCTTCTAATCTACCTCCCCTTCTACTCTACCTCCCCTTCTAATCTACCTCCTCTTCTAATCTACCTCCTCTTCTAATCTACCTTCCCTTCTACTCTACCTCCCCTTCTAATCTACCTCCCCTTCTGCTCTACCTCCCCTTCTAACCTACCTCCCCTTCTACTCTACCTCCCCTTCTAACCTACCTCCCCTAATCTACCTCCTCTTCTAATCTACCTCCTCTTCTAATCTACCTCCCCTTCTAACCTACCTCCCCTTCTAATCTACCTCCTCTTCTAATCTACCTCCTCTTCTAATCTACCTTCCCTTCTACTCTACCTCCCCTTCTAATCTACCTCCCCTTCTGCTCTACCTCCCCTTCTAACCTACCTCCCCTTCTACTCTACCTCCCCTTCTAACCTACCTCCCCTTCTAACCTACCTCCCCTACTATCCTACCTTGCCTTCTAATCTACCTCCCCCACCTCTGATATGCGTCTCCCTCCATCAGGAAAGTTATGGTTAATGACCTGCTACCAACATTATAATTACAACATCATCATTACAAGCACAAAACCTCCCCTCAAGGATTGAAATGTCTACTAGAGTAGATATCGTCTTGAAGCCCAAGTCTGTAGCAACAAGTGGTTTTCACTGGGTCAAATGAAACCTCTGGAGACAAGCAACGCCTTCTTTTCATTGGCATTCATGTTATTTAAAGTCCCTAGGGACCACATGATGTCAGAACATAACGTGTTTTGCTTTTCTATAGTGAATTAGCCTTGCAGAGCACAGCGGGAGTACGGTGTGATATTAGACAGACCTGATGAGGACCGGAGATGTGCTGAATTCCTGTCTGATCCCACTAGGCCTCGCGTGTGGAGCGCTAATACCGGATCTAGCCTCGTTAGCTAAGCACCTTTATGCATCTTTCAGGTGCTGAATGGGAGAGATATGTGGTGGAAACACATGCAGATCAGAGATGGGCTGTGTGATACATGTCAACTGATGGTGAATGGACTGGATGGTTCCAAAATGGTTCCTGGATGGTTCCTAGATGGCTCCTAGATGGTTCCTACATGGTTCCTGGATGGTTCCTGGATGGTTCCTACATGGTTCCTGGATGGTTCCTGGATGGTTCCTGATGTGAATATGACCTGAACAGGAAAAACACTGGGCCCATGTCTTAGTCACACTCAGGGACACATCAGGGACATATCAGGGACACATCAGGGCACCTCATACATCATGAATAGGGCCCTGTATTTTGGACTACACTATATATGCAAAAGTATGTGGACACAACTTCAAATTAGTGGATTCGTCTATTTCAGCCACACCGAGCACACAGCCATGCAATCTCCATAGACAAACATTGGCAGTAGAATGGCCTTACTGAAGAGCTCAGTGACTTTCAACGTGGCACCATCATAGGATACCACCTTTCCAACAAGTCAGTTCGTCAAATTTCTGCCCTGCTGTAATTGCTGTTATTATGACGTGAAAACGTCTAGGAGCAACAACGGCTCGACCGCAAAGTGGTAGGCCACACAAGCTCACAGAACGGGAACGCCAAGTGCTGAAGCACGTAGCGCGTAAAAATATTGTGTCCTCGGTGACAACACTCGCTACCGAGTTCCAAACTGCCTCTGGAAGCAACGTCAGCACAAGTACTGTTCGTCGGGAGATTCATGAAATGGGTTTCCTTGGTCTAGCAGCCGCTCACAAGCCTAAGATCACCATGTACAATGCCAAACGTCGGCTGGAGTGGTTTAAAGCTCACCGCCATTGGAATCTGGAGCAGTGGAAACGCGTTCTCTGGAGTGATGCATCATGCTTCACCATCTGGCAGTCCGACGGACAAATCAGACTTTGACGGATGCCAGGAGAACGCTCCCTGCCCGAATGCATAGTGCAAACTATAAAGTTTGCTGGAGGACGAATAATGGTCTGGGGCTGTTTTTCATGGTTTGGGCTAGGCCCCTTAGTTCCAGTGAAGGGAAATCTTAACGCTACAGCATACAATGACATTCTAGACGATTCTGTGCTTCCAACTTTGTGGCAACAGTTTGGGGAAGGCCTTTCCTGTTTCAGCATGACAATGCCCCCGTGCACAAAGCGAGGTCCATACAGAAATGGTTTGTCGAGATCGGTGTGGAAGAACTTGACTGGCATGCACAGAGCCCTGACCTCAACTCCATCAAACACCTTTGGGATTAATTGGAACGCCGACTGCGAACCAGGCCTAATTGCCCAACATCAGAGCCCAACCTCACTAATGCTCTTGTGGCTGAATGGAAGCAAGTCCCCACTGCAATGTTCCAACTTCTAGTGGAAAGCCTTCCCAGAAGAGTGGAGACTGTTATAGCAGCAAAGGGAGGACCAACTCCACATGAATGCCCATGATTTTGGAATGAGATGTTCGACGAGTAGGTGCCCACATACTTTTGTTCATGTAGTGAATCATGTCACATTACCTATATTTTAACCTTTTATTTTAAGCCATTTCCAGAAATGAGAATTACACCTAAAATTAAATCAATTTTCTGAGGATGGTGCTGGACCATCTGACATGAAAATAAAAGGGGACAGTTTGGTGAAAAATATTTAAATAAAGGTTACAATCCAGGTCATGTGACATGATTGTCCAAAACACAGGGCCCTACTCAAGAGGGAAAGGAAATACATATGGTACTTGTTTTATCTCAGATACACAGTTGTTGTTTTCTATAGCTTAAGACAAAAGTAGGTTATTGACAGCATGGGGTTATCCAAGGCTCACCACTCTATTCAGGAACTCAAGTGTTTCAAGGATTTACCAAAGGAACACATGTTTTCCCAATAAATGCACTTTCATTTTGCTAATTTCCTGGAGCTTACTTTCTTTCAAATAACGTCTGACTCATATTCCCCAGCATTGTTTTGGTTAGTTTCATTTAGGATTGTATAATTCATTGTAGCTGTAAATTCTTTCATCCCCAGAGGGAAAAATAATAGGCTAATTAGAATCACAGATAAAGCACAGAAAGAGGACTTGGGAGATAAAGGGCCTGCAGAAAGAAATGTAATTACCTCACAATGAGACAACAACAACAACAACAAGACTAATCCCAAAAAACAGTTGACAATGCCCTGGCTTGGTAAATGGTAACACAATGCATTCTATAGGCAAGAGAGATGTAAAGCAGACACATGTCATGGTTTAAGGAGAAAACAAAGGCTATCAAATTATGTTTTCTTGAACACTTTGAAAGTTGGACTGGGATGAACTCATGAAAACTAGCATTGAAAAGATTAATAACAAATATCAACCAGTGCTGACATTTGCGTCAAAACATGGATATAATGTGTCTAATTTAAGACATTTTATAAATAAATGAAATACTGCAAAAAAAATTCTGAATTCGTCATTGGTGCTTCAGCAATGTCTGTCACAATGTGTGACCAAATCAAATCAAACGTTATTGGTTCATACACATGTTTAGCAGACGTTTTTGCTGGTGTAGCGAAAGGCTTGTGTTCCTAGCTCCAACAGTGCAGTAATATCTAACTATACACAACAATACACACAAATCTAATAGTAAAATAATGGAATTAAGAAATATAAATATTAGTGTATATACAGACACACTTACTAATTCATGGGTTTTTCTTTATTTTTACTATTTTCTACATTGTAGAATAATAGTGAAGACATCAAAACTATGAAATAATGTATATAGTATGTATAAGCTGGAAGTAGAGGCCTGTCACGATCGTCAAAAGGATTGGACCAATGCGCAGCGTGGAATGCGAACATACTTTATTATATATTCACCACACGAAAAACAACAAAACGATACGTGAAGTCCTTGGTAACAAACACAAACCAACACGGAACAAGATCCCACAATACACTGTGCCAAACAGGCTGCCTAAGTATTGTTCCCAATCAGAGACAACAAGCAACAGCTGATTCACGTTGCCTCTGATTGAGAACCACCCCGGCCAACATAGAAACACATGAACTAGAAACTGAAACAATGAACACAAAACATAGACTCTACACACCCTGGCTCAACATAAAAGAGTCCCTAGAGCCAGGGCGTGACAGTACCCCCCCTCCCCCAAAGGCGCGGACTGCAACCGCGCCAACATAAACCGAACAGGGGAGGGCCGGGTGGGCATTCCTCCTCGGAGGCGGATCCGGCTCCGGGCGTGACCACCACCCTCTAATAACCCCCCCGTAGTGCCCCTGGTCTGGTCTGGCCCCGCTGGCTGGAGCTGGACTGGACATCGGTGGAGCGGATTGCTTAGGCTCCGGTGTGGAGCAGCTGACCGGTACCTGACCAGGCACCGGTGAAACGGGCACGGGCTGTGCCGGACTGACGACGCGCACCACAGGCTTGGTGCGGGGAGCAGGAATGGGCCGGACCGGGCTGACGACGCGCACCCCTGGCTTGGTGCGGGGAGCAGGAACGGGCCGGACCGGGCTGGCGATGCGCACCACAGGCTTGGTGTGGGTAGCACGAATGGGCCGGACCGGGCTGACGACGCGCACCACTGACTTGGTGCGGGTAGCAGGAACGGGCCGGGCCAGGCTGGCGACGCGCACCATAGGCTTGGTGCGGGGAGCAGGAACAGGCCGGACCGGGCTGGCGACGCGCACCATAGGCTTGGAGCGAGGGGCAGGAACAGGCCGGACCGGGCTGGCGACGCGCACCATAGGCTTGGAGCGAGGGGCAGGAATGGGCCGGGCCGGGCTGGCGATGCGCACCATAGGCTTGGTGCGGGAAGCAGGAACAGGCCGGACCGGGCTGGCGACGTGCACCATAGGCTTGGTGCGAGGGGCAGGAAGAGGCTGGGCCGGGCTGGCAACGCGCACCATTGGCTTGGTGCGGGGAGCAGGAACAGGCTGGGCCGGGCTGGCGACGCGCACCATTGGCTTGGTGCGAGGGACAGGAACAGGCCGGACCGCACTGGGAACACACACCACTGGCCTTTGGTCTGATGAGTCCAAATTTGAGCTTTTCGGTTCCAACCACCGTGTCTTTGTGAGACGCAGAGTAGGTGAATGGATGATCTCCGCAGGTGTGGTTCCCACCATGAAGCATGGAGGAGGAGGTGTGATGGTGCTTTGCTGGTGACACTGTCTGTGATTTATTTAGAATTCAAGGCACACTTAACCAGCATGGCTACCACAGCATTCTGCAGCGATATGCCATCCCATCTGGTTTGCGCTTAGTGGGACTCTCATTAGTTTTTCAACAGGACAATGACCCAACACACCTCCAGGCTGTGTAAGGGCTATTTGACCAAGAAGGAGACTGATGGAGTGCTGCATCAGATGACCTGGCCCCAACAATACCCCGACCTCAACCCAATTGAGATGGTTTGGGATGAGTTGGACCGCAGAGTGAAGGAAAAGTAGGCAACAAGTGCTCAGCATATGTGGGAACTCCTTCAAGACTGTTGGAAAAGCATTCCAGGTGAAGCTGGTTGAGAGAATGCCAAGAGTGTGCAAAGTTGTCCTCAAGGCAAAGGGTGTCTTTGAAGAATCTAAAAAATAAAACATATTTTGATTTGTTTAACACTTTTTTGGTTACTACATGATTTCATATGTGTTATTTCATAGTTTTGATGTCTTCACTATTATTCTACAATGTAGAAAATAGTAAAAATAAAGAAAAACCCACGAATGAGTACGTGTGTCCAAACTTTTGACTGGTACTGTATATATACAGTGCCTTCGGAAAGTAGACCCCTTGACTTTTTTCATATTTTGTTACATTACAGCCTTATTCTAAAATTGATTCAATAGTTTTTTTCCTCAACAATCTACACACAATACCCCATAAAGACAAAGCAAAAACAGGTACTTTTGATGAAGCACCTTTGGTAGCGATTACAGCATCGAGTCCTCTTGGGTATGACGCTACAAGCTTTGCACACCTGTATTTGGGGAGTTTCTCCCATTCTTCTCTGCAGATCCTCTCAAGCTCTGTCAGGTTGGATGCCATTTTAGTCATTTAGCAGACACTCTTATCCAGAGCGACTTACAGTTAGTGAGCGCATACATTTATTTTTTCATACTGGAATCAAACCCACAACCCTGGCGTTGCAAACATCATGCTCTACCAACAGAGCTACATCCCTGCCGGCCATTCCCTCCCCTACCCTGGGCCAATTGTGCGCCGCCTAATGGGTCTCCCGGTCGCAGCCAGCTATGACAGAGCCTGGATTCGAACCAGGATCTCTAGTGGCACAGCTAGCACTGTGATGCAGTGCCTTAGACCACTGCGCCACTCGGGAGGACATCTTTGCCTCGATCCTGACTAGTTTCCCAGTCCATGCCGCTGAAAACATCCCCACAGCATGATGCTGCCACCACCATGCTTCATCATAGGGATGATGCCAGGTTTCCTCCAGACATTCCTCCAGACATTCATGCCAAATAGTTCAATCTTGGTTTCCTCAGACCAGAGAATCTTATTCCTCATGGTCTGAGAGCCTTTAGGTGCCTTTTGGCAAACTCCAAGCGGGCTGTCATGTGCCTTTTACTTAGGAGTGGCTTCTGTCTGGCCACTACCATAAAGGCCTGATTGGTGGAGTGCTGCAGAGATGGTTGTCCTTCTGGAAGGTTCTCCCATCTCCACAGAGGAACTCTAGAGCTCTGTCAGAGTGACCATCGGGTTCTTGGTCACCTCCCTGACCAAGGCTCTTCTCCCCCCAATGCTCAGTTTGGCCGGCGGCCTGGTCTAGGAAGAGTCTTGGTGGTTCCAAACTTCTTCCATTTAAGACTTATGGAGTACACTGTCTTTTAGGGGACCTTCAATGCTGCAGACATTTTTTGGTACCCTTCCCCAGATCTGTGCCTCGACACAATCCTCTCTTGGAGCTCTACAGACAATCCCTTCGACCTCATGGCTTGGTTTTTGCTCTGACATGCACTGTCAACTCTGGGACCTTATGTAGACAGTTGTGTGCCTTTCCAAATCATCTCCAATTAATTGAATTTACCACAGGTGGATCCAATCAAGTTGCATAAACATCTCAAGGATGATCAATGGAAACAGGATGCACCTGAGCTCAATTTTGAGTCTCAAAGCAAAGGGTCTAAATACTTATGTAAATAAAGTTTTTCTTTTTTTTCTTTTTAATACATTTAATTGGCGAGGGCGGGCTCGTGGTAATGGCTGGAGCGGAATAAGTTGAATGGTATCATATACACCAAACACATGGTTTCAATGGTTTGATGACATTCTATTCACTCCGTTCCAGCCATTATTAAGAGCCGTCCTCCCCTCAGCAGCCTCCACTGGAATATATAGTATATCTGAGGAATACGTAGCATAGAATAGTATATGTACAGCAATAGTTGAACAGGATAGACTTGACTAGGATACAGTATATACATATGAAATGGGCAAAACAGTATGTAAACATTATTCAAGTGACCAGTGTTCTATTATTAAAGTGACCAGTGTTCCATGTCTATGTACATAGGGCAGCAGCCTCTAAGGTGCAGTGTTGAGTAACCGGGTGGTAGCTGGCTAGTGACAGTGACTAAGTTCAGGGCAGGGTACTGGGTGGAGGCCGGCTAATGATGGCAATTTAACAGTCTGATGGCCTCGAGATAGAAGCTTTTTTCATGCACCTGTACTGACCTCGCCTTCTGGATGACAACGGGGTGAACAGGCCGTGGCTTTGGTAGGCTGAGATCCTTGATGATCTTCTTGGCCTTCCTGTGACACCGGGTGCAGTAGATGTCCTGGAGGGCAGGCAGTGTGCCCTCGGTGATGTGTTGGGCAGACCGCACCACCCTCTGGAGAGCCCTGCAGTTGCGGACGGTGCTGTTGCCGTACCAGGCGATGATACAGCCCGACAGGATGCTCTCAATAGCGCATCTGTAAAAGTTTGTGAGGGTCTTAGGGGCCAAGCCAAATTTCTTCAGCCTCCTGAGGTTGAAGAGGCACTCTTGCGCCTTCTTCACTACACCGTTTGTGTGGGAGGAGCATTTCAGATTGTCAGTGATGTGTACGCCGAGGAACTTTACATTTTTGACCTTCTCCACTGTGGCCCCGTCGATGTGGCTAGGGGCATGCTCCCTCTGTTGTCTTCTGAAGTCCACGATCAGCTCCTTCATTTTATTGACGTTAAGGAAGAGGTTATTTTCCTGGCACCAGTCCTCCTGGTCTCTCACCTCCTCCCTGTAGGCTGTCTCGTCGTTGTTGGTAATCAGGCCTACCACAGTTGTGTCGTCTGCAAACTTGATGATTGAGTTGGAACAACAGAACATCATGACCGCGGTTCCAAATATCAATATTTTTTTCTAGGATCTGCTCATTAAATTCCTCCTCTGATGTTTGTCCGTAAGGCGGTTGAAGCATGTGATGTTTCCTCCTATTTTTAAAGAATGAGTTAAAGGCAGGTTAGCATTTTTTGTCATGAAGTTTGTTCTGGAGGCATCTCTGCAGAGTTGTGACTAGCTAGCACAGACACAAAGTCATACAAACCTAACCCTAACCTTAACCCTAATCTTAACCTCACTGCTAACCCTAATGCCTAACCCTAACCTTAAATTAAGCCAATTTTCACTTCGCAGCAGGCCTATCTAAGGGGAAATCGCTCAGTTCTGCCTCCAAGACAAGACCCACAACGATGAATGACAACCAGCGAGTAAAAGCTGCATCACTCACTAATGCTGCATCAGGCTTTACTGTTTGAAAAAGGACAAGAACTACAGTTTACTATACTCTAATAAACACCATGAATACTTTACAAAACATTAGGTTCATGATTTCTCCACATTTTCAGGGTAAAGTGTGCATCCATTGTTACACTGTCATGTTACGAATGTGTACATAAATGACTTAATTTTATTAAAACTATGCTAGTATAAAATTAGTATTTAAAGCTCATCTTTACACATGCAACGAATCCCTTGTAGTAACTTGCTATGGGGCAGTTTACACGGGTTGTGCTGACTTTCCAGGAGGATATTTTCAGTCTGTGGATGATTGACAACAGTTAGTTTGAGAAATGCTGCCTCTGAAAGTACCAAGAGTACTGAAAGGTCATTAAGGATTATCTTTTTAGGGCCTTGCAAATGATTCCACATGTCCAAGTGTAGAGAACATGCTACCAACAAATATCCTCAAGTCATTTTAGATTGGTGCGACTATCAATCACAATTTACTGCGTAGGCAACCTAATGTCAGCACCGTCAACATGCCAATATTCTACATGTTTGCAGTTCTTACAACACATTGTAAACAGACTGTGTTTTGCATGTGATATGGATTATTTACTGGTTGCTCTTAACATGGTTTCTGGTTTCTGCGCAAAGGCAGCTGACATCGAGGAGTGCTTCAAATTCATAGCCTCTATTTATGTTTTTATTTTTTTGGGGGGTTGATGGGAAAGATTATCTGAAAGCTGTCAGAATTAATCAGGTTAGTCAACAGTGAGCTTGCCGTTCGGAGTTGAGACTCTGTCGTGATGACAAATACTGCAGTCTATCTCGTCCTGATCAAATAAGGTTATGATCGCAACATACAGTATAATATATTATGGGATTGACTGAAACAGCACATAGAATGTAAAGTGAGAAAAGCTGCGTGTTCAATCCAAGCTCTGTAAACCTGGGAAGAAATTCAGGGTCATAGCATAGTCCATCCATGCATATTTGTCAAACATCGCAGGTCAACAAAACCAATGCAACACCAGAAGTTACAGCAATGATAATAATGCTTGTCTTTCCCTTCACAAGTTTGATGCACATGGCCCTATTCACCACATTAATTACCAACACAATGTTCTCACAACTGTCCAAACTTTCAGAGTAAGAAACCGGTGAAAGGTAGACAATAACAAATACAGAGAATAACAATGGTCCTATGATCAAACCCTCTGGTACACTATTTTTAATTCCCAAGTGACTAGACTTGGCCTCCTACTGGAACACACCGATTTCTATTGCAAAGATATACACAACAACAACAAAAACAACAACAAAAACAACAGCATCATGTGTCCTTAATGACATTACATCTGAAGGATGAGATTTTACGTGCAAAAGTGATGCAAGGCCTCACTAGAATGCCTTGGCTCACTGTCGGTACCAAGGTTGATTTGAAATTCCTTTTGAGCTACTGTGTGAGAGGATTCTGCACCCCTACCCACCATCGTCCTCTCCCATGTTCGGCCCTTAAGTAGCAATGCTTTGAAGATGTGAAGGCGTTTGAAACTATAATATGTCCAATAAATATTTTCCCTTCGAGAGAATGCAATGTAGGTAGGTAAGTTATGGTTAGGTTTGTTAAAATCATGGACAACGTACATGTTCTATATTTCTAATGAATACACTTAGCTTCTGATGTTAATGATCCAAAACCCTGTGTTTAAGGGTCTGCAATTCAAGTGAATCTCTTTCTGAAAAAAAAAAAAATATTGGTATTCACACCAACCTCTTTACCTTTCGAACTGCTGACAAAGTGCACTTTACAGTTTTTTTGCCTATTGCTTACACACTTTTTGCAGAATTTGGCTCATTATGTCAAAACTCAACACACAAGCCAATCAGACATAGCACTTGGAGATTAACAACTCACATATATGCCAAAATGAAACACTGCAATCAAAACTTAACATTCTAAAACCATACACACAAGCAACATTTGAATGACTCTTTCATATCACCAGCAACACACTGATGGGCTTTATATAAAACACTGCAGTCTTTGTGTTTCTATTTTTATTGTCATTTTATTGTCATTGTCTTCTGTAAAACTCAAAAGTAGAATTTCTGCAGTAATCAAACAGTATTTACAAAAAAGTTTTTACAAAAAAACAAACATTCTTACAGAAATTCTTAACATCAAATTTAGCAACAAAACTAAAGTAAAAAAACTAAACAATTACTGGATAAATTGCTATTGGGGGAAAAAACATATACTTGTTTTGTGTGTGTGTGCATGTGTGTGTGCGTGTGTGTGGTGGGGGGCGGGGGGGCTTATGGATCACGCCTTCTGTTCGCATCTGGCCACAAGACCTCGTCAACATCACAGGCGATGTCCTCGCGGGCTAGGCATTGGGGAAAATATCGTCTTGTGTGCCGAATCCACCCTTGGATTGATCCCACCTCAATGTCTCCACATGCCTCTTCCATTGCTTGCAGAAGAGTCATGCAGGCATGTGATTGCCGATCATATACTTTCCACCGCCATGCTGAAAATAATTCCTTGATTGCATTTGGAAAGGGGCTGTAAGGGGGCAGGTATAAAACTGTGAAATGATTATGGTTGTTGAACCAATCTCGGACCAGAGCAGCCCGGTGGAAACTAACATTATCCCAGATGACAACAAACCTGGGCTGCTGTGGTCTGTCCTGCACAACTGCATGTAGTGCATCTAGAAATGCAATGATCTGTCCTGTATTGTAGGGACCTAGAGTGGCATGATGATGCAGGACTCCTTGGACACTAATTGCAGCACACAAGGTGATATTTCCCCCACGCTGCCCAGGGACATTTACAGCAGCCCTTTGTCCAACTACGTTACGGCCCCAACGCCTGGTTTTGGCCAGATTGAAGCCTGCCTCATCCACGTAGATGAACTCATGCGGGAGTTCGGCGGCATCAAACTCCAGAACTGTCTGTAACAGAAAATATTGAATAGTGTTACTGAAAACACATATAGTAACTACAATGTCTATATTTTCACACAAGTAGGGGCTGAGTTGGTTGAGTATAGACAAAAACTACAAGCTACAGGCAGGGCAGGTGGCAGCATAAACCCTCATTCCCACATCACAATATATAGTATGTAAAGTAAAGTGACACATACCTACACATAATCATGGCGCAGATCCTTGACCCTGACACTGTTCCTCTCAAATGGCACCCTGTACAGCTGCTTCATTCTGAAGTTATGTTTCTGTAGGATGCGACTTAGTGTAGAAATGCTGACCCTGTTGATATTGTTGAATTCATTTCCATTTGCAATTATGCGTTGTTGCAACTCACGAAGTCGGATTGCATTATTTTCTCGCACCATTTCAATGATGGCAAGTTCTTGTTGTTGAGTGAAGAGCCGTTCCCTTCCACCTTGAGGAGGTCGTCCAACCATTCTGTAGAAAATGCCACCACAAGATGTAATTGGTTGGGTTATTTTTCACATACTGTACTTTCAAACTGTACACAGTACTGCAACATCACAATGGTATTCCTTTACATATACAGTACTTCACAGCACTACCCATTTTTGTATAGTATAGTTAGTACAGTAATATTGTAATATGATCCAGAATCATGTGACACATACAGTAGGTACAGTCTGGAGTAGAAACTTGAAGATATACCTGTTCTCCAGTCGGAATGTCCTTATTATCGATGCTACTGTGTAGCGACTGAGGTTAGGGTGGACTCTTTGCCCAGCCTCCCTCATGGACAGGCCATGATTTATCACATGGTCCACCAGAGTAGCCCTGATGTCATCTGATATACAGTGGGGAAAAAAAGTATTTAGTCAGCCACCAATTGTGCAAGTTCTCCCACTTAAAAAGATGAGAGAGGCCTGTAATTTTCATCATAGGTACACGTCAACTATGACAGACAAATTCAGAATAAAAAATCCAGAAAATCACATTGTAGGATTTTTAATGAATTTATTTGCAAATTATGGTGGAAAATAAGTATTTGTTCACCTACAAACAAGCAAGATTTCTGGCTCTCAAAGACCTGTAACTTCTTCTTTAAGAGGCTCCTCTGTCCACCACTCGTTACCTGTATTAATGGCACCTGTTTGAACTTGTTATCAGTATAAAAGACACCTGTCCACAACCTCAAACAGTCACACTCCAAACTCCACTATGGCCAAGACCAAAGAGCTGTCAAAGGACACCAGAAACAAAATTGTAGACCTGCACCAGGCTGGGAAGACTGAATCTGCAATAGGTAAGCAGCTTGGTTTGAAAAAATCAACTGTGGGAGCAATTATTAGGAAATGGAAGACATACAAGACCACTGATAATCTCCCTCGATCTGGGGCTCCACGCAAGATCTCACCCCGTGGGGTCAAAATGATCACAAGAACGGTGAGCAAAAATCCCAGAACCACACGGGGGGGGGGGACCTAGTGAATGACCTGCAGAGAGCTGGGACCAAAGTAACAAAGCCTACCATCAGTAACACACTACGCCGCCAGGGACTCAAATCCTGCAGTGCTAGACGTGTCCCCCTGCTTAAGCCAGTACATGTCCAGGCCCGTCTGAAGTTTGCTAGAGTGCATTTGGATGATCCAGAAGAGGATTGGGAGAATGTCATATGGTCAGATGAAACCAAAATATAACTTTTTGGTAAACACTCAACTCATCGTGTTTGGAGGTCAAAGAATGCTGAGTTGCATCCAAAGAACACCATACCTACTGTGAAGCATGGGGGTGGAAACATCATGCTTTGGGGCTGTTTTTCAGCAAAGGGACCAGGACGACTGATCCGTGTAAAGGAAAGAATGAATGGGGCCATGTATCGTGAGATTTTGAGTGAAAACCTCCTTCCATCAGCAAGGGCATTGAAGATGAAAGGTGGCTGAGTCTTTCAGCATGACAATGATCCCAAACACACCGCCCGGGCAACGAAGGAGTGGCTTCGTAAGAAGCATTTCAAGGTCCTGGAGTGGCGTAGCCAGTCTCCAGATCTCAACCCCATAGAAAATCTTTGGAGGGAGTTGAAAGTCTGTGTTGCCCAGCGACAGCCCCAAAACATCACTGCTCTAGAGGTGATCTGCATGGAGGAATGGGCCAAAATACCAGCAACAGTGTGTGAAAACCTTGTGAAGACTTACAGAAAACGTTTGACCTGTGTCATTGCCAACAAAGGGTATATAACAAAGTATTGAGAAACTTTTGTTATTGACCAAATACTTATTTTCCACCATAATTTGCAAATAAATTCATAAAAAATCCTACAATGTGATTTTCTGGATTTTTTTTCCTCATTTTGTCTGTCATAGTTGACGTGTACCTATGATGAAAATTACAGGCTTCTCTCATCTTTTTAAGTGGGAGAACTTGCACAATTGGTGGCTGACTAAATACTTTTTTCCCCCACTGTACGTCTCCGCACTGGTCCTCGTCCTCTTCCACGTCCTCTTCCACATCTGACTCCTCTCTCTCTTTGTCCTCCTCTTACTCTGACCCTCATTGCCTCCATGCTTGCAAAGTTCTAAAAATGGCTTACCTGAGGCCTATTTGTATTGCTAAGGCTCAGACTGATTGGTGTTCTGTTTTCTGTGCATATGTTTTCAGGTGTGTATGTTAGTGCATACAATTGCCAGATTAGTTTTGCATTTTGAACAGAGTGTTTTCCCAATGATATATATATAACAGGTGATTTCGTTTTTGAACAAAGTGTCTAATGTAAGAAAACGTGTGTAGTGTTTCGCAATAAGTGTGTTACAGAATTGCAAACAAAGTGCAAAGTTGACGTTGTGTTTAAGCTATGGTTACACTGTGTTTAAGGTATGCTACAAGACGTTTAGGTATTGGTATTGGCTTTGGTCTAAGCATTCGGTTTTAGTGTGTAAGCAATGGGCAAAAACTGTAAAAGCAGTGCAGTTTCCTACACAAACCTGAAAAAATTTTACATCTGCAAATGGTATAAACTGGGAATGATTGTGAGGCATCTCTCACACTCATTAAAGCTGCAAATTAATCTAAAGAAAGCGTATCGCTAAAAACGTATGAGAGTTCCATAGTTGAAATTCTGCGTGTTGCGGTCGACGCATTTCAGATAAACTTGCCACTAGTGCAGCTGACTCGACAAAACAGGCCCAACTCATCCATCCAGTGATCTGCCTGGAGTACCACAAACGAGCACCCGTTAGATGCACAGCGTTCCATTTGACACATGGAGGAACGTCTTTTACTGTCGCCAGACTAATTGTCTCTCATTAGTATGAAAAGCATGGCTGAATGCAGTTAGTGCAGCAAGGCAGCCAGCCGCGGTAAAACAATGCAAACGTGTTGGCTAACTTATCTTTGTTTGTTTATGTGAAAGAGTGGGTGAACAGTACCCTGTAATCATTCAATTTTGAGAGGAATAAATTATGTTTATGAATCATATTGGAAATTTAGGCTGCTGTTTCTGCTCTGTGCTTTCAAATGAAGGACTATAATGGAGAAGCTGAGAGCTCTGATGCTGAATTGGAGGATAGCGAGTTCTCCAAAAGGTATTGAACAGCTCTTACAGTATGTGAACTCTAGCTGACCTGTGGTGTCAAGGAAATGCTGTGTTGTCAAGGAAACGCTGTGTTGCAGATAGAAATGGAACACGTAGAAAGGACACAATTATCTGTCCCAGCGTTGCAGATAGAAATATAATGAAACCAGTTCACTTCTACACAACCATTTTCAATCTGAATGTTGTGTAATGTTGGATCCTGGCGAACAGTCCCCAGGCCATGAAGAGGACAACAGGCCGGCGTTGAAGAAAATATAGTTTGCCATTGGTGATTGTTGGTGGTTTTAATGTGGGAGACATTGGTTGAATTAATGCTGTCTGTTTCCCTTAGGCTGTATAACTTTAGAATATTCAATAGGCTTATTGATTACCAAATGCTCACTCTGCCCTCATCTCAATGCCTGAACACCATGAGCTGTCAATTCCTTGGTATTCAGATTATTTCCCAGTGCCTTCAGAAAGTATTCACACCCCTTTGGCTTTTTCCACATTTTGTTGTGTTACAGCCTGAATTTAAAATCAATTAAATTGAAAATGTTTTGTCACTGGCCTACACACAATACCCCATAATGTCAAAGTGTAATTATGTTTTCAAATTTTTTACAAATTAATTTAAAAAAGAAAAGCTGAAATGTCTTTTTTTCAACCCCTTTGTTATGGCCAGCCTAAATAAATTCAGGAGTAAAAATGTGTTTAATAATTCACATAATAAGTTGCATGGACTCATTCTGTGTGCAATACTAGTGTTTAACATGATTTTTGAATGACTACCTCATCTCTGTACCCCACACATAAAAGTATCTGTAAGGTCCCTCAGTCGAGCAAAGATTTTCAAACACAGATTCAACCACACAGACCAAGGACATTTTCCAATGCCTCACAAAGAAGGGCACCTATTGGTAGATGGTTAAAACACTGAATATCCCTTTGAGCATGGCGAAGATATTAATTACATGTCACGATCGTCGTAGTAATGAGTAGACCAAGGCGCAGCGTGAGAAACAAACATGACTTTAATTAGTTAAAGTTTCTAAACAAAACAAAACACGACTCGTGAAGTCCACGGTGACAATGACCGAACACGGAACAAAAACCCACAAACCCAAAGTGAAACACAGACAGTTAAATATGGCTCCCAATCAGAGACAACCAGCAAACAGCTGACACTCGTTGCCTCTGATTGGGAGTCACTCAGTCAAACATAGAATAAAACAAACTAGAACCCCCAACATCGACATATAACCCATAGAATAAACACACCCTGGCTCAACATAATGAGTCCCAGAGCCAGGGTGTGACAGTACCCCCCCTAAAGGCGCGGACTGCGACCGCGCCTCAACTAAACAAACCAGGGGAGGGCTGGGCGGGCATACCTCCTCGGCGGCGGTTCTGGCTCCGGCCTTGACCACCACCCTCCAATACACCCCCCATAGTGCCCCTGGTCCAGTCTGTCGACTCGCACCCCTGGCTTGGTGCGTGGAGGAGGAACGGGCCTTACCAGGCTGACTTCTCGCACCCCTGGCTTAGTGCGAGTGGCAGGAACAGGCCGGACCGGGCTGGCGACGCGCACCGTAGGTTTGGTGCGAGTGGCAGGAACAGGCCGGGTCGGGCTGGCGACGCGCACCGTAGACTTGGTGCAGGTGGCAGGAACAGGCCGGGTCGGGCTGGCGACGCGCACCGTAGACTTGGTGCGGGTGGCAGGAACAGGCCGGACCGGGCTGGCGACGCGCACCGTAGGTTTAGTGCGTGGAGCAGGGACAGGCCGGGCTGGGCTGGCGACGCACACCGTAGGCTTGGTGCGTGGAGCAGGGACAGGCCGGACCGGGCTGGCGACGCACACCGTAGGCTTGGTGCGTGGAGCAGGGACAGGCCGGGCTGGGCTGGTGACGCACACCGTAGGCTTGGTGCGTGGAGCAGGGACAGGCCGGGCTGGGCTGGCGACGCACACCGTAGGCTTGGTGCGTGGAGCAGGGACAGGCCGGACCGGGCTGGCGACGCACACCGTAGGCTTGGTGCGTGGAGCAGGGACAGGCCGGGCTGGGCTGGCGACGCACACCGTAGGCTTGGTGCGTGGAGCAGGGACAGGCCGGGCTGGGCCGTGGAGACGGATAGGAGGCCTGGAGTGAATAGCGGCCACCACCCGTCCTGGCTGAATGCCTACCCTCACACACTCTGTGTGAGGCATCCGCACAGGACGTACAGGGCGGTGTACCCCTGGCCTGGTGGCCTTCTGGATCCGCCCCCTTTTCTCCTCCGTCAGCCCCGTCGTCCATGCCGTGTGCCCCCCCCTAAAAAATGTCTGGGGTTGCCTCACGACCGTCCGACGACGACCCTGATCACGCCGTAGCTCCTCTCTACGGCGCGCCTCCACCGTCTCACTCCATGGCCGGCGATCCATCCCGGCCAGGATTTCCTCCCAGGTCCAGGACCCCTGCCCGTCCAAGATCTGCTCCCACGTCCAGGCTGCCTGCTCCTGGACACGCTGCTTGGTCTTGGTATGGTGGGTTTTTCTGTCACGATCGTCGTAGTAATGAGTAGACCAAGGCGCAGCGTGAGAAACAAACATGACTTTAATTAGTTAAAGTTTCTAAACAAAACAAAACACGACTCGTGAAGTCCACGGTGACAATGACCGAACACGGAACAAAAACCCACAAACCCAAAGTGAAACACAGACAGTTAAATATGGCTCCCAATCAGAGACAACCAGCAAACAGCTGACACTCGTTGCCTCTGATTGGGAGTCACTCAGTCAAACATAGAATAAAACAAACTAGAACCCCCAACATCGACATATAACCCATAGAATAAACACACCCTGGCTCAACATAATGAGTCCCAGAGCCAGGGTGTGACATTACACTTTGGATGGTGTATCAATACACCCAGTCACTACAAAGATACAGGTGTCCTTCCTAACTCAGTTACCGGAGAGGGAGGAAGCCGTTTAGGAATTTCACCATGAGGCCTATGGTGACTTTAAAACAGTTACAGAGTTTAATGGCTGTGATGCGGATGGATCAACAACATTGTAGTTACTCCACAATACTAACTTGATTGTGAAAAGAAGGAAGCCTGTACAGAATAAAAATATTCCAAAACATGCATCCTGTACGCAACAAGAAATTTGGCAAAAGCAATTAACTTTTTGTCCTGAATACAAGTTGTTATGTTTGGGACAAATCCAATATAACACATTACTGAATACCACTCTCCATGTTTTCAAGTATAGTGGTGGCTGCATCATGTTGTAGGTATGCTTGAAATCGTTAAGGACTGGGAAGTTGTTCAGGATAATAAAGAAATGTAATGGAGCTAAGCACAGCAAACAATCCTAGAGGAAAACCTGGTACAGTCTGCTTTCCACCAGACACTGGGAGAGGAATTCACCTTTCAGCAGGACAATAACCTAAAACACAAGGCCAAATCTACACCGGAGTTTCTTACCAAGATAAAAGTGAATGTTCCTTGAGACAATTGAGACATGGATTGTAAACTCAGCAAAAAAAGAAACGTCTCTTTTTCAGGACCCTGTCTGTCAAAGATAATTAGTAAAAATCCAAATAACTTCACAGATCTTCATTGTAAAAGGGTTTAAATGCTGTTTCCCATGCTTGTTCAATAAACCATAAACAATTAATGAACATGCACCTGTGGAACGGTCGTTAAGACACTAACAGCTTACAGACGGTAGGCAATTAAGGTCACAGTTATGAAAACTTAGGACACTAAAGAGGCCTTTCTACTGACTCTGAAAAACACCAAAAGAAAGATCCCCAGGGTCCCTGTTCATCTGCGTGAACGTGCCTTAGGCATGCTGCAAGGAGGCATGAGGACTGCAGATGTGGCCAGGGCAATAAATTGCAATGCCTGTACTGTGAGATGCCTAAGACAGCGCTACAGGGAGACAGGACGGACAGCTGATCGTCCTCGCAGTGGCAGACCACGTGTAACAACACCTGCACAGGATCGGTACATCCGAACCACACACCTGCGGGACAGGTACAGGATGGCAACAACAACTGCCCGAGTTACACCAGGAAAGCATAATCCCTCCATCAGTGCTCAGACTGTCTGCAATAGGCTGAGAGAGGCTGGACTGAGGGCTTGTAGGCTGTTTTAAGGCATGTCCTCACCAGCATTATCCCAGAAACCCTAGACCCACTCCAATTTGCATACCGCCCCAACAGATCCACAGATAACACATTTACTTCCTTGGTGGAAGAGTGGGGTAACATCTCACAGCAAGAACTGGCAAATCTGGTGCAGTCCATGAGGAGGAGATGCCCTGCAGTACTTAATGCAGCTGGTGGCCACACCAGATACTGTCTGGTACTTTTGATTTTGTTCAGGGACACATTATTCCATTTCTGTTAGTCACATGTCTGTGGAACTTGTTTAGTTTATGTCTCAGTTGTTGAATCTTGTTATGTTCATACAAAAATGTATACATGTTAAGTTTGTTGAAAATAAACGCAGTTGACAGTGAGGGGACATTTCTTTTTTTGATGAGTTTATATGTGTGCCATTCAGAGGGTGAATGGGCAGGACACAATATTTAAGTGCCTTTGAACGGGGTATGGTAGTAGGTGCCAGGCGCACTGGTTTGTGTCAAGAACTGCAACGCTGCTGGGTTTTTCAGGCTCAACAGTTTCCCGTGTGAATCAAGAACGGTCCACCACCCAAAGGACATCCAGCCAACTTGACACAACTGTGGGAAGCATTGGAGTCAACATGGGCCAGCATCCCTGTGGAACACTTTCGACACCTTGAAACTCAATATTAGGAAGGTGTTCCTAATGTTTGGTATACTCAGTGTGTATGCATTATATTATATAAGAAGCTATGCTATATCATAAATATGGCTGGAATATGACCTTACCCATGCCATGACCTAATCCATCATCTCCTTACAGTCAATGCTTTGGTTTATGCCACATGTATCTATTTTTTTACCATGTTCAACAGTTGCATAGTGTTACATTACTAACCCAAACCCCCTGGTTCTAAACCAGTACCAGTGAGATACTAATAAATTGTAACCGTTAGATAACACATTTACTTCCTAAATATAATATACAGTGCCTTACAAAAGTATTCATCCCCCTTGGTGTTTTTCCTATTTTGTTGCATTACAACCTGTAATTGAAATTGATTTTTATTTGGATTTCATGTAATGGACATACACAAAATTGTCCAAATTGGTGAAGTGAAATGAAAAAAACAACTTGTTTCAAAAAATGCAAAAAAATAAATAACGGAAAAGTGGTGCGTGCATATGTATTCACCACCTTTGCTATGAAGCCCCTAAATAAGATCTGGTGTAACCAATTACCTTCAGAAGTCACATAATTAGTTAAATAAAGTCCACCTATGTGCAATATAAGTGTCACCTGTTCTGAAAGGCCCCAGAGTCTGCAACACCACTAAGCAAGGGGCACCACCAAGCAAGCGGCACCATGAAGAACAAGGAGCTCTCCAAACAGGTCAGGGACAAAGCTGTGGAGAAGTACAGATCAGGGTTGGGTTATAAAAAAATATCAGAAACTTTGAACATCCCAAGGAGCACCATTAAATCCATTCTTAAAAAATGGAAAGATTATGGCACCACAACAAACCTGCCAAGAGAGGGCCGCCCACCAAAACACACGTACCAGGCAAGGAGGGCATTAATCAGAGAGGCAACAAAGAGACCAAAGATAACCCTGAAGGAGCTGCAAAGCTCCACAGCGGAGATTGGAGTATCTGTCCATAGAACCACTTTAAGCCATACACTCCAGAGAGCTGGGCTTTACGGAAGAGTGGCCAGAAAAAAAGCCATTGCTTAAAGAAAGAAATAAGCAAACACGTTTGGTGTTCGCCAAAAGCCATGTGGGAGACTCTCCAAACATATGGAAGAAGGTACTCTGGTCAGATGAGACTAAAATTGAGCTTTTTGGCCATCAAGGAAAACGCTATGTCTGGCACAAACCCAACACCTCTCATCACCCCGAGAACACCATCCCCATGGTGGTGGCAGCATCATGCTATGGGCAACACTCGAGTGGTTTAAGGGGAAACATTTAAATGTCTTGGAATGGCCTAGTCAAAGCCCAGACCTCAATCCAATTGAGAATCTGTGGTGTGACTTAAAGATTGCTGTACACCAGCGGAACCCATCCAACTTGAAGGAGCTGGAGCAGTTTTGCCTTGAAGAATGGGCAAAAATCCCAGTGGCTAGATGTGCTAAGCTTATAGAGACATACCTCAAGAGACTTGCAGCTGTAATTTCTGCAAAAGGTGGCTCTACAAAGTATTGACTTTGGGGGGAGTAAATAGTTATGCACGCTCAAGTTTTCTGTTTTTGTTATCTTATTTCTTGTTTGTTTCTTCAAAGTGGTAGGCGTGTTGTGTAAATCAAATGATACAAACCCCCAAAAAATCCATTTTAATTCCAGGTTGTAAGGCAACAAAATAGGAAAAATGCCAAGGGGGGTGAATACCTTCGCAAGAACCTGTATCCACAACAGACCATTACAATTGATAAATACAGGCTCTGTTAATCTCTCTTTCACGTTAAAAGTCATGAGAATCATTGTGGCTCATGAACATAGGTCATTTTGAATAAATATGTATTGTCCCTTGGAGCGAGATTGCTGGAGAATATTCAGTGAACACTGCCTGGTTGACTGACTAAAACCTAAAACTTCAAAGCTGTCATCAAGGCAAAGGGTGGCTATTTGAAGAATCTATCAGTATATTTTGATTTGTTTAATATCTTTTTGGGTACTACATGGTTCCATATGTGTAATTTCATAGTTTTGATATCTTCACTATTATTCTACAATATAAAACATTTTAAAAATAAAGAAAAACCCTTGAATGAGTAGGTTTGTCCAAACTTTTAACTGGCAGTGTATGTTATAGCACACACAGTAGGTTGAAATGTATTTTGCAATTAAAACAAAAAGTATAGTAATCCCAACTTAGTACAGTGAATATACAGTGGGGAAAAAAAGTATTTAGTCAGCCACCAATTGTGCAAGTTCTCCCACTTAAAAAGATGAGAGAGGCCTGTAATTTTCATCATAGGTACACGTCAACTATGACAGACAAAATGAGAAAAAATAATCCAGAAAATCACATTGTAGGATTTTTAATGAATTTATTTGCAAATTATGGTGGAAAATAAGTATTTGGTCAATAACAAAAGTTTCTCAATACTTTGTTATATACCCTTTGTTGGCAATGACACAGGTCAAACGTTTTCTGTAAGTCTTCACAAGGTTTTCACACACTCTTGCTGGCCCAATTTTGGCCCATTCCTCCATGCAGATCTCCTCTAGAGCAGTGATGTTTTGGGGCTGTCGCTGGGCAACACGGACTTTCAACTCCCTCCAAAGATTTTCTATGGGGTTGAGATCTGGAGACTGGCTAGGCCACTCCAGGACCTTGAAATGCTTCTTACGAAGCCACTCCTTCGTTGCCCGGGCGGTGTGTTTGGGATCGTTGTCATGCTGAAAGACCCAGCCACGTTTCATCTTCAATGTCCTTGCTGATGGAAGGAGGTTTTCACTTAAAAATTCACGATACATGGCCCCATTCATTCTTTCCTTTACACGGATCAGTCGTCCTGGTCCCTTTGCAGAAAAACAGCCCCAAAGCATGATGTTTCCACGCCCATGCTTCACAGTAGGTATGGTGTTCTTTGGATGCAACTCAGCATTCTTTGTCCTCCAAACACGACGAGTTGAGTTTTTACCAAAAAGTTCTATTTTGGTTTCATCTGACCATATGACATTCTCCCAATCCTCTTCTGGATCATCCAAATGCACTCTAACACACTTCAGACGGGCCTGGACATGTACTGGCTTAAGCAGGGGGACACGTCTGGCGCAGCAGGATTTGAGTCCCTGGCGGCGTAGTGTGTTACTGATGGTAGGCTTTGTTACTTTTGTCCCAGCTCTCTGCAGGTCATTCACTAGGTCCCCCCGTGTGGTTCTGGGATTTTTGCTCACCGTTCTTGTGATCATTTTGACCCCACGGGGTGAGATCTTGCGTGGAGCCTCAGATCGAGGGAGATTATCAGTGGTCTTGTATGTCTTCCATTTCCTAATAATTGCTCCCACAGTTGATTTCTTCAAACCAAGCTGCTTACCTATTGCAGATTCAGTCTTCCCAGCCTGTTGCAGGTCTACAATTTTGTTTCTGGTGTCCTTTGACAGCTCTTTGGTCTTGGCCATAGTGGAGTTTGGAGTGTGACTGTTTGAGGTTGTGGACAGGTGTCTTTTATACTGATAACAAGTTCAAACAGGTGCCATTAATACAGGTAACGAGTGGAGGACAGAGGAGCCTCTTAAAGAAGAAGTTACAGGTCTGTGAGAGCCAGAAATCTTGCTTGTTTGTAGGTGACCAAATACTTATTTTCCACCATAATTTGCAAATAAATTCATAAAAAATCCTACAATGTGATTTTCTGGATTTTGTTTTCTAAATTTGTCTGTCATAGTTGACGTGTACCTATGATGAAGATTACAGGCCTCTCTCATCTTTTTAAGTGGGAGAACTTGCACAATTGGTGGCTGACTAAATACTTTTTTTCCCCACTGTATTGTATACTCTAAGTACTGCAAGTAATACAGTATTGAATATCTGTATATTCAGCACTTACATAAAAATACAGTAGTCCAACTGCAAAAAAATGTTGTGCAACTGCGAAATCAAAGTCAATGAGAGATTCATTCTGCCTCAGCATCACGTCTTTGTGCTGGTTCCGGCCAGAGGACTTCGTCCACATCACAGGCAACGTTGTCCCTTGCCAGGCAACGGGGGAAAAACCCTCTGGTGTGCCGGATCCAGCCTTGACAACACTCCACACCTATGTCACCACAGGCCAATTCCATTGCCTGTAAGAGATTTTCCGTGGTATATGGGTTTTCGGTCATAGACCTCCCACCGTCACGCAGAGAAAAACTATTCTATTGGGTTGAGGAAAGGGCTGTATGGTGGAAGGCAAACATTTATGAATCGCTGGTTAATGTTGAACCACTAGCGTATCCGGACACCACGGTGACAGGATGCACTGCCTGCTGATGATCCTGCTGCTCATGCTCAAACAAAACATCCCGAAGACCACCCAGAAATGTAAGAAGATTCAGTGGTATATGGGCTCCCGAGTGGCGCAGTGGTCTAAGGCACTGCATCTCAGTGCTTGAGGCGTCAATACAGACCACGTGGTTCGATTCCAGGCTGTATCACAACCGGCCATGATTGGGAGTCCCATAGGGCGGCGCACAATTGGCCCAGCGTCGTCTGGGTTTGGCCGGTGTAAAATAAAATACAAATAAATAAATATGGCCCCAGGGTTGCATGACGGTGGAGAACCCCACGATTACTTATGGCTGCACAAAGGGTGAAATTGCCACCACGCTGGCCAGGGACTTCCACAATGGCACGTTGGCCAATTATGTTCCTGCCTCTCCTTCTCCTCTTCGCCAGATTGAACCCTGCTTCATCTACAAAAATGTATTGATGGGGCCTTTCCATGGAATCCAATTCAAACACTCTCTATATATAAAAATAGATAAATAAGTAGTTTAGTAAGTGATACAATAGTGCATTTGTATGCACTCCTGATTTACATACAATACAATATAGTGCAGTTTACAGTAACATTAGGCTAGTAGCATAGCATTGTACTGTAAGCATTAGCGCTGAAAGTGTCTGAGTGTACACTTACTTGCACATACTGAAATCGTAGATCTTTGACCCTTTCTGAGTCACGCTCAAAGGGTACTCTGTACACTTGCTTCATGCGTAGCCTGTTGCGCTGGAGGACACGGTCAATGGTAGAAAGGCTGACACTGTTGATTCCTTCAAAGTTTACATTGTGTACAACAACTCTTTGCTGTATTTCACGCAGTTGGATGGCATTGTTTTGAAGGACCATATAAACAACGAGAGCCTCTTGCTGTTGGGAGAACATAGCAGGCCTTCCACCCTCATGTGGTAGTCTTGCAAGTCTACAAAAAGGGAAAATGTACTTACAAACGTATACATACAGTAAAAATAGTAATGGACATTACTTCTATACGTAAAATATTGTCTGGTAAGATTTTTTTATTTTTTTTTCCCAGTCCACTTTCTATTGACAAAGTGATGTACTTAATCAAATGTATACAGTAAACTTTCAATGACCAAAATAAAAATAAACAATTACCTGTTCTCTTCTCTGAATGCCCTGATTATGGTGGCCACAGAGAATCTGTTCAAATTGGGTTGTACTCTTTGTCCTGCTTCCCTCATTGTCATTCCATGAACAACAACATGGTCTATCACAGTTGCTCGAATTTCTTCTGAAATGACTGTTCTTGGTCTTGCTCTTCCTCGTCCTCGTACTCTTCCTCCTCGTCCACCACCTCTTACACGTACTCTTCCTCCTCTGCCTCTCAGATTGTTTCCATCCATTGTTGGTATCAACATTCAACACACCTGTGCCACCTGTGCACTCTGAACTGGCTTATATTCCGTACAATTGGTTTGATCACATCATTATAAACAAGTGTGAACAATTTGGAGTCGTTGTGTGTAAATGATGACAACTGTGTTGTAGTTGTGTTTAACTTTTGCCGACTGTGTTTACCATTTTGTAACACAAGTGCATCACAGTGCAAAATGTGTTTTAGTGAGTGAGAATGTGTTTAGAGTTTTGCAAAAAGAGTGATTGATTTGACAAATGGGTTTAGGCCACTGAGTATTTGGTTCAGAGAATGGGGTTTAGTGTTTTAGCAATTCAGAAAAACTGTAATTACCATTGACACAGACCACAAATAAATAATTAATGTACAATGTGCTTACAACCTGCAACGGGGACAACTAACCCCCTGAAAGACACAAGTGAATAGATACACAGCAACCTGCCCTGTCATCCATGAATTTGAGGTTAAAGTCAAAGACAGGAGTAAGCGTGTTACCTAAATCTTGTTCAAAGCGAATCGCGATGAGTAACCTGCCTGAGAACTAAAGGTCAACTCTCCTCTTGAACCTGGGAGCTGAATTCATAAATAGTCAATTTTAAATAATCGTACATTTGGTAAACATACCTATTATAGTCAGTAGGGGGAGGTACAGTATATTGACTTATACAGTAGTTGGAAGTACAGTACGTATACAGTAGTTGGAGGTACAGTACATATACAGTAGTTGGAGGTACAGTACATATGCAGTAGTTGGAGGTACAGTACATATGCAGTAGTTGGAGGTACAGTACATATACAGTAGTTGGAGGTACAGTATATATACAGTAGTTGGAGGTACAGTACATGTACAGTAGTTGGAGGTACAGTACATATGCAGTAGTTGGAGGTACAGTACATATGCAGTAGTTGGAGGTACAGTACATATACAGTAGTTGGAGGTACAGTATATATACAGTAGTTGGAGGTACAGTACATGTACAGTAGTTGGAGGTACAGTACATATATAGTAGTTGGAGGTACAGTACATATACAGTAGTTGGAGGTACAGTACATATACAGTAGTTGGAGGTACAGTATATGTACAGTAGTTGGGGTACAGTACATATCCAGTAGTTGGAGGTACAGTACATATGCAGTAGTTGGAGGTAGAGTACATATACAGTAGTTGGAGGTAGAGTACATATACAGTAGTTGGAGGTAGAGTACATGTACAGTAGTTGGAGGTACAGTATATATACAGTAGTTGGAGGTACAGTATATATACAGTAGTTGGAGGTACAGTACATATACAGTAGTTGGAGGTACAGTACATATACAGTAGTTGGAGGTACAGTACATATACAGTAGTTGGAGGTACAGTACATATACAGTAGTTGGAGGTACAGTATATATACAGTAGTTGGAGGTACAGTACATGTACAGTAGTTGGAGGTACAGTACATATACAGTAGTTGGAGGTACAGTACATATATATAGTAGTTGGAGGTACAGTATATATACAGTAGTTGGAGGTACAGTATATATACAGTAGTTGGAGGTACAGTACATGTACAGTAGTTGGAGGTACAGTACATATACAGTAGTTGGAGGTACAGTATATATACAGTAGTTGGAGGTACAGTACATATCCAGTAGTTGGAGGTACAGTACATATACAGTAGTTGGAGGTACAGTACATATCCAGTAGTTGGAGGTACAGATACAGTAGTTGGAGGTACAGTACATGTACAGGAGTTGGAGGTACAGTATATATACAGTAGTTGGAGGTACAGTACATATACAGTAGTTGGAGGTACAGTACATATACAGTAGTTGGAGGTACAGTACATATACAGTAGTTGGAGGTACAGTATATATACAGTAGTTGGAGGTACAGTACATATACAGTAGTTGGAGGTACAGATACAGTAGTTGGAGGTACAGACACATCCAGTAGTTGGAGGTACAGTACATATACAAGGACAATGTAAAGAAATGCATGTAGACAGTGACATCATTGAGTCTGCATTTCTCATAACAGCCTACAATGATAATTGGTGGTGTGTATTGATCGTGTCTGCTCCCCTCTCCCCTCTCCCCTCTCCCCTCTCCCCTCTCCCCTCTCTCTTTTCTCCCCTCTCTCTTTTCTCCCCTCTCTCTTTTCTCCCCTCACTCCCCTCAATGTCGCAGGTGTGGGCATCGTTCAATTGCATCGAGGCCCGGCCGAGACAGGATGATATCATACACTCCTCACATGCACATTGTCGAAAGTCACCTTGCACAGCCGTGCCTCTGCCTGGCTTCCGTCAGCAGCACGTCTATTCACATCACACTCCATCTAGTGTGTGTTTGTGTGTGTGTACCACAGGTCTCCCAAAATAACCCTGAGTGGAGAGTCACTGTATAGAAAAGCACTCACACCTGTGACTCATGGCCGGTGGACATCAAGGGTTACTTAAAGCAAAGTGACACTCCGTGGGTTGAGTCTAAAATGCCCCTGTGGTATGAGCTACCTCCATCCGTGCTGCATACCCCTACCTGACTAGGTAAAGGTCAACACAATCACGCTTCTCTGAAACTTTCACTGTACTTTGTGTTTAGTCAATATAAGGATAACAGGATATTTTACTTGATATGGAGCTGCCTGGGGAAAGAAAGAATAAGAAACCAAAATCTCCATGAGTGTCACGCTCTGGCTCCGGGACTGTGTATTTTGAGCCAGGGTGTGTTCATTTTGGTTGTGTTTCCTTGTTTGGTCGTGTGACTCCCAATCAGTGGTAACGAGTGTCAGCTGTCGGCTCGTTATCTCTGATTGGGAGCCATATTTAAACTGTCAGTGTTCACCTTAGTGTTGTGGGTTTTTGTTCCTTGTCAGTCATTGTAACTGAGGACTTCACGATTCGTCGTTGTTTGTTGGTTTTTTGTAGTGAGTACTTTAATTTAATAAAGTCATGTTCGCTCAACGCGCTGCGCTTTGGTCTCCCTCATTAGACGATCGAGACAGAAAAACCCACCTTAACCAGATCAAGCAGCATGAAGAAGAGAGAGGATGGACTTGGGAGCAGTTGAGTAGGAGTCTCGACTGGGCCAAGCCAAGAGAAGAGGAGAGAGGTTGGACGTTGGAGCAGTGGGGTGATAGTCTGGCGAGAACGATGGAGGCCTGGTCCACGAAGAGGAGAGAACCCCAGAAAATGTTTAGGGGGGGGCTCACGACGTCGGACCAGCAGGAGGCCGCGATAGAGCGGTCCAGTGGGTTGCCGGAGGAGGCCGCCGGGTTACGGGGGCCACTGGTCGAAGAGGGGATGGAGGAAGTAGAGGCACGGCGAGAGGTACTGGCGTGTGTTGCCAGTCCGGTCCGGCCCGTTCCAGATCCCGGTGTAGGGCCAGTGGTGTGTGTCCCCAGTACAGTCCGGCCCATCCAAGCTCCCCGCACCAAGCCAGTGGTGTGCGTCGTCAGCCCTGTCCGGCCCGTTCCTGCTCTCCGCGCCAAGTCTGTGGTGCGCGTCGCCAGCCCTGTCAGGCCCGTGCCTGCTCTCCGCACCAAGTCTATGGTGCGTTTCGTCAGCCCTGTCCGGCCCGTTCCTGCTCTCCGCACCAAGTCTGTGGTGCGCGTCGCCAGCCCAGTCCGGCCCATCCAAGCTCCCCGCACCAGGTCAGTGGTGCGCGTCGTCAGCCCGGTCCGGCTCAGTCCTGCTCCCCGCACCAAGACAAGGGTGCGAGTCGTCAGCCGGATTCAGCCTGTTCCTGCCACTCGCACCAAGTCAAGGGTGCGAGTCGTCAGCCGGATTCAGCCCATTCCTGCTACTCGCACCAAGCCAAGGGTGCGAGTCGTCAGCCGGATTCAGCCCATTCCTGCTACTCGCACCAAGCCAAGGGTGCGAGTCGTCAGCCGGATTCAGCCCATTCCTGCTACTCGCACCAAGCCAGGGATGCGAGTCTTCAGCCTGGTGAGGCCTGTTCCGGCTCCACGCACCATGCAAAGGGTGCGTATCGTCTGCCAGGTCCGGTCCATTCCTGCCTCACGCGCCAAGCCAGGGGTGCGCGTCGGCAGTCCTGATCCAGCTAACTGGGTCAGATCGGACTGGGGGCACTACGGGGGGATTGTAGTAGGGTGGTGGTCAAGCCCGGAGCCGGAGCCGCCTCCGAGGAGCAATACCCACCCAGCCCTTCCCTATTTGGGGTGTAGGCGCGGTCGGAGTCCGCGCCTTTAGGGGGGGGTACTGTCACGCTCTGGCTCCGGGACTGTGTATTTTGAGCCAGGGTGTGTTCATTTTGGTTGTGTTTCCTTGTTTGGTCGTGTGACTCCCAATCAGTGGTAACGAGTGTCAGCTGTTGGCTCGTTATCTCTGATTGGGAGCCATATTTAAACTGTCAGTGTTCACCTTAGTGTTGTGGGTTTTTGTTCCTTGTCAGTCATTGTAACTGAGGACTTCACGATTCGTCGTTGTTTGTTGGTTTTTTGTAGTGAGTACTTTAATTTAATAAAGTCATGTTCGCTCAACGCGCTGCGCTTTGGTCTCCCTCATTAGACGATCGTGACAGAAAAACCCACCTTAACCAGATCAAGCAGCATGAAGAAGAGAGAGGATGGACTTGGGAGCAGTTGAGTAGGAGTCTCGACTGGGCCAAGCCAAGAGAAGAGGAGAGAGGTTGGACGTTGGAGCAGTGGGGTGATAGTCTGGCGAGAACGATGGAGGCCTGGTCCACGAAGAGGAGAGAACCCCAGAAAATGTTTAGGGGGGGGCTCACGACGTCGGACCAGCAGGAGGCCGCGATAGAGCGGTCCAGTGGGTTGCCGGAGGAGGCCGCCGGGTTACGGGGGCCACTGGTCGAAGAGGGGATGGAGGAAGTAGAGGCACGGCGAGAGGTACTGGCGTGTGTTGCCAGTCCGGTCCGGCCCGTTCCAGATCCCGGTGTAGGGCCAGTGGTGTGTGTCCCCAGTACAGTCCGGCCCATCCAAGCTCCCCGCACCAAGCCAGTGGTGTGCGTCGTCAGCCCTGTCCGGCCCGTTCCTGCTCTCCGCGCCAAGTCTGTGGTGCGCGTCGCCAGCCCTGTCAGGCCCGTGCCTGCTCTCCGCACCAAGTCTATGGTGCGTTTCGTCAGCCCTGTCCGGACCGTTCCTGCTCTCCGCACCAAGTCTGTGGTGCGCGTCGCCAGCCCAGTCCGGCCCATCCAAGCTCCCCGCACCAGGTCAGTGGTGCGCGTCGTCAGCCCGGTCCGGCTCAGTCCTGCTCCCCGCACCAAGACAAGGGTGCGAGTCGTCAGCCGGATTCAGCCTGTTCCTTTCACTCGCACCAAGTCAAGGGTGCGAGTCGTCAGCCGGATTCAGCCCATTCCTGCTACTCGCACCAAGCCAAGGGTGCGAGTCGTCAGCCGGATTCAGCCCATTCCTGCTACTCGCACCAAGCCAGGGATGCGAGTCTTCAGCCTGGTGAGGCCTGTTCCGGCTCCACGCACCATGCAAAGGGTGCGTATCGTCTGCCAGGTCCGGTCCATTCCTGCCTCACGCGCCAAGCCAGGGGTGCGCGTCGGCAGTCCTGATCCAGCTAACTGGGTCAGATCGGACTGGGGGCACTACGGGGGGATTGTAGTAGGGTGGTGGTCAAGCCCGGAGCCGGAGCCGCCTCCGAGGAGCAATACCCACCCAGCCCTTCCCTATTTGGGGTGTAGGCGCGGTCGGAGTCCACGCCTTTAGGGGGGGGTACTGTCACGCTCTGGCTCCGGGACTGTGTATTTTGAGCCAGGGTGTGTTCATTTTGGTTGTGTTTCCTTGTTTGGTCGTGTGACTCCCAATCAGTGGTAACGAGTGTCAGCTGTCGGCTCGTTATCTCTGATTGGGAGCCATATTTAAACTGTCAGTGTTCACCTTAGTGTTGTGGGTTTTTGTTCCTTGTCAGTCATTGTAACTGAGGACTTCACGATTCGTCGTTGTTTGTTGGTTTTTTGTAGTGAGTACTTTAATTTAATAAAGTCATGTTCGCTCAACGCGCTGCGCTTTGGTCTCCCTCATTAGACGATCGTGACAATGAGAGAACTGTATCTTTGCAAAAGCTCCATGCAATTTAGCAGACACAGTTGTCACACAGTTTCCTGTAAACATTTTGTAGTTTAAATGTGGCTCATAACTGGAAACGTTTAGTTCTAGATTTGCATCCATATCAGCCCTGTGTCTGTGTTTGCTATCAGCCCTGTGTCTGTGTTTGCTCTGTGTCTGTGTTCACTCTGTGTCTGTGTTCGCTCTGTGTCTGTGTTCGCTCTGTGTTCAATCTGTGTCTGTGTTCACCCTGTTTCTGTGTTCGTTCTGTGTCTGTGTTCACCCTGTGTCTGTGTTCACTCTGTGTCTGTGTTCGCTCTGTGTCTGTGTTCAATCTGTGTCTGTGTTCAATCTGAGTCTGTGTTCACTCATTGTCTGTGTTCACCCTGTGTCTGTGTTCACCCTGTTTCTGTGTTCGTTCTGTGTCTGTGTTCACCCTGTGTCTGTGTTCACCCTGTGTCTGTGTTCACTCTGTGTTGTGTTCACTCATTGTCTGTGTTCACCCTGTGTCTGTGTTCACCCTGTGTCTGTGTTCACCCTGTGTCTGTGTTCACTCTGTGTTGTGTTCACTCATTGTCTGTGTTCACCCAGTGTCTGTGTTCACCCTGTGTCTGTGATCACTCTGTGTCTGTGTTCACCCTGTGTCTGTGTTCACCCTGTGTCTGTGTTCACCCTGTGTCTGTGTTCACCCTGTGTCTGTGTTCACCCTGTGTCTGTGTTCACTCTGTGTTGTGTTCACTCTGTGTCTGTGTTCACTCTGTGTCTGTGTTCACTCTGTGTCTGTGTTCACTCTGTGTCTGTGTTCACTCTGTGTCTATGTTCACTCTGTAAATAGAGCTGTTGGATGAATGAAATACCTACATTGGCTGTCAGGGGAAGTAATCCATACCAAACACCTTCTAACCTTCTAATGTTTATTGTATTTTATTTACACGGTTACAAAAACAAATAATGAGAGTCGCAGACTTTATGTATAAACTCCCAGTAATTTATTGGGTAAGAAACCAGCAACGTTTCGGCATCACTGGGCCTTCTTCAGACCCTGTCGTTGGTCAGCACCTCTACACTAAATAATGTTCTCTGGGTGTGTCGTTAGTCAGCTCCTCTACACTAAATAATGTTCTCTGGGTGTGTCGATAGTCAGCACCTCTACACTAAATAATGTTCTCTGGGTGTGTCGTTAGTCAGCACCTCTACACTAAATAATGTTCTCTGGGTGTGTCGTTAGTCAGCACCTCTACACTAAATAATGTTCTCTGGGTGTGTCGTTAGTCAGCACCTCTACACTAAATAATGTTCTCTGGGTGTGTCGTTAGTCAGCACCTCTACACTAAATAATGTTCTCTGGGTGTGTCGTTAGTCAGCACCTCTACACTAAATAATGTTCTCTGGGTGTGTCGTTAGTCAGCACCTCTACACTAAATAATGTTCTCTGGGTGTGTGCCAGCTCATGCTTTTTATTTATATTTACACGGTAACACAGGAGATAACACACCACACATGGAGGATTAGTAAACTCACTCAATTCTAAAGGCTAGTCCTTCATAATTAGAAAATTGCATATCTTCTGCATACATGACTAATATACCTTCCATCCAACCTGTGCACATGGACTGCCAACACACTTATCTAATATTTATTGTAGCAGCTGGCTGTAGCAGATAAGGGTCCAGAGTATGGATTCATACAGTAGGACTGTGTAGTGCAGATGAAGAACCAAGTGGAAGTCGTTCATGAGAAAAAATACAGACCTTCACTTCAGTCAATTGCTTGGGCAATCACAACCTATCTCCAAATACATAGAGATGAAGCATTAAAAAGAGTTTAAAGAACACAGACGGACTGGACTATGTGTGTCTGTCTTTTCTCTCTCCCTCCCTCCCTCCCACGGGCTCTCCACTGTCCGTCCCCATGGTTTATTGATGTCTCAAGCTTTTTACTCAAACATCAGATGTTGTGATGGGAAAACACAGAAACAGCTTCTATTTCTGTGATGGGATCAAATGCCTGCAGCAATGTCACTCCCTCCCTCATCTCCTCCATCACTATCGTGGATGGAACTGCATACAGTATACAGTATGTGAATATATAAACCAACCTGTCTCTGAAAATAGTTGTTTTTTATTCACGTCAGACAGAAGAGAGGATGAGAGTAATGTTGTCTGAGCCAGTGGCGATGTGTCACGAGGGCAAGGCCAATATCCAGGAGATTTGCATGCAATTCTGTTATCTCATGTCACAATAACATATCATATCAGTTAGCAAACAATATAATTGTATAAAAAAATTAGCTTGAGCTAATAAAGCATACGTGCTCGCTTTCCCATTGTATTGCTGTTTTGGTACATTTTCATTGAGTAAGGCAGCTCCAAAATGCAGCTGTTTCAGCCTAACTTGGTGCTTTCTGTGGTGGAGTGGCAGACAGAGAAATTACAGAGTGTAGGCATCGTTGATCTTCTCTGGTTGCGCGTGATTGGCTCAGGGTACTGTCACTCATGGGGACACTACGTCACCGCAGCACCTGTTGGGAGAGCTAGCCAGCAAAAGGCCATCTTCGGTGCTCCATTGATTTACAGTAGAAGTTGCCATTGGCCACAGATAAATCAACGTCTTATGCCCGGTAACTTTGATGGGGCTGATGTGTCAACTTCATAGCTAGCTAGTTGTTTACCGGGTGCTGTTACCACATCTTCAAGCTAGGTAGCTTAGCTAGCTGAAACATGTCAACTAGCTTAGCTACAGTATCACTGTAGCCAGTGCAGTGTACTGGTTTCAATACATATGAGCTTTGTTGATTGAGTTTGCCCCACCAATATTTCAATGTTAAAATCACGAGCGATAGAGAGAGAGAACATTTGAAAGAGAGAGAGAGAGAGAGAGAGAGAGAGAGAGAGAGAGAGAGAGAGAGAGAGAGAGAGAGAGAGAGAGAGAGAGAGAGAGAGAGAGAGAGAGAGAGAGAGAGAGAGAGAGAGAGAGAGAGAGAGAGAGAGAGAGAGAGAGAGAGAGAATTGAAGCATCACTTCTAATAACATTTTACAATTATATTTTAGGTCTGCTTTGCTTTTAATGTGCATCATACACTTCAGCTGGTTTTGGAGAACTATGTGCCGTAACCTTGCTGGGCAGATGTCCAAGCAATTTGTGTTCTGCTTAAAGATGCTCCCTCTCTTGTCCAGACTGACTGCGGAAAAACAATGTTAGTGACGAGATGGAAGCCTCCACGTAAGCTCTGCATAACTCAATGGCTACAAAACTTCCTTCATGTCCTTTCACTAGAGCTCTCCATAGCTTGTGTGAACGGCGCCAAGGAAACTAAATTAGATACATTCAACAGAGCAGTCGAAAAGGTCAAAAGCTTATTATGAGTTTACAGTATGTCATGTAACCAAGTTTAAATTCATGAATTGTATTTTCTCTATATTGTGTATCGATATGTGCATGCTGACTTTACTCATGTGTCCCTCAAACAAATGTACAAACATAAGATGAGTTGTCCATGATGTGTTTTGTATAGATATACAGTAGTATGTCCACAACATGAGCCCGTGGGGGAGGGGGGAGGGAGGGAGGTGAGGGGAGGGAGATAGAGAGGGGGAGAGAGAGGTGGGGAGGGAGGGAGGGAGGAGGGGAGAGGGAGGGAGGGAGGGGGGAGTAGGAATGGATGGCACATACATAGAAGGGGGAAGGATAGGGGAGATGGGAGATGGAACAGACAGGACAATTATCAACTTTGTATTAGAGTCGATGTCCGTGCAGAAATCTAATTAGCATAGTAAAAATATCAACAACAAAATCCATCTGTTTAAGATAGAGTTATCAGTTTTTTTGCATGGGCCTTCCACATCTGTGGTGGAAGGTGGCAGAACTATAGCGGTGTTTGTCAGACCAGGAGATATCCCGAAAATCTATGTTCTCACAAAAACATCTGTAGTGTCCGAACAGTTTGGGCTACAAACAAATATGACCCCACCATCGAAAGATGAGACTCTCACGAATACGTCTCGTCAAGCCTCACAAGACTCGCCTAAGGTCGGTACCGCCGATGTGTATTGCCTGTCTGGGATCTGAACCCATCAGAGGGAAAATCACCAAAACTTACCCACAAAAAGATGCTCCCTCCGTCAGGAAGTGACTTATCTGAACGGACTGGTCAGGAAGTGACTGATCTGAACGGACTGGTCAGGAAGTGACTTATCTGAACGGACTGGTCAGGAAGTGACTTATCTGAACGGACTGGTCAGGAAGTGACTGATCTGAATGGACTGGTCAGGAAGTGACTTATCTGAACGGACTGGTCAGGAAGTGACTTATCTGAACAGACTGGTCAGGAAGTGACTGATCTGAACGGACTGGTCAGGAAGTGACTTATCTGAACGGACTGGTCAGGAAGTGACTTATCTGAACGGACGGGTCAGGAAGTGACTTATCTGAACGGACTGGTCAGGAAGTGACTTATCTGAACAGACTGGTCAGGAAGTGACTGATCTGAACGGACTGGTCAGGAAGTGACTTATCTGAACGGACTGGTCATGAAGTGACTTATCTGAACGGACTGGTCAGGAAGTGACTGATCTGAACGGACTGGTCAGGAAGTGACTTATCTGAACGGACTGGTCAGGAAGTGACTTATCTGAACGGACGGGTCAGGAAGTGACTTATCTGAACGGACTCGTCAGGAAGTGACTTATCTGAACGGACTGGTCAGGAAGTGACTTATCTGAACAGACTGGTCAGGAAGTGACTGATCTGAACGGACTGGTCAGGAAGTGACTTATCTGAACGGACTGGTCATGAAGTGACTTATCTGAACGGACTGGTCAGGAAGTGACTGATCTGAACGGACTGGTCAGGAAGTGACTTATCTGAACGGACTGGTCAGGAAGTGACTTATCTGAACGGACGGGTCAGGAAGTGACTTATCTGAACGGACTGGTCAGGAAGTGACTTATCTGAACGGACTGGTCAGGAAGTGACTTATCTGAACGGACTGGTCAGGAAGTGACTTATCTGAACGGACTGGT
Source organism: Coregonus lavaretus (assembly GCF_964263955.1). Lineage (NCBI taxonomy): Eukaryota > Metazoa > Chordata > Actinopteri > Salmoniformes > Salmonidae > Coregonus > Coregonus lavaretus. The sequence goes on along the minus strand of NC_139993.1, from coordinate 60,258,608 downwards.
CAGGAAGTGACTTATCTGAACGGACTGGTCAGGAAGTGACATTTCTGAAGAGACTGGTCAGGAAGTGACTTATCTGAACGGACTGGTCAGGAAGTGACTTATCTGAACGGACTGGTCAGGAAGTGACTTATCTGAACGGACGGGTCAGGAAGTGACTGATCTGAACGGACTGGTCAGGAAGTGACATTGCTGAAGAGACTGGTCAGGAAGTGACTTATCTGAACGGACTGGTCAGGAAGTGACTGATCTGAACGGACTGGTCAGGAAGTGACTGATCTGAACGGACTGGTCAGGAAGTGACTGATCTGAACGGACTGGTCAGGAAGTAACTAAGCTGAACGGACTGGTCATGAAATGACTTAGCATACTGTATGTGTGGGCTCCTGCCAACACCTTGCCTTGTCTCATGAATGATCTGTTATGATCTCACACCTCTGCTTTATTCAGCCCAGTCAGATCAGTGGATGGATATGGGTTGAAGGATGAAGGATGTAGGAGAATATTTAGACATGTGGTTTTGCTGGACTTGACAGATGGAAGGAACATTGTGATACTCCATCTAGTCCTTTCACCATCTGTGGTCATTGAGAAAGGAAAGAACGTGAAGTTTTTCAAAATTTCTGAGACAAACCCAGAGGATCTTTATTTATTAGCCAAAGTAATTATTAGCCAACATTTGCGATTTTTTCTATTTACAGGGAATGAACGTCTGCTTTGCTGTCTGGTTCGTGTAGTTGATTGGTCAGGATATGTCCCAGCCTGTATCTTTCTACACCCTTGTTCTTTAAGCCAAACCCATCTCTTTTAACAGCGCGGTTCGAGCCCTCCTCATTGCACTCCTTGTTATACCGCTGCTTGGGGTCAATATTAGAGGGAAACCTAATACATTTACATTTACATTTACATCATTTAGCAGACGCTCTTATCCAGAGCGACTTACAAATTGGTGCATTCAACTTATGATAGCCAGTGGGACAACCACCTTTTTTTTTTCTTTTTTTTTATGGGGGGTGGGGGAAGAAGGATTACTTTATACTATTCCAGGTATTCCTTAAAGAGGTAGGGTTTCAAGTGTCTCTGGAAGGTGGTCAGTGACTCCGCTGTCCTGGCGTCGTGGGGGAGCTTGTTCCACCATTGGGGTGCCAGAGCAGCGAATAGCTTTGACTGGGCTGAGTGGGAACTGTGCTTCCGTAGAGGTAGGGGAGCTAGCAGGCGAGAGGTGGATGAACGTAGTGCCCTCGTTTCGGTGTAGGGTCTGATCAGAGCCTGAAGGTAAGGAGGTGCCGTTCCCCTCACAGCTCCGTAGGCAAGCACCATGGTCTTGTAGTAGATGCGAGCCTCAATAAAATAAATGAATACAAAAATGATTTTATACCGAAGTTACTGAACGGGCACTCAAGACACTGATATAATAGGTTTTTGTCTTCTCCAGCCTGATAGACAGCAAGCGACAGGTATGACGTTGAGCAGTAATGAAATGTCTATTCAAGGCTGTGTTTGATTATTATGCATCCCACATGCAGCCACAGCGGAGGGATCATCAGGCTCTCAATGTGTCGGTCGTAGCCCTGTAGCTAAAGATATTAGTTTTCACCAAGAGATTAAATTATGTTTTGAAAAATGAGAGAAATATCAAAATGGCCAGGAGATAAGAACAACGTGCTTGTTGTTCACAGACATGGCTCTCTGGCCACTGGAATAAAGATGAAAAAAAACACACACACACTGTTGAGGCACCATTATCGGTGTTGTTAGCCACAAATGTACCGATGCAATGGGCTATATTTATCACTAATGAGACAAATAATGCTGCTATTTGTCCCGTGCCCTAGGTGCCACATCAAACCAGAGCGATGAGGATTTTCAAGGGGTAACAACATAACAACATGAGCCCTGTAATGATGGGAGCACAAGGTCCAACAAAGACACACTGACCAACTAGCGTCTCCCTCCCTCCCTTCCTCCCTCCCTCCCTCCCTCCCACCCTGCCTCCCTCCCTCCCACCCTGCCTTCCTGACTGCCTCCCTCCCACCCTGCCTTCCTGACTGCCTCCCTCCCAACCTGCCTTCCTGACTGCCTCCCTCCCACCCTGCCTTCCTGACTGACTGCCTCCCAACCTGCCTTCCTGACTGACTGCCTCCCATCCATCCTTCCTTCCTTCCTCCCTCCCTCCCTCCCTCCCTCCCACCCTGCCTCCCTCCCTCCCACCCTGCCTTCCTGACTGACTGCCTCCCATCCATCCTTCCTTCCTGACTCCCTCCCTCCCTCCCTCCCACCCTGCCTCCCTCCCTCCCTCCCACCCTGCCTTCCTGACTGACTGCCTCCCATCCTCCCTCCCTCCCTCCCTCCCTCCCTCCCTCCCTCCCTCCCTCCCTCCCTCCCTCCCTCCCTCCCTCCCTCCCTCCCTCCCTCCCTCCCACCCTGCCTTCCTGACTGACTGCCTCCCATCCTGCCTTCCTGACTGCCTCCCACCCTGCCTTCCTGACTGCCTCCCACCCTGCCTTCCTGACTGACTCCCTCCCTCCCTCCCTCCCTCCCTCACTCCCTGCCTCCCTCCCTCCCACCCTGCCTTCCTGACTGACTGCCCCCCATCTTGCCTTCCTGACTGCCTCCCATCCTGCCTTCCTGACTGCCTCCCACCCTGCCTTCCTGACTGCCTCCCACCCTGCCTTCCTGACTGCCTCCCACCCTGCCTTCCTGACTGTTTCCCACCCACCCTGCCTTCCTGACTGCCTCCCAACCTGCCTTCCTGACTGCCTCCCAACCTGCCTGACTGACTGACTGCCTCCCACCCTGCCTTCCTGACTGCCTCCCACCCTGCCTTCCTGACTGCCACCCACCCTGCCTTCCTGACTGCCTCCCACCCTGCCTTCCTGACTGCCTCCCACCCTGCCTTCCTGACTGCCTCCCACCCTGCCTTCCTGACTGCCTCCCACCCTGCCTTCCTAACTGCCTCCCAACCTGCCTTCCTGACTGCCTCCCACCCTGCCTTCCTGACTCCCTCCCAACCTGCCTTCCTGACTCCCTCCCAACCTGCCTTCCTGACTGACTGCCTCCCACCCTGCCTTCCTGACTGCCTCCCACCCTGCCTTCCTAACTGCCTCCCAACCTGCCTTCCTGACTGCCTCCCAACCTGCCTTCCTGACTGCCTCCCACCCTGCCTTCCTGACTGCCTCCCACCCTGCCTTCCTGACTGCCTCCCACCCTGCCTTCCTGACTGCCTCCCACCCTGCCTTCCTGACTGCCTCCCACCCTGCCTTCCTGACTGCCTCCCACCCTGCCTTCCTGACTGCCTCCCACCCTGCCTTCCTGACTGCCTCCCACCCTGCCTTCCTGACTACCTCCCAACCTGCCTTCCTGACTGCCTCCCACCCTGCCTTCCTGACTGCCTCCCAACCTGCCTTCCTGACTGCCTCCCACCCTGCCTTCCTGGCTGCCTACCTGACACACACAGTGAGATGCTTGGTCTTTAGAGCACTAAAAACTGTTCACTTTTTCCCTTGCAGAACTGCTGAATACAACTCTCTGTACAATTACCGACATATGATTAATTGAAACCCTAATTATATGAATGCCTCATTATGAAACAGCTTATGGTAGGTAGCACCCTAACAGTGGGCTGTCAGTGAGAGTCTGGCAGGGATCAGTCAGCAACGGGTTAACATCTATCATCATTATGGGGGAGATGTCAGTCATTTTCACAGAGTTCCAAAGGTAAATGGGCTAAAGTAGCGCTGGACCATATGCCCTTAAAGTCAATCCAAATTAGATTTTAAAGGAGGAACTTTAGTGTGGGTGTCAGATTTTTGGAATTCAAATTGAAATGTAATGGAGATCAAATTACAATATTGTATATCAATATTTGAACATTCAAAGGGCATTTGCACTCTTTCTCTTCCATATTTAAAGAAATAAATTGGGTGGAAACTGATATGAATGAGAGCACGAACCAGAGTCAAAACCCTTTTGGTTTACATTCCTACAGTCCCACAGTCCCAAGGTACGAATGACCTTTCCATGGCCCTAAGTTTCAGGCACCACAGGGACAGATGAGAGACTGGATGAATTTACAGCTATGCACAAGGCTGAGCAGCAGAACAAGCTGACTGTAAACCTCCCACCCTGAGAGAGCGAAGTACCTTACATCTCCAAACACACACACGGAAATACTTCCTTCCAACCTGGACTGCCTTCACCTTCCGGGGCTGATATATGGCATGCAGGCGGGTGGTAGTCATGCATGTCATTACTCCATGTGGAGTTGTATCAGCCCATGCCTGCCCCCGTGGGAGAAACACGGCCTGCATGGAGAAGGAAAGAGGGACTCCCCTGGGGGTTTACATGTGCAGAAGAAGAAGACATGCGTTTTAAAGCAGTGTAGCAGCAAGTGCACATTTGGACTCATGGGTGTGTGGTTTGTTTGCATGATATCAAAGCGGTATTCATTATAATCCACAACGTCTCATCTTTCAGAACACATGGACTCCTCTCAGTTTACAGCATTCCCCTCACTCAGACAACAACAAATGTGCAAAAGCATCCCAATTAGCCGGAGGGATGTGGGGCATCTTCTTGTTGCGCGGTGCTCATGTTTATATTAATAATAATATGCCATTTAGCAGACGCTTTTATCCAAAGCGACTTACAGTTTCGTGTATGGGTGGTCCCGGGGATCGAACCCACTACCTTGGCGTTACAAGCGCCGTGCTCTACCAGCTGAGCTACAGAGGACCACATAACGACTGTCAGTCAAAACCCATACAGCGCTGTGAAGCGGAGAACCTGAGTTCTGACATCATGTATAGCACGTTACTGTACAGCCACTGCGTTCCAATTTAGGCGCTTATCAATGACAAAATCTGCAATTTTCAACCTGTATACAAGATGACAGGGGCTGTGAGTGGAAAGGGCTAACCCCCCCCTGAGGTAAAGCCTAGGTATTCGCTTTGGGAGCTAACACAATTCTTCAGGCCTCAAGGTTATCACCTCAATTACATGTAGAACACTGCATAATGTACGGAATGTGATGTAGGGAAGCAACTTTTCATTCTAGCGTTTGAAATGGAGTATCCAAAATGGCTGCCGAGCTACTCACCACAGAACGTTGCTTTATATCTAATCACTCTAACACTATGAAAGCACCATAGTCCTGTGTTATTCCCTGCGGACGCATTGGAGGGCAAAGCCACAGGTCCCCATCACAGAGGCCCCAAAGGCAACTGGCTAAGGTTTTCAATAAAGTGTCTGTTGATCAGAATATGATACACATTTTACGATGCATCGCTATGAATTGACTGTACAATATGTTTCCAGAGGATATACTCACGCAATTAATACCGCTTGCATTGGACTGCAAGGCGATGAGCAATTTTCCTGCCTCTGCCGGATACCCATGACATAAATGGTCACTCGGGGTCAATGCGTATTGTTACATCAAACCCACCTCCGAACAATGGGCCTCACTAATCGAGAGCGGAGACTAGTTGAACATCCTCGTTTTGACTCGGCGAGGTTTCACCCTCTCAGTGCTCTTAGTCAATATGTATTTGATCAAGTGCGAGATGCCCCCGCCATCCGATTAATCATTGCCACCTTTTCCAGTCTCTGACTGCCGCCCACTAGCATCTTGGCATCTCTATGTGGCCCAGCGACAGCAACATAAGTTACAGGCTGCATTAAAAACTCATTAGGCCAGCAGAAGGAATTAAGGTGGCACTTATCTGAACGAGAGGAGCTGCTGTGAAAATGAAGTAAACCCCGACATCTACATGCATCACCATCGCCCCTCTGACAATTGCACTCCCCAGCACTTTTAAGAGCCAGGGCAATATTAATATATTGAATTCATGAGATCTAAAAGGATCGCTGCACTTCTTCCTCCTTCTCCTCCTCCTCACACAGAGGGAGAGGTTGAAAAAAAAATAGAAAAAGAATGAGAGAGTAAGAAGAGAGGAAGAAAGAGAGGAGAGAGGAAGAGTGAGCAGAGAGAGGAGAGAGGAAGAGAGAGAGGAGAGAGGAAGAGAGAGAGAAGAGAGGAAGAAAGAGAGGAGAGAGGAAGAGCGAGCAGAGAGAGGAGAGAGGAAGAGAGAGAGGAGAGAGAGGAGAGAGGAAGAGAGAGAGGAGAGAGGAAGAGAGAGAGGAGAGAGGAAGAGTGAGAGGAGAGAGGAGAGAGGAAGAGAGAGAGGAGAGAGGAAGAGAGAGAGGAGAGAGGAGAGAGAGGAGAGAGACAAAATAAGCAAGAGAGAGGGAGAAAGACAGAGAGAGAGAAAGAGAGAGATGGCACTTTTCTTAAAAGGGTAGTGGAAACATCCCCTCTTGAGCGGTAATTTGATTTCATGTGGTTCACAATGCTGAGATGCACAGTGTGTGAGTGCTTGTGTGTGTGTGTGTGTGTGTGTGTGTGTGTGTGTGTGTGTGTGTGTGTGTGTGTGTGTGTGTGTGTGTGTGTGTGTGTGAGATAGAGGAAGATCAGTCACTGCTATCCACTAGTGGAGGATGATACAACGTTGAGGATTGATAGAGATAATGTTGATACCAGCTCTGTCATCAACTCTGTCAACAGCTCTGTCATCAGTTCTGTCATCATCTCTGTCATTCTCTCTGTCATTCTCTCTGTCATCAGCTCTGTCATCATCTCTGTCATCAGCACACCAGTGTGTCTATAATTTTTGAATGTGTTGGGTCACTTTGAGCATTGGTGATACAGTTTTACATTTTACATTTTAGTCATTAAGCAGCCACTCTTATCCAGAGCTACTTCCAGGAGCAGTTAGGGTTAAATGTCTTGCTCAGGGGCACATTGACAGATTTTTCACCTTGTCGACCTTTCAGTGACTGACCCAACGCTCTTAACCGCTATGCTACCTGCCGCTAGGCTACCTACCTATAGGCTACCCGCTGCTAAGCTACCTACCTATAGGCTACCCGCCGCTAAGCTACCTACCTATTGGCTACCCGCCGCTAAGCTACCTACCTATAGGCTACCCGCCACTAGGCTACCTACCTATAGGCTACCCGCCGCTAAGATACCTACCTATAGGCTACCCGCCGCTAGGCTACCTACCTATAGGCTACCTGCCGTTAAGCTACCTACCTATAGGCTACCCGCCGCTAGGCTACCTACCAATAGGCTACCCGCCGCCAAGCTACCTACCTATAGGCTACCCGCCACTAAGCTACCTACCTATAGGCTACCCGCCACTAAGCTACCTACCTATAGGCTACCCGCCACTAAGCTACCTACCTATAGGCTACCCGCCACTAGGCTACCTACCTATAGGCTACCCGCCGCTAAGCTACCTACCTATAGGCTACCCGCCGCTAAGCTACCTACCTATAGGCTACCCGCTGCTAAGCTACCTACCTATAGGCTACCCGCCGCTAAGCTACCTACCTATAGGCTACCCGTCGCTAAGCTACCTACCTATAGGCTACCCGCCGCTAAGCTACCTACCTATAGGCTACCCGCCGCTAAACTACCTACGTATAGGCTACCTGTCGCTAAGCTACCTACCTTGATTAAACATAAAACAATTCAATAAGAAGTTTGTACTTCAGACAAATTACTTAGGTCAACTTAATTTGTCTATCATGATGAGATATCCATTCGTTCAGCGTTTGTAATTTCCACATGTTATTTACTTACACTACCGTTCAAAAGTTTGGGGTCACTTAGAAATGTCCTTGTTTTCCATGAAAACATACATGAAATGAGTTTGAATAGGAGATATAGCAAAATGAATAGGAAATGTAGTCATTGTCAAGGTTAGAAATAATGATTTTTAATTGAAATAATAATTGTGTCCTTCAAACTTTGCTTTCGTCAAAGAATAATGCATTTGCAGCAATTACAGTCTTGCAAAATGGAGTGATAGCCTTCCTCTTTAAGATCCCTTTTACCCTGTACAAATCTCCCATTTTACCACCACCAAAGCACCACCAGACCATCGCATTGCCTCCACCATGCTTGACAGATGGCATCAAGCATTCCTCCAGCATTTTTTTCATTTCGTCTGCGTCTCACAAATGTTCTTCTTTGTGATCCGAACACCTCAAACTTCGATTAGTCTATCCATAACACTTATGTCCAATCTTCCTCTGTCCAGTGTCTGTGTTCTTTTGCCCATCTTAATATTTAATTTTTATTGGCCAGTCTGAGATATGGCTTTTTCTTTGCAACTCTGCCTCGAAGGTCAGCATTCCGGAGTCGCCTCTTCACTGTTGACTTTGAGACTGGTGTTTACTATTTAATGAAGCTGCCAGTTGAGGACCTGTAAGGCGTCTATTTCTCAAACTAGACACTCCAATGTATTTGTCCTCTTGCTCAGTTGTGTACCGGGGCCTCCCACTCCTCTTTTTATTCTGGTTAGAGCCAGATTGCGCTGTTCTGTGAAGGGAGTAGTACACAGCATTGTACGAGATCTTCAGTTTCTTGGCAATTTCTCGCATGCAATAGCCTTCATTTCTCAGAACAAGAATAGACTGATGAGTTTCAGAAGAAAGTTATTTGTTTCTGGCCATTTTGAGCCTGTAATCGAACCCACAATTGCTGATGCTCCAGATACTCAACTAGTCTCAAGAAGGCCAATTTTATTGCTTCTTTAATCAGCACAACAGTTTTCAGCTGTGCTAACATAATTGCAAAAGGGTTTTCTAATGATCAATTAGCCTTTTAAAATGATAAACTTGGATTAGCAAACACAACGTGCCATTGGAACACAGGACTGATGGTTGATGATAATGGGCCTCTGTACGCTAATGGGCCTCTGTACGAGTCACTGACCACCTTCCGGAGACACTTGAAACCCTACCTCTTTAAGGAATACCTGGGATAGTATAAATGTAATCCTTCTACCCCCCCCCCCCCCCCACACACAAAAAATAACAAAAATAATAATATATATATTTTTTTAAATAACAAAATAATAATAATAATAATAAAAAACAACAAATGTAAAAATAAATAAATAAAAATATAAAAACAACAACAAAAAACCAACAACAATATAAATATACAAAAAAATAAAATAAAATAAAACATCTGTAAAGTGGTTGTCCCACTGGCTATCATAATGTATTTCTGATCAATTTGATGTTATTTTAA
>NC_139993.1:60217255-60249305 GCF_964263955.1 Coregonus lavaretus | reverse complement strand
GTTGAGGCGATGATGTCTTATCCGTGGACGTTATGGTCAATTTTTTTATGACAGTTTATACAAAATTCCTTATGATGTTGGGGTATTGAGGGGATGGTTGCAGAATGGATGTTCTGGTGCTTTTTTTGTAAAAACTATTTAAATAAGGAACTGTCTTTGAGACTCTTCTCATTGGGAGACCTTACCAAGATAGTAACTCCTAATGGATATTGTAAATGGGTATTGAGATGATGTGTGTCCGTGGCGTGCTTTGTGCAAAAGGCAGCGAGATCACTCCAGACTCAAGTCGAAAATTGGATGTTTATGCAGGTCCCCAGGACACCGGGAGACGCAGTCAAAACTGTCCACTAGGGGCAAAAGCTGGGATTGAACCCACAGTCTATGGAGCAGAAGCTTGCTGGTTAGACCATCCGTCCACAGTGAGTTATCAAGGCCAGTCTTAATTAATGGCTAAACTTAATCTTGGAGTTGTTTCTTAATTTAGAATCTTACTGTGTACAGATGTAGGATCATAATTTGATCACCCTGTTGCAGGAAATGTAAAACTTGTAGTGTATTTAAGGTTTAAAAAGACTTCTATAGTTTGTAATTTCCACTTTGAAATTTCAGACTTGATTTTCCCTTACGAAAAATGGATCAACCCCTACAAAAATGTCCAGTAACTATAATCCACATAATAATTCACATTTCCTGTTGCTGCAAGCTTTCATGATGTAGCCAACTGGCTCAAATTAAGATCCTACATCTGTACAGGTTGAAAATCAACATTTATGATCAGTATGTTTGATGTACAGTTATCCTGGGTTGTTCTGAACAGAATGAGTATGTTTGTCTATTGTAAAGAAAACACGCACTGCGCTTCACAGTGCTGTATGGGTTTTGACTGACAGCTGTTCTGAACTTGAACAACGCACGCAACAACAAGTTGCCCCCAACCTTTGCACACTTTTTGTTGTCTGAGTGAGATGAGGCGTTGTAGATTATAACAAATATCCCTTTAATGTTATACAACCAAGCCAAACACCTGTCCAAATGTGCACTTCACATTTTCATATCATAAAACTCATGTCATATACAGTGTCAACATTTATGATCAGTATGTTTGATGTACTGTTACCCTGGGTTGTTCTGAACAGAATGAGCATGTTTGTCTATTGTAAAGAAAACACGCACCTGAATGCACGCATGACTCCTTTCTATGCGGACCAAAATTATGATCTGTTTCTCTTCCCTGGGAAAGCCTAACGCTGTTAGTTCTTATTTTACAACTTAGCTAGTCATGTTGGCAATACAACAAGCTTTCAAATGATGCCCATCTGACCCAGAATGCGATTTCTAATGGGCAGTTTTTTGGATTGCGTAAACAACAACAGTAATTATGTGATGGCGGGATGCACTGTCCTGTTCCAAATAAAACACTGTGTTGGCTCTAGTTCCTCAGTGGTACAGCCAGGAAAGCTATAAAAAAGCACCTTATAGTTGAAGACTCATCTCTGAGTCATAAAAGGGCATTGAAATTATTTAGGAATTGTGCACATTTTGGAGAGGTGTGTGGCCACTTGGAGACACCAGTTAGTCCTCACTCAAACCCTTGTAAGGTTTTGGTCTTATGTTTCAGCTTTCCCACATTTAAAAGGAATATTCTTATCATGTTGTATCCAGAGTATTTTCAGATTTCGTTATCAACAAATGCGGCGAAAAGTACAGTAAATGTAAAATGGACATAAAATCAACAGTGTAATGTTTTGATTCAGTCTTGTTTCAGGTGAACTGTTGTGTACTCACCTTTGGTCTAATAATTTCCCTTAATCTCCAAACTATTCCTTTTCAATTGCTACCATGCATATGCACGTGTTTTTCAAATTTCTTCTGTAAGAAACATTGCAATTCCCACAAGTGTAAAGGGTAACACTTAATTTAACCAATCTGAATTCATGCCTGAATTGAATTAACCTTATCCCAAACCTTAATCCTTAACATAACCCAGTCGAAAGTAATGCCTTAAAGGAAAGGTTGCACAATAAATATTTCACAAATCTAAAAACGTAGGTTGATTTATATTCCATATAAACAGTCTTTATGCAGAGGTTTATAAAAAAAAGTAGTAATATACACTCATATTTTCGCAATTTGAATGACATTTTTCATAAACTCCTATACCAATAATACACTGCTGCTTTGACGTCAAGAAAGGAACAGCCTGCTGGTGACTTCGGTGATGGAGGCCAATCAGGTAAGTAGATAGAGTTCTGCCATGTCATGTTGCTAGCAGATGATGAAAATCAAAGATAGACAGCTATCTAAGTGCACCGGGCCATGCAAAACGAACACTCAAATCTAGCATGGTGTTTGGGGATGGAATAAGCTAATTAGCAAGCTACAACAACTCCAACACTGCACGTTCTGTACAAATGAATGTTAAAATACCAATATGTCTTTATTTTTGCTGAATGGCCTGATCTTTATTGGCAGATATAACTTGCACGATATCGTGTTAGCCAATGTTTGTGTTAGCCATTATACCTGGATTTACTCTTATTGCTGCTAGTAACGTAATTTGTAACATTAGCACTCAGGTTAGCATGTGGCTAGCTATAGCTACCATCGGCCAACAACAGAGTTTTAGCCAGTTTGGTTTTAGACGTTCAATGTCTACTATGATGGTAAAGGCTTATCTTGATGTTGTGTAACAGTACGAGAAATGCTGATGTGTTGAACTGCTAATAAGTGATGTGTTTCAAGGCTGCCAGTGGTTAGCCAGAAGATAAGCGAGCATGGGTTTAAAAGGGTCAATGCTAAAAGCCTACGTGTACACAGTAAGTGATAAAAAACATGTTTAGCTGATACAGAATAAAGAAATCACAGGATATGGTCAGATGATAAACTAATCATGGCTACCCGGACTATTTGCACTGCCCCCGCACCCCCACCCCGTCCCCCTTTTTTACTCTGCTGCTACTCTGTTTATTATTTATGCATATTCACTTTAACTCTACCCACATGTACATATTACCTCAATTACCTCGACTAGCCGGTGCCCTCGCACATTGACTCTGCGCCGGTACCCCCTGTTTATAGCCTCCCTACTGTTATTTTATTTTACTGCTGATCTTTAGCTATTTGCTTTTATTTATGTTTTGCTTAACACTTTTTTTTTTTTACTTTGCATTGTTGGTTAAGGGCTTGTAAGTAAGCATTTCACTGTAATGTCTACACCTGTTGTATTCGGCACATGTGGCAAATTAAATTTGTTTGATTTGATTTGAAGTTTGCTTTATTCAGAGTGCCAAAATATATGTTCAATTACTAGTAACTGGATGGCTAATTGTGTAATTATGATTCTCAATCAATAATGGAACATTCTTCAGAATGTTGAATAAGTTAGTTCAGTTACACACACTTTTAAATCCATCACATGATCATATCAATTAGCACCAACATGCAGCTGTTGATAAGAAAATCTATGCAGCATGCGCTTATCAAACCATGGCACCATTTGCTCAGATCAAGTTGCCTAGCATTTATTTGCACATTTCATTAACTATCAAATTAAAGGGTTTAATTTTCTTGCAAAACAAACTGTAATATGTGTACTTCACCTGATTCAGGACATAAACATAAATATCTTGATTTATTTATCTCAGATAACATTTGTACCCCAGCTCCACTTTTCACTAATCCCTTCAATGAAAACCTGGCTTCCATGGCTTTGGCTACTTTAGCAAAAGCTATCAGAGAAATGAAACCCAACCACACCCCAGGGAAAGCCTGATGATACAAATGAACGTAATATTAATAATCCTTTGTTCCTGGTGTTAGGCTGCATTGTACTGTATGGTGCCCATAGACAGCATTGATGTACTGTAACTCTGTGGGCATCTGAGGGACTTAACTGTCCTCTCCTGTCTGGACAATGGGAAGCTCAGGTTCATTAGATGACACATTGAGGAGGCAAAGAGCATTTAGCTCGGTGGTAAATTGGATGTAAATTGCTAGCGTCTGGCTGATGTCTGGTATGATAAGGCTCAGACAGTGCAGCCACTTAAACTCTCCACATTATTGTCTCTCTCTCCTCTCCTCTAGTGAAGAGAGAGACCAGACTTTATATGGAAATCAGGCCCTCTGTATCAGGCTCGCTGCATATATAGTACCGTGCTTTATTTTGATGCCAGGGTAAAGCATTGTGTATATCAGTGTATGATATTGTATAAAACTGTATGGCATATTATTTGGAACTCTTAGAAAGAGCAAAAACTACCTCACAGGCTTGGCATGATGTAAGTGGATCCCTATTAGCCGACGCTAATGGTGACAGCTAGTCTTACTGGGGTCCGACACATAACGAAAAATACATTACAGACAAAAGACTAACAATTTACAGTACATACATTACAAAAACATAACATATGTGTGTGTGTGTGTGTGTATGTGTGCATCTATCAGTTACACACACTGTACATGTCAGTACATTCACATGGGGGAGGGGCGTTGTCCCGTGAGGTGTTACTTTATTTGTTTTTTGAAACCAGGTTTGCTGTTCAGTTGTGCTATATAAAATGGAAGGGAGTTCCAGTAATTACTGTGGATGAAGTTCTTCAAGAGCAAAATGGACATCCCTCGACCCCAATGCCAAAGGGACCTGCAGCAGGCGTCGTCACTAGATGATGTGCCACAGAGGATTCTTATCGCCACATCCTTCCATCCCTGGCCACAGCCTTCCATCCCTGGCCCAATCCTTCCATCCCTGGCCCCATCCTTCCGTCCCTGGCCCCATCCTTTCATCCCTGGCCACATCCTTCCATCCCTGGCCACAGCCTTCCATCCCTGGCCCCATCCTTCCATCCCTGGCCACATCCTTCCATTCCTGGCCACATCCTTCCATCCCTGGCCCCATCCTCCATCCCTGGCCACATCCTTCCATCCCTGGCCACAGCCTTCCATCCCTGGCCCCATCCTTCCATCCCTGGCCCCATCCTTCCATCCCTGGCCACTTCCTTCCATCCCTGGCCACATCCCGCCATCCCTGGCCACTTCCTTCCATCCCTGGCCACATCCCGCCATCCCTGGCCACATCCTTCCATCCCTGGCCACATCCTTCCATCCCTGGCCACACCCTTCCATAACTTGCCCAGCAGGCCCTAACCCATCCAGAAATGCTACCTCAATTGCAGCCTGCTCATGATGCTAACCAGAGCAGGTTGCAAGGGAGGTACACACAATCTGCCAAGCCCACCCCTGTTCCATTTCCAGCCTCAGCAGTAAGACATGAGTGATCGTGTAGCCAGGGCTGGCACAAATCAATCTAATAAACACATGCAAATGAGACAGGCCAGTTTGATGCGATTTTGAGGCCACATTATCATGATTTTATCACTGTTGTAGCTAGAGGACTTGACAGCCTCTTTAATATGGCATCTTCTCAATGCACTCTGAAGCAGCGAAGGAGTAGCACCAACCCTACAACCACCTACAATGATCAGTGCCAGAGATCTAGGGCCAATGTTCTCCCATGTTGCCTAATTATGATGCATAGGCCTATGTGTGAGCTTGGCATGGCATTTACAGTGTGTTAATGAGCCCGGTGGATGTGTGGGATGGATGATAGGAAATAGATAGATCATCACAGGGACCACTAGGGAAGGATCCAGATGTGTTATGTGCGTAAATAGACAGTGTGTGGATCCAGCCAGGACCTGAAATCGGGTTATATAGATACAAATTCCCTACAGCCTTTCTCTCAGCAGGATGTCTGCTAATCTCCAGTGGGTGTTCTTGCTCTGTACTGTACAGATGTAGGATCTTCATTTGATCACTCTTTTGCTCTGTGCTGTAGGTTGCTAGAGAATTATCAGTTCTTATCGTAGCTTTCATAGATGGTGTACTGAACTGTAGAACCCCATTGGGGAACACTGTGAGCAACTGTCAAAAACACCCCTCAAAGGATTTATAGACTTCTAAAACAGTTTATTAATTTTGTCATGCTAATCTGAATATATAACTGTCATGCTAATCTGAATATATAACTGATTAATTAATGCTTGGAGAGGCACTATAGGGATAGTTAATTCAATTAATGAAATCTCACCAGTTTAATGTTTGACAAATCTTATCAAAAGTTGGAAATATTTAATTAATGGGAGAAACTCACCAACACAAATTCAGAAAGTCAGTAAACATCGATATACCACATATTTGCATTCAAACTAACTTTATTTTTAATTATAAACTGGATGGTTCGAGCCCTGAATGCTGATTGGCTGACAAAATGCTGATTGGTAGGACAAAACATTACTTTTTACTTTTCTAATTATGTTGGTAACCAGTTTATAATATCATTAAGGCACATCAGGGATTTGTGGCATATAGCCAATATACCACGGCTAAGGGCTGTATCCAGGCACTCTGCGTTGCAATGTGCCTAAGAACAACCCTTAGCCATGGTATATTGGCCATATACCACACCCCCTCGGGCCTTATTGCTTAATTAATAAATCATTATGTTGAGTAGCATTGAAACCACATTTGTTATAATTGCATCTGTGAAAGACAGAAGCATAAAGCTATGTGCTTTTTGATAAAGGAAAGCAATACATTTTTGCAGGTTTTCCTACTTACAAAGCATGTAGAGGTCTGTAATTTTTATCATAGGTACACTTCAACTTTGAGAGACGGAATCTAAAACAAAAATCCAGAAAATCACATTGTATGATTTTTAAGTAATTCATTTGCATTTTATTGCATGACATAAGTATATGATCACCTACCAACCAGTAAGAATTCCAGCTCTCACAGACCTGTTAGTTTTTCTTTAAGAAGCCCTCCTGTTCTCCACTCATTATCTGTATTAACTGCACCTGTTTGAACACGTTACCTGTATAAAAGAAACCTGTCCACACATTCAATCAAACAGACTCCAACCTCTCCACAATGGCCAAGACCATAGAGCTGTGTAAGGACATCAGGGATAAAATTGTAGACCTGCACAAGGCTGGGATGGGCTACAGGACAATAGGCAAGCAGCTTGGTGGAAGAAATTCAAGATGACGGTCAATCACCCTCGGTCTGGGGCTCCATGCAAGATCTCACCTCGTGGGGCATCAATGATCATGAGGAAGGTGAGGGATCAGCCCAGAACTACACGGCAGGACCTGGTCAATGACCTGAAGAGAGCTGGGACCACAGTCTCAAAGAAAACCATTAGTAACACACTACGCCGTCATGGATTAAAATCCAGCAGCGCACGCAAGGTCCCCCTGCTCAAGCCAGCGCATGTCCAGGCCCGTCTGAAGTTTGCCAATGACCATCTGAATGATCCAGAGGAGGAATGGGAGAAGGTCATGTGGTCTGATGAGACAAAAATAGAGCTTTATGGTCTAAACTCCACTCGCCGTGTTTGGAGGAAGAAGAAGGATGAGTACAACCCCAAGAACACCATCCCAACCGTGAAGCATGGAGGTGGAAACATCATTCTTTGGGGATGCTTTTCTGCAAAGGGGACAGGACCACTGCACCGTATCGCAAGATCTTGGCCAACAACCTCCTTCCCTCAGTAAGAGCATTGAAGATGGGTCGTGGCTGGGTCTTCCAGCATGACAACGACCCGAAACACACAGCCAGGGCAACTAAGGAGTGGCTCCGTAAGAAGCATCTCAAGGTCCTGGAGTGGCCTAGCCAGTCTCCAGACCTGAACCCAATAGAAAATCTTTGGAGGGAGCTGAAAGTCTGTATTGCCCAGCGACAGCCCCGAAACCTGAAGGATCTGGAGAAGGTCTGTATGGAGGAGTGGGCTAAAATCCCTGCTGCAGTTTGTGCAAACCTGGTCAAGACCTACAGGAAACGTATGATCTCTGTAATTGCAAACAAAGGTTTATGTACCAAATATTAAGTTCAAATTCTTATGTCATGCAATAAAATGCAAATTAATTACTTAAAAATCATGCAATGTGATTTCCTGGATTTTTGTTTTAGATTCCGTCTCTCACAGTTGAAGTGTACCTATGATAAAAATGACAGACCTCTACATGCTTTGTAAGTAGGAAAACCTGCAAAATCGGCAGTGTATCAAATACTTGTTCTCCCCACTGTAGATGTGATGCCTTCCTTGACTAAAGCCTCTTGGTCGCTTTGTATAGATGTGATGCCTTACTTGACTTAAACCTCTTGGTCGCCTTGTATAGATGTGATGCCTTCATTGACTTAAACCTCTTGGTCGCCTTGAATAGATGTGATGCCTTACTTGACTTAAACCTCTTCGTCGCCTTGTATAGACGTGATGATGACAGTAAAATATGTACAGAGTTTTGCCGGAAATTAGTGTTACATTCACATTTTCAAGTACACAGTAAAGTGCATCTCAGAATAGATGGTGGACGGAGACAGGAACTCATCACACTGTCTTAAAAACAAAACTGAGATCTGAGAAAAGTTATTTACATCAGATGTTGTATACTAATGCTACACTCTTAAAGGTCTTCCTTTGACAGATGAGTCCATGTTCTCTAACTTTAATGATAGCTTTCTACACTTAAATGCATCGTTTACATTACATTTACGTCATTTAGCAGACGCTCTTATCCAGAGCGACTTACAAATTGGTGCATTCACCCTATAGCCAGTGGGATAACCACTTTACAATTTATTTTATTTTTTTATTTTTTTGGGGGGGGGGGGTAGAAGGATTACTTTATCCTATCCCAGATATTCCTTAAAGAGGTGGGGTTTCAAATGTCTCCGGAAGGTGGTGAGTGACTCCGCTGTCCTGGCGTCGTGAGGGAGCTTGTTCCACCATTGGGGTGCCAGAGCAGCGAACAGTTTTGACAGTTTTGACTGGCATCCAGAGGTAGAATGTCATACAATAAAATGTAGAAAATAAATATATATGTGATCTTGCTTAGTATTAGTGGAATCATATTTGCACCTTTTTTAACTCACAGTAAAATATTTACCAAACATTCTGCCATCCTCTAAATGGGGTTAATGTTTACAGGGATTAATCAGGGATTAATCTGTATGGTATTACTGTTCATCCATCGCTACTGTTATAAAAAGACTGAGTCTATGGTATCATTTCTAAAGTAGCTTAGTGTTTTCCAGGAGCATGATATGCTGCCATAGTGGTAAATAACAGTGACAGTTAATTAACATTACCCCCTGTGTTACTGTTAGATCCACCGTGTAATTTAGATAAGTGACGCCATTGTCTGGCAACGGTGGACTGGGATTTTTTAAAGTATACACAAAACATGATTATATATATGACAATATCACATTTGCACCTGATGATGTGAAGTTAACGATTGCTTTCCAACACATGCAACACATTCATATAGAGGCATTGTATCACAATGATGTTTATCTGCTCAGAAATGCTAGGCCATACAGAAAGAAAAATGCCCTGTATGGTTAAATTCATTGTTCATGAAAAGTACATGTATTGTAACTACATAATTACATATCTATGGAAACATGGATTTGTTTGACAATGAAAGGGGTTCTTTACCCAGCAGATTTTGCCAGCTGTGCAAGAATGTTAACCTCTACGGGATCAGTGTCCCGTATACGGGACGGTTGAGCTAACATGCGCTAATGTGATTAGCATGACTGTTGTAAGTAACAAAAAACTTTACAGGACATAGACATGTCTTATATGGGCAGAAAGCTTACATTCTTGTTAATCTAACTACACTGTCCAATTTACAGTAGCTATTACAGTGAATAAATACCATGCTATTGTTTGAGGAGATATGCACAAAATAACAAAAAAAGTACATTCACCTCTGAAGGTAAATAATGTACTTACATTCAGTAATCTTGCTCTGATTTGTCATCCTGGGGGTCCCAGAGATAAAATGTAGCATAGTTTTGTTTGATAAAATGCATTTTTATAATCAAATGTAGGAACTTGGTTATACAGTTTGAACCCTTTCTCTCTCTGGCTCCACGCCCACCCCGCCCGACGATCTGTGTGAAAGTTAGTGTATAAGCTATCCATCATGTATTCATTTCATTCCGATCTCCTTTGCATTATTTTAGCCATTTTCTGTAGCCTGTCAACTATGCCTCTGTCTATCCCTGTTCTCTCCTCTCCGCACAGGCTATACAAACGCCTCACACCGCGTGCCTGCTGCCTCTCTAACCTGGTGGTCCCTGCACGCACCACCCACGTGGAGTTCCAGGTCTCAGGCAGCCTCTGGAACTGCCGTTCTGCTGCCAACAAGGCAGAGTTCATCTCAGCCTATGCTACCCTCCAGTCCCTCGACTTCTTGGCGCTGACGGAAACATGGATTATCACTGAAAACACTACTACTCCTACTGCTCTCTCCTCGTCTGACCATGTGTTCTCGCATACCCCGAGAGCATCTGGTCAGCGGGGTGGTGGAACAGGAATCCTCATCTCTCCCAAGTGGACATTCTCTATTGTTCCCCTGACCCATCTGTCTATCTCCTCATTTGAATTCCATGCTGTCGCAGTCACTAGCCCATTTAAGCTTAACATCCTTGTCATTTATCGCCCTCCAGGTTCCCTTGGAGAGTTCATCAATGAGCTTGACGCCTTGATAAGTTCCTTTCCTGAGGATGGCTCACCCCTCACAGTTCTGGGGGACTTCAACCTCCCTACGTCTACCTTTGACTCATTTCTCTCTGCCTCCTTCTTTCCACTCCTCTCCTCTTTTGACCTCACCCTCTCACCGTCCCCCCCTACTCACAAGGCAGGCAATACGCTTGACCTCATCTTTACTAGATGCTGTTCTTCTACTAATCTCACTGCAACTCCCCTCCATGTCTCCGACCACTACTTTGTATCCTTTTCTCTCTCGCTCTCCTCCAACACTACTCACTCTGCCCCTACTCAGATGGTAATGCGCCGTCGCAACCTTCGCTCTCTCTCTCCCGCTACTCTCTCCTCTTCCATCCTATCATCTCTTCCCTCTGCTCAATCCTTCTCCCTCCAATCTCCTGATTCTGCCTCTTCAACCCTCCTCTCCTCCCTTTCTGCATCCTTTGACTCTCTATGTCCCCTATCCTCCCGGCCGGCTCGGTCCTCCCCTCCAGCTCCGTGGCTTGATGACTCATTGCGAGCTCACAGAACAGGGCTCCGGGCAGCCGAGCGGAAATGGAGGAAAACTAGACTCCCTGCGGACCTGGCATCTTTTCACTCCCTCCTCTCTACATTTTCTTCATCTGTTTCTGCTGCTAAGGCCACTTTCTACCACTCTAAATTCCAAGCATCTGCCTCTAACCCTAGGAAGCTCTTTGCCACCTTCTCCTCCCTGCTGAATCCTCCTCCCGCTCCCCCCCCTCCTCCCTCTCTGTTGATGACTTCGTCAACCATTTTGAAAAGAAGGTTGACGACATCTGATCCTCGTTTGTTAAGTCAAATGACACTGCTGGTCCTGCTCACACTGCCCTACCCAATGCTTTGACTTCTTTCTCCCCTCTCTCTCCAGATAAAATCTTGCGACTTGTGACGGCCAGCCGCCCAACAACCTGCCCGCTTGACCCTATCCCCTCCTCTCTTCTCCAGACCATCTCCGGTGACCTTCTCCCTTACCTCACCTCGCTGATCAACTCATCCTTGACCGCTGGCTATGTCCCTTCCGTCTTCAAGAGAGCGAGAGTTGCACCCCTTCTAAAAAAAACAACACTCGATCCCTCTGATGTCAACAACTACAGACCAGTATCCCTTCTTCCTTTTTTCTCCAAAACTATTGAGCATGCCGTCTTTAGCCAACTCTCTTGCTATCTCTCTCAGAATGACCTTCTTGATCCAAACCAGTCAGATTTCAAGACTGGTCATTCAACAGAGACTGCTCTTCTCTGTGTCACGGAGGCTCTCCGCACTGCTAAAGCTAACTCTCTCTCCTCTGCTCTTGTCCTTCTAGACCTGTCTGCTGCCTTTGATACTGTGAACCATCAGATCCTCCTCTCCACCATCTCCGAGCTGGGCATCTCCGGCGCAGCTCACTCTTGGATTGCGTCCTATCTGACTGGTCGCTCCTACCAAGTGGCGTGGCGAGAAGCTGTCTCCGCACCACGTGCTCTCACCACTGGTGTCCCCCAGGGCTCAGTTCTAGGCCCTCTCAAATTCTCGCTATACACCAAGTCACTTGGCTCTGTCATATCCTCACATGGCCTCTCCTATCATTGCTACGCAGACGACACACAACTAATCTTCTCCTTTCCCCCTTCTGATAACCAGGTGGCAAATCGCATCTCTGGCAGACATATCAGTATGGATGACGGATCACCACCTCAAGCTGAACCTAGGCAAGACGGAGCTGCTATTCCTCCCGGGGAAGGACTGCCCGTTCCATGATCTCGCCATCATGGTTGACAACTCCATTGTGTCCTCCTCCCAGAGTGTGAATAGCCTTGGCGTGACCCTGGACAACACCCTGTCATTCTCCGCTAACATCAAGGTGGTGACCCGATCCTGTAGGTTCATGCTCTACAACATTCAGAGAGTACGACCCTGCCTTACACAGGAAGCGGCACAGGTCCTAATCCAGGCACTTGTCATCCTCCGTCTGGATTACTGCAACTCACTGTTGGCTGGGCTCCCTGCCTGTGCCATTAAACCCCTACAACTCATCCAGAATGCCGCAGCCCGTCTGGTGTTCAACCTTCCCAAGTTCTCTCATGTCACCCCGCTCCTCCGCACACTCCACTGGCTTCCAGTTGAAGCTCGCATCTGCTACAAGACCATGGTGCTTGCATTTACATTTTAGTCATTTAGCAGACGCTCTTTAGCAGATGCGACTTACAGTTAGTGAGTGCATACATTTTTATTTTTTTAATACTGGCCCCCCGTGGGAATCGAACCCACAACCCTGGCGTTGCAAACGCCATGCTCTACCAACTGAGCTACATCCCTGCTGGCCATTCCCTCCCCTACCCTGGACGACACTGGGCCAATTGTGCGCCGCCCCATGGGTCTCCCGGTCACGGCCAGCTACGACAGAGCCTGGATTCGAACCAGGATCTCTAGTGGCACAGCTAGCACTGCGATGCAGTGCCTTAGACCACTGCGCCACTCGGGAGATACGAGTGCCTACGGAGCTTTGAGGGAAACGGCACCTCCGTACCTTCAGGCTCTGATCAGTCCCTACACCCAAACGAGGGCATTGCGTTCATCCATCTCTGGCCTGCTGGCTCCCCTACCTCTGCGGAAGCACAGTTCCCGCTCAGCCCAGTCAAAACTGTTCGCTGCTCTGGCACCCCAATGGTGGAACAAGCTCCCTCACGACGCCAGGACAGCGGAGTCACTCACCACCTTCCGAAGACATTTGAAACCCCACCTCTTTAAGGAATACCTGGGATAGGATAAAGTAATCCTTCTACCCCCCCCCCCCCCCCCCCCCCCCCTTACCCCACCCCACCCCCCCAAAGAAAAAAATAACATTGTAAAGTGGTTATCCAACTGGCTATAAGGTGAATGCTCCAATTTGTAAGTCGCTCTGGATAAGAGTGTCTTCTAAATGACGTAAATGTAAATTTAAATGTATGAAATTCCTGGGAGTGTGTAAACTTACATTTTGTATTACCATATCATTTTTTTATGTTTTCTATAGTTAGGTACTTGAAAATGTATCAATTGACCAATTCGGCACATTTGGGCAGACTTGATACAAAATAGTCCAGTATTGCAATGCTTCACTGGATCAATCTGAAACTTTGCACACACTGCTGCCATCTAGTGGCCAGAAACTAAATTGCGCCAAAACTGCAATATTATATTGTGGCCTTTCTCTTGCATTTCAAAGATGATGGAACAAAAAAACTAAAATTAACGCATGTTTTTTGGTTTGTATGATCTTTTACCAGATCTAATGTGTTATATTCTCCTACATTAATTTCACATTTCAACAAACTTCAAAGTGTTTCCTTTCAAATGGTATCAAGAAAATGGATATCCTTGCTTCAGGTATTGAGCTACAGGCAGTTAGATTTGGGTATGTCATTTTAGGCAAAAATGGAAAAAAAGGGTCCGATCCTTAAGAGATTAAACAACAGCCACCAGTGTGCCCAGCTATAGCCAAACAGCTACAGTTGTACAGCCATAAAAGTGAGCCTTTCTACGGGTTGGTCTATGGGAACAGTTACAGCAAGGCTCTGTCACTCATCTTTAGGATTGACAGTTTGTCACCGTCCTATATTCCCTGCTAACACACTGTAGATTGCATCATGGGATCACATTACTAGGAACATGTACATAATCTGCATCTGTAATCCTCATGGCAGACCGTAAACATGACAGAAGGAAGCAGTGGTCAGTGAAAGGGAACGTTATCCAGTTTGACTGACAGGGATAACCAAAATAAATTCTCATAGAAGTTCTTGGAAGTTTTTCATCAATACAGTTATGGTTGCTTTGACAACACTATTTAGTTTTTACGATGAGGACAGTGCTGAATAATTTTGAGAGGTCGTTTCCATAAGCCCAAGGTCAAAGTAATGATCGTTCCCACCCAAAACTGATGAGAAAGGGTAAAACATGTCCTCAATGTTTTTTTAATTATTCTAATAGAAATCCTTATCCTGCAGTCATATATGAATAATTCATAGAGTTGCGAATGAGAAGTCTTTGAACATCCCGAGTCTTCATTGATATAAGCCATGATTTTGTAATTGCTGGAAAGTATAGGCCTGGGACTGCAGTCAATGCTAATACACTTTAGGAACATTCTTTCCCTTCAGCGCTATCGTTTTTCATTTGTGGGCTTCAACCAAACTTATGTCAGGAAGCTGATTGTCTTTCCCTGCGATAGTTAGTGTAACCTTGTTTTAAAGGCAGCCTTCAACAGAGGATTTTGAGTTAGATTGAAATGGAAGGGTGCACTCCAGATGGAAGTTCCAAGAAAATTACATTCCACTGAGAATGCAAATGAGAATGAAATTGTGTTAGAATGTTTGGTGCCAACATGGTGGATAGTTTGCAGCAGGGCCTTATATATATTTTGTGGTCCTCTGTAGCTCAGCTGGAAGAGCACGGCGCTTGTAACGCCAAGGTAGTGGGTTCGATCCCCGGGACCACCCATACACAAAAATGTATGCACGCATGACTGTAAGTCGCTTTGGATAAAAGCGTCTGCTAAATGGCATATTATTATTATTATATCGTCAATTCAAGTATTTGAGTCAGTGGAGATGGAGAACGAACCTTAGCTCAAACTTCTACTCCTACTCACAGTGAGCTGTGATTTTATACAGTTATAGAAAGAGAGTTAAACAATTATGTAGATAACTATCAGCGTTGTTGAAAACGATGAGAGACAGCTTCCTTGTCATTTATTAAATAATAAAGATCAGTTGTATTTTTTTAAACATTTTCAGTCATTTGGCAGACGCTCTTATCCAATACATTATCATTATTATTTTTTATTTTTTCATACTGGCCCCCCCGTATGACAGAAGTATGAGGAATACAGTAGAACATGGAATGATATTGGGCTCAACCATCCATCCAAACAAAAAGATAATGGTCTCAAACTCAACATGAACAATGTATGTGTATCATGTGACTGGATGTTTGGCATCTTTTGCTGAGGGACAGTTGAACTCATCAGGCTGGTGAGAGGCACCTAGAAGTGATGCCATTACCACAGGAGTGGAAAACCCTCTTTAAATTAGCCATGTTTAGAAATCAAGGCCCGCCAAGGTGATTAATGACCATGTCCAGTTCTAGATAATATCTTCTGACATCTGCCCTCTCCCTTCCTATTAGATCGCAGACAGGATCACTCCAGCTCTTGATTAATTAAAAGAAAGCAACGGGTTGACATTGGCAGCAGGCCTCACTGGGCTCACTTATTCTAACAGAATTACCCTGCAAACATACGGGAGAATGGAGACGGAGGCAGACAGGAGACAGACTCTGGAGGAGACAGTCATGAGTCAGACTCTGGAGGAGACAGACAGGAGTCAGACTGGAGGAAACAGACAGGAGACAGACTCTGGAAGAGACAGACAGGAGACAGACTCTGGAGGAGACAGACAGGAGACAGACTCTGGAAGAGACAGACGGGAGACAGACTCTGGAGGAGCCAGACAGGAGACAGACTCTGGAGGAAAAAGACTGGAGACAGATTCTGCAAGACACAGACAGGAGCCAGACTCTGGAGGAGCCAGACAGGAGACAGACTCTGGAGGAAAAAGACTGGAGACAGATTCTGCAAGACACAGACAGGAGCCAGACTCTGGAGGAGACAGACAGGAGACAGACTCTGGAGGAGACAGACAGGAGTCAGACTCTGGAGGAGACAGACAGGAGACAGACTCTGGAGGAGACAGACAGGAGTCAGACTTTGGAGGAGAAAGACAGGAGTCAGACTGGAGGAGTCAGACAGATGTCAGACTCTGGAGGAAACTGACAGGAGACAGACTCTGGAGGAGACATACAGGAGACAGACTCTGGAGGAGACAGACAGGAGACAGACTCTGGAGGAGACAGACAGGAGTCAGACTCTGGAGGACATAGACAGGAGTCAGACTATGGAGGAGACAGACAGGAGACAGACTCTGGAGGAGCCACACAGGAGTCAGACTCTGGAGGAGACAGACAGGAGTCAGACTGGAGGAGGCATACAGATGTCAGACTCTGGAGGAAACTGACAGGAGACAGACTCTGGAGGAGACAGACAGGAGACAGACTCTGGAGGAGACAGACAGGAGTCAGACTTTGGAGGAGAAAGACAGGAGACAGACTCTGGAGGAGACAGACAGGAGACAGACTCTGGAGGAGACAGACAGGAGTCAGACTTTGGAGGAGAAAGACAGGAGACAGACTCTGGAGGAGACAGACAGGAGACAGAGGGTGTCTTGTGAGACCAGAGTACTCCAGGAGGTGTTGGAGCGAGAGACTAAGTTAATAAGAAAGAGCTTTGATCCTATGTTCCACAGTTTTGCCTAAAGCCAAACAAATGAAACGTAAGCTAATGTAATGACTTCCTCTCTTCCTCTCTGGATATAGAACATTGCATAAAATAAATAATCTGTCAAACCCTTATTATCAGATCAAATCAAATCAAATTTTATTTGTCACATGCGCCGAATACAACAGGTGTAGACCTTACAATGAAATGCTTACTTACAAGCCCTTAACCAACAATGCAGTTTTAAGAAAAATTTAGTTAAGTAAAAAAGAGATAAGTAAAAATAAAAAAAGAAGAAAAATTGAAAAATAACAAATAATTAAAGTGCAGCAGCAAAGTAACAGTAGCGAGGCTATATACAGGGGGTACCCGTACAGAGTCAATGTGCGGGGGCACAGGTTAGTGGAGGTAATTAAGGTAATATGTACATGTGGGTAGAGGTAAAGTGACTATGCATAGATAATAAACAGAGAGTAGCAGCAGCGTAAAAAGGGGGGGGGGGGCGACAATGCAAAATAGTCCGGGTAGCCACTTGATTAGCTGTTCAGGAGTCTTATGGCTTGGGTTAGAAGCTGTTAAGAAACCTTTTGGACCTAGACTTGGTGGTCTGGTACCGCTTGCTGTGCAGTATCAGAGAGAACAGTCTATGACTTGGGTGGCTGGAGTCTTTGAAGATTTCTCCCGCTTTACACTGTAGGTCCTACCTACTTCTGTAAGTGAATGCAAATACAAGTGTTTTTTTGGACACTTCATAAATGGGACCAGTGTGGTCAGTGTGATGGCTCAGTGTTGCTTTTTGTGTTCAATGGCAATATAACATTTACATTACATGACATTTACGTCATTTAAGTGGTTCAGGTTCATACTGTATGCAGTAGATTGCTGTGGGTTTTATTACAATATGGGTTTGTGAAATGCATTATAAAATGTTAAATACATCTGTAGTGTTCAGTTCTATGCCTCATAAGTCGCCATCTCTTGTTTGATCTTGATATTAACATGATTACCATATTTCATCACTTCTGCCAAGACTCTGTGCTGAACTGTGCTGAACCGTGACTGCGGAATTGTTTTTACCCTGACAGCCAGTCTAATCTATTCAACAGCCTGCATCTCATTACTGGCAAATACAGACGACAAAATGTATTCTACATCTGAGGAATAGACAGGCCGTCGGAGCCCGCAAGACAATCAAAAGCCTGATTCACTTATAGTATTGTAAAAACTGGTTGGTTGTATGGTATGTGGTTAGGCTACTCTATAATCAATATGGTAACCAGAACAGATTTAACATGCTAACAGCAGCAGGAACAGAGTCAATGTATGGGTATCAAACGTGGTTTCCATGTGATTGACACCATTCCATTGACTCCATTCCAGCCATTACTATGAGCCATCCTCCCCTCAACAGCCTCCACTGAACAGCAGATAAGTAACATAAAACAATGGTTACATTGCAGTAGCTAGGTTTCCATCCAATTGATGACAGAGTTTCATGCGAACATTCTAAAATCTGCATTAAAACAACATGCACATTTTTCCTACCAAAGATGTTGATGTTGTACGTAGATAACAGACTGTGCGTGATGACGTAGTGCACATTAAAATACCTTGAAGTTAAATGGGTTTCTATCGCATTTTCAACTCTACTGATGGTTTCCTCACAAAAATGTTTTTGCATTATATAGCGAGTGTGCCCATTCTGTATTTTTTTTTTGTCATTTAGCAGATGCTCTTATCCAGAGCGACTTACAATTAGTGAGTACATACATTTTCCATACTGGCCCCCAGTGGGATTGGCATGTGCACTCTAGCCAACAGCTTGCAGAAACAGTGTTGGTATAGCCTACATACATGATGAGATTATTATGAACAAAAGAGCGAGATTATTTTTTTTGTCAAACAGCAGCCAAGCATCGATGATCATGTCACCAGAATAAGACTCTTGATATTTTTTGAAAAGGAGCATCAAGCTCATCACCTTGCACTTTCAACCACCCGGTGAAGTTCATCATACGTAATAAAACTGCATGCTTTTCTGACGAATCGTAGTGGGATGGTCACACAAGATGTCATCGCGTGACTCCACATTTACTTCAATATGATGGTTATTATAACAATATTTGCGCATAAAAGCATTTCCACCGACATTTCTTGCATAATACATTTTACTAAAACAAAAAGATCCCACCTTGTCTTGCGTATTTTGCTTGTGTCGACATTTGGAAAAGTTTACTGACAAATGTTCAATTTCCATCAGGCCATTCATGACATTTTTTATCCGACATGTTCTTTACTCACATTAAACAGTTGGATGGAAACCTGGTTACTGAGAAGATATGACAACACATACAGTAAGAATTACTATCATAGTGATTGTGTAGGCATGCCCGACTTCTATGTACATTGAATGTAAAGTGTGACCATATTCTCCCTGTCTCATCCTATACACAGCAATCGAAAACTGAAAATGTCCTTCGTCTCTTAGAATAGAATGTATGTGATGAGGATGAATTCAAAAATAATATTGCCTTTAGTCACACGAGTAAAGCATTATCATGACATTTGCACATCTTAAAATGTAATTACTTTGAAAGACATTTAGTCTGTATGTTGCTGTAGACGTCCCCTGTTATGCTGAGGCAGGCTGTTGAGTCCTGATAGCGGCTTGGCTTTGGACGAAGCAGAGACTTCACACATATGAAAAGGCTTTGATCACTTACAAGTATTGAGAGAGAAAGCTTTAGTAGAGTGACATTGTCTTTCATCGGCATGAAATGGTTGGAAAAATTGTGACCCTGGCCGTGGCCCCAAAAACACAAACAAGGTTATTATTTTTGATAGATAGTCATTTGTTTTTAATGTACAGTCTAGCGTTCATTACATGTCAATGGTTATTTTGCGTTAGGCATGTGTGTGGGAGTAACCACTTTAGACTTTAGTTTTCGGTCCACACAGAAGCTTAGTAAATGTTGCCCTTGAGTTCACCGTGCTTGTGTAGTGACCTCTGTCTCAATTCCGCTATTCTCTGAGAATGAGTCAGAGTATTATTCATATTCATCCTATGTTCACCAGGAGAAGGACCGTCACAGTCTAAAAATGGAATACATTCATGAAAACACACACACACACAATAACTTAGAATTTCATAGTGCTATACTAGTCACTCATTTATTGTTTTGACACTGACTGCAGAGGTGAATTTGGGTCCAGTCAATCATTTCTGAGTGGGCATGAATTATTGTTATTATTATTATAATGACAATTTGTTACACCATACATAGTTTTGCAAGGTAATTATTTCAGTGTTTGTACACAGCACAAAAGCTATAAAGTGAAGTAATTTATGCAGTAGTTTTTATGTCTTTCTCTTCGAGTTGAATTAGTCTGCAAAGAAGTCCAACATAGCTTCAGCTCACAATGCATATTCTTACTGTAGGAAAAGTCATGTCACAGATCAACAGGAAAGCGTCAGAGTTGATTGAGAAGAGTTCATTTAATCATTTAATGAGCCTCTCTGACATTAACGACCTCTCTGATTCCGCAGTATGGTTCTTCTCATCTCACATTTGACGCGCATGACATCACATTAATTTGGCCAATATTCTAATGGAACATTATTCAATCTAATTAGGGTTCCATTTCATGTGCTGAAAGTTCCGCTGCCTTTTAATTCTTCTGTGGACTCTGACAGAGCTCTGTAGAGCCTTAATGGAGACATACATGTCATGTTTAACGCTCTATAACGCCACTGTTCTTAATGTATAGTTGCCCAATAAGAATATAGAGAGATTTAATGTTTTAATATTGACCACATTCCTGGAGGCTAAAGATAACTCAAGTGTGTATCGTTTTAACACATCAAAGATGGCGTCTCTGACTGGTTTAATTACACCAGCGAGGGGAAGCACATCTCTGAAGTCCATGTTTTAATGAGGATGACCTTTGAGGAAGAGGATGGAGACCATACCTCAGTGGGTTGCATATACTGTAAATATAATCTAACAAATTAACTCCGACCTTAACCCAATGAGTCCCACCGTAATGCCAGTGCGTTTTGGAATTCTAACCCCTTTTAAACATAGTGTTTGAGCTACTGACTTCTGGGTTGTACAATTGATTTGCATTTCTTCTGCATCAATATATACCAACCACTATTAAAAGCTATCTATGAAAAGCTAAGTCGCTCACGAACACGTGTTCTGCTCTATGATGCTCACAAGCTACACAAGAGTCGTAGGAAAGTATGGGGTTCTTCTACATAGAAGATCATAGGAAATCCCAGGACATAGTGTCTATAATACTGAGTCGTTAGAAGGTAAGGGGTTCTTCTACGTAGAAGATCATAGGATATCCCAGGACATAGTGTCTATATTACTGAGTCATTAGAAGGTAAGGGGTTCTTCTACATAGAAAATCATAGGAAATCCCAGGACATAGTGTCTATAATACTGAGTCATTAGAAGGTAAGGGGTTCTTCTACATAGAAGATCATAGGAAATCCCAGGACATAGTGTCTATAATACTGAGTCATTAGAAGGTAAGGGGTTCTTCTACATAGAAGATCATAGGAAATCCCAGGACATAGTGTCTATAATACTGAGTCGTTAGAAGGTAAGGGGTTCTTCTACATAGAAGATCATAGGAAATCCCAGGACATAGTGTCTATAATACAGAGTCGTTAGAAGGTAAGGGGTTCTTCTACATAGAAGATCATAGAAAATCCCAGGACATGGTGTCTATAATACTGAGTCATTAGAAGGTAAGGGGTTCTTCTACATAGAAGATCATAGGAAATCCCAGGACATAGTGTCTATAAGACTTAGTCATTAAAAGGTAAGGGGTTCTTCTAAATAGAAAGATCATAGGAAATCCCAGGACATAGTGTCTATAATACAGAGTCGTTAGAAGGTAAGGGGTTCTTCTACATAGAAGATCATAGAAAATCCCAGGACATGGTGTCTATAATACTGAGTCATTAGAAGGTAAGGGGTTCTTCTACATAGAAGATCATAGGAAATCCCAGGACATAGTGTCTATAAGACTTAGTCGTTAGAAGGTAAGGGGTTCTTCTACATAGAAGATCATAGGAATTCCCAGGACATAGTGTCTATAATACAGAGTCGTTAGAAGGTAAGGGGTTCTTCTACATAGAAGATCATAGAAAATCCCAGGACATGGTGTCTATAATACTGAGTCGTTAGAAGGTAAGGGGTTTTTCTACATAGACGATCATAGGAAATCCCAGGACAAGGACATAGTGTCTATAATACTGAGTCGTTAGAAGGTAAGGGGTTCTTCTACATAGAAAATCATAGGAAATCCCAGGACATAGTGTCTATAATACAGAGTTGTTAGAAGGTAAGGGGTTCTTCTACATAGAAGATCATAGGAAATCCCAGGACATGGTGTCTATAATACTGAGTCGTTAGAAGGTAAGGGGTTCTTCTACATAGAAGATCATAGGAAATCCCAGGACATAGTGTCTATAATACTGAGTCATTAGAAGGTAAGGGGTCCTTCTACATAGAAAATCTTAGGAAATCCCAGGACATAGTGTCTATAATACTGAGTCGTTAGAAGGTAAGGGGTTATTCTACATAGAAGATCATAGGAAATCCCAGGACATAGTGTCTATAATACTGAGTCATTAGAAGGTAAGAGGTTATTCTACATAGAAGATCATAGGAAATCCCAGGACATAGTGTCTATAATACTGAGTCGTTAGAAGGTAAGCGGTTTTTCTACATAGACGATCATAGGAAATCCCAGGACAAGGACATAGTGTCTATAATACTGAGTCGTTAGAAGGTAAGGGGTTCTTCTACATAGAAAATCATAGGAAATCCCAGGACATAGTGTCTATAATACAGAGTTGTTAGAAGGTAAGGGGTTCTTCTACATAGAAGATCATAGGAAATCCCAGGACATGGTGTCTATAATACTGAGTCGTTAGAAGGTAAGGGGTTCTTCTACATAGAAGATCATAGGAAATCCCAGGACATAGTGTCTATAATACTGAGTCATTAGAAGGTAAGGGGTCCTTCTACATAGAAAATCTTAGGAAATCCCAGGACATAGTGTCTATACTACTGAGTCGTTAGAAGGTAAGGGGTTATTCTACATAGAAGATCATAGGAAATCCCAGGACATAGTGTCTATAATACTGAGTCATTAGAAGGTAAGAGGTTATTCTACATAGAAGATCATAGGAAATCCCAGGACATAGTGTCTATAATACTGAGTCATTATAAGGTAAGGAGTTGTTCTAAATAGAAAGATCATAGGAAATCCCAGGACATAGTGTCTATAATACTGAGTCGTTAGAAGGTAAGGGGTTCTTCTACATAGAAGATCATAGGAAATCCCAGGACATAGTGTCTATAATACTGAGTCGTTAGAAGGTAAAGGGTTCTTCTACATAGAAGATCTTAGGAAATCCCAGGACATAGTGTCTATAATACTGAGTCGTTAGAAGGTAAGGGATTCTTCTACATAGAAGATCATAGGAAATCCCAGGACATAGTGTCTATAATACTGAGTCGTTAGAAGGTAAGGAGTTCTTCTACATAGACGATCATAGGAAATCCCAGGACATAGTGTCTATAATACTGAGTCGTTAGAAGGTAAGGGGTTCTTCTAAATAGAAGATCATATGAAATCCCAGGACATAGTGTCTATAATACTCACATAGTTGATGTCACAAAGTCACAAATTCCACACAGTTGTCACTGACTAGTTGGATATCCAGTGAGTTTACAAAATCTGTACTTACAGCATTCATATACTGTAAATTCATTTTGATCAGGTTTTTGCTTTGGCGGGCCTTTTTTTTCTTTACTGACATTTGTCAATATAACTCATGAACAGTTTTTTTTGTTGTGTTCTACTTGTAGCCCTGGTTGTACTGAAAATAAAATGGTAAAACACTTCATTGTGAGGCTAACATAACAGCTGAATGAATGTCAGATAAATGAAAAGCCGATTTTTGCTGAGGTCTCGGGACTGATAGGGTTAGGAATCTACAGAAAATATCAAACACATCCGAGAGCTCGTCAGCCCTTTAAAAGACAGGGTGCTATTTTAATAAAACTGACAACGGTGACTCACCCTTCAGTCATCAAAAACATCTCTGATTTCTCCTGACAAAATGACAACACATGCTATCACAATGAGTACATACAGCAGGCTCAGGCAGACTCCCTACAGAGCAGTTCATGTGTCGGAGCTTTAGCTCGAGCCTACTGGTGTCCCTGTGTAGCACTGGGTAGAACTGGGTAGCACTGGGTAGCACTGGGTAGCACTGGGTAGCACTGGGTAACACTGGGTAGCACTGTGTAGCACTGGGTAGCACTGTGTAGCACTGGGTAGCACTGGGTAGCACTGGGTGGCACTGGGTAACACTGGGTAGCACTGGGTAGCACTGTGTAGCACTGGGTAGCACTGTGTAGCACTGTGTAGCACTGGGTAACACTGGGTAGCACTGGGTAGCACTAGGTAGCACTAGGTAACACTGGGTAACACTGGGTAGCACTGGGTACCACTGGGTATCACTGGGTAACACTGGATAGCACTGGGTAGCACTGGGTAACACTGGGTAACACTGGATAGCACTGGGTAGCACTGGGTAACACTGGGTAACACTGGATAGAACTGTGTAGCACTGGGTAGCACTGGGTAACACTGGGTAGCACTGGGTAATGCTGGGTAACACTGGGTAGCACTGGGTAATGCTGGGTAATGCTGGGTAGCACTGGGTAGCACTGGGTAACACTGGATAGCACTGGGTAGCACTGGGTAACACTGGGTAACACTGGGTAACACTGGGTAACACTGGATAGCACTGGGTAGCACTGAGTAACACTGGGTAACACTGGGCAACACTGGGTAGCACTGGGTAACACTGGATAGCACTGGGTAACACCGGATAGCACTGGGTAGCACTGGGTAACACTGGGTAACACTAGGTAGCACTAGGTAACACTGGGTAACACTGGGTAGCACTGGGTACCACTGGGTATCACTGGGTAACACTGGATAGCACTGGGTAGCACTGGGTAACACTGGGTAACACTGGATAGCACTGGGTAGCACTGGGTAACACTGGGTAACACTGGATAGAACTGTGTAGCACTGGGTAGCACTGGGTAACACTGGGTAGCACTGGGTAATGCTGGGTAATACTGGGTAGCACTGGGTAATGCTGGGTAACACTGGGTGGCACTGGGTAGCACTGGGTAATGCTGGGTAGCACTGGGTAACACTGGGTAACACTGGATTGCACTGGGTAGCACTGGGTAACACTGGGTAACACTGGATAGAACTGTGTAGCACTGGGTAGCACTGGGTAACACTGGGTAGCACTGGGTAATGCTGGGTAACACTGGGTAGCACTGGGTAATGCTGGGTAATGCTGGGTAGCACTGGGTAGCACTGGGTAGAACTGGGTAACACTGGGTAACACTGGGTCTGTAGCATGCATGCAACACATTGTCAAGCTGATGTGTGGATTCTGTCTGACAGAAATGGGTTCTGTAATGCATTCTATAGTGTGGTCTAGTCAGAGAGGCACAGATTGAAACATTAAGAGGTCACTTCTGCTTTTAATTGTTATATTACTTCTTATAATATTTGATGAATAATACAGTTCAAGTAGTTCAAAAAAACAAACTGTTTTTAACTACCACAGTGCTAACGATTCCTAATTACAACAATTTGCTTGGCTGCTCAAATCTTTATCAGTTAAGACTCCCACTTACACATTCATTTAATTGTGACTAATCTGATTGCATTTGCTAAGTAATTAGTTTTATGTTATTATATCACATACTAAGGTCAGCTACAGTAAAAGTAGTGGGAATTGTTGAAGAACGTTAGCTGAATACAGCCATGGCACGGTGATGGCATTCTGCCTGCTAAGTTGATGAAATGTCAACAACAATATCTCCTTGCCTCAGAGTATGTCAATATTGTTGATGCATGGATTACACCAGGAAGGCTATGGGTATCATGGTATTTAGCATGCTCACTGATAACAGGTCCAGATCTGCAGGAACCTGAGCAGAACAAAGGTTGGTGGTGTTTATATTATGTCATGACACCCTTCCTACACTGGCAGGGTTCACAACAAGGGGAGGCTCAGAGAAGAATGGAAGAAAGGAGGGGGAAGGGGAAGGAGGGGGAGAGCTCTGAGAAGAATGGAATAAAGGAGGAGGAAGGGGACGGAGGGGGAGAGCTCTGAGAAGAATGGAATAAAGGAGGAGGAAGGGGATGGAGGGGGAGAGCTCTGAGAAGAATGGAATAAAGGAGGAGGAAGGGGAAGGAGGGGGAGAGCTCTGAGAAGAATGGAATAAAGGAGGAGGATGGGGACGGAGGGGGAGAGCTCTGAGAAGAATGGAATAAAGGAGGAGGAAGGGGACGGAGGGGGAGAGCTCTGAGAAGAATGGAATAAAGGAGGAGGAAGGGGACGGAGGGGGAGAGCTCTGAGAAGAATGGAATAAAGGAGGAGGAAGGGGACGGAGGGGGAGAGCTCTGAGAAGAATGGAATAAAGGAGGAGGAAGGGGACGGAGGGGGAGAGCTCTGAGATCCCTGTTTGTATTTCAGGAAGAAGTGAACAAGGACAAGAACAACCCAAGGTCCTCTTACACACACACAGCTGTGTTTTTGTGAAATTTCAGGACTTTTTGGAGTGTACATTTTTTTCACCATTAAAAATCCTATTTTCCCTAACCCCTAACCCTAATTCTAACCCTAAACCTAACCCTTTAACCTTAACCCCAAAAACCCTAACCCTTTAACCGTAACCCCAAAAACCCTAACCCTAAACCTTAAACCTAAACCTAAACCCAAACACAAAACCCTAAAACTAACCCTTAAGGTTAAAATAGCATTTGAACAAATTCCGGACATGAAAAAAGTCCAGACTTTTCAAAAAAAGTTATTGTTTTTCTACCTTTTCAGGATATTAACCGTGCCCTTGAGACTCGTCTAAAGTCTGTACAGTCGATCTGCCAACTTCTGTCTGTAGCGTCCGAGCAGTTTGGGCTACACACTAATATGACCCGTCAGTAGAAAGGTGAGACTCTCATGAACACGTACATGTTTTGCTCTAGGACGCCCACAGGCCTCACAAGACTCGTCTGAAGGTCCCCCGGTACCAGTAGAAAACATTTATGGAAGTACATATGTAGACTGTTTAGTGCCAACAAAAAGTGGTTAAATACATGTAAAAATAACAAATGTTTTCTGATCTTATATCTCTCAAATACAGGACAGACACTTCAGAACAAACTTCCTTTTGCTTTTTTTGGGACTATCTGTTGTTCCATGTAGTGAATCTGTTAGTCAATGTGTTTGTGTGGGCTAATTGCAGTGAGACCAACTAAACATTTTTATCAAATATATATTTTTTTGATACTTCAAGGGGTATTACATTTCAAAATCAAATAGTATAATGATCCTTGGTATGAGGGAGGGAGTGTACACTCTAAGCTATTGGAAAGAATGGAGGTAAGGGAGGGGAGGGAGTGTACACTTTAAGTTATGGGAAAGAATGGAGGGAGGGGTGGGGAGGGCAGGGGAGGGGAGGGAGTGTACACTCTAAGCTATGGTAAAGAATGGGTTGTGAAGTTAGATAACACAGGACAGTGTGGTCGGAAACAGTGCCAAACATAGTTGTGGTGCTCTTAGACACCATAATATAATCACATCACAGTCATTGGAGTGCCTCCTGGCAGTATTGACTATTAAGAGTCCACATAATTGTAGAGTAAGCTCACAACCCCAACCGATAGAATTACATCTCAAATCCACATACTGATGGTAAATGGTGGAATTGAATGCTCAGAGGCAGCAACATGGCACCCAGTCTTACTCTCTTTCCATGACCGTGGTTAGTACAAGCGCTTCAAGCCTCTTCAATGTGCAGAGGATTTAATTGAAGTGGGCAGCAGAGTGTGAACTGGACCTGAGAGACATGCTGTACGTGTAATCAGGAGGTTTCTGGTTCAGGTCCCAGGAGGTCCGGAGCAGAGTGGCCCAGAGTGAGAGCTCTTAACCTGGGGTCGCCTCACCAGATGTCCCCCTGTATGGAATGAATAAAGCATGAAACTGTCAGATTGGATAAATGCATCCACGCAGAAAGTAAATCATGTATTTTGTTACAGCTATACTGTAGTGACAAGCTTATGCTGCTAGATAGAAATAGACAGACGATCTGGCAGAAAACGTTTTCCCTAGTATCCTCTCTCCTCACCAGAGCCCTATGTCCTTTGATTTCTCTGTCTGCTTTCCCTGTCTGATTTCCCTGTCTGATTTGACTGCTTTGATTTCTCTGTCTGATTTCGCTGTCTGATTTCTCTGTCTGAATTCTCTGCTCTGATTTCCCTGTCTGATTTCGCTGTCTGATTTCTCTGTCTGATGTCTCTGCTCTGAACCTCACCTAACACCTTTTACCTGACAGACACATCTCTTCCCCATGTAGCTTATCCAGTATAACGTTAGGCTGCTAAACTGTAATTGAGATATGAAGAGAGATGCTCTGTGCTGCTATTAACGTACATCTACAAATGACCTGTCATCAATGGTCGTGATAGTTATCACAGCCACAAAGTCAAAAACACTTTCTATTTCTAAAATGTATCTTCTTTAAATCTGATTTAAACCTAACGCTAACCTAATCCTAACCTTGACCACACTGCTAACCGTATGTCTAACCCTAACCTTAAATTAAGAACAAAAAACTCATTTTTGTATTCATGAATTTTTACGATTTAGCGTGGATTTGTGGGTGTGCTTTTCTAGTGGAAACCAACATTAATGAGCTGTAATTCCACTGACTCGCTGAGGAATTAAGCATGTTGGTTAAGTTGTTTTGCGTAAAAAATCTGAAGTTGTGAAAATAGGAATTGCTATTGCCAATTTCCAAGGGTTGTTTCAGGAGGGAATTCACAGATTTGCATAGAATTGTTATTATAATAATTGTTATTTTATCATCTGTTACAGGACATATTGATACAACTGACAAGTAGTACTGTAGTCAGATATCATAACTGGGTGCAAGAGTTTTTCCTGAGCCCATTATCTGACAAGGAATAATGTTAAAAGCCCCATAGTTATAGCCTGTAGCAGACCTGGTTATCTTATTACTAGGGCCAAGAGGTTTCCTGGTTCAGTGGTCCCTCGTGGTCAGGAAAAATTCCTTTATCATGATAATTGTTAATTACCCCTTTGGAATCCAGAATCCCTGGGTGGCCATTTTAAGTGGTTCTGCAGGCACCAAATGACAGGATACGTTTTAGAAACTGTCACCCCAGAGAGTTTCTCTTCAATGGGGGAGGCTGAACACACTGGGGAGTTAAAGCTAGGAAACTTTGTTCATAGATCTGTGTTCATAGAACTTGATTCATAAATCTCATGAATGTTGCATGAAAGAAAGCAGTTAAACAGAATAAAACATTATTTTATGCTAAGTTTATTTGAACAAGAATTTCATGACAGGCTTTTTCTCCCTTCATCTTTAATTATCCTCTCTTTTCATCCCCTTCAATCATCCCTCTGTCTCTGTCTCTGTCTCTGTCTCTGTCTCTGTCTCTGTCTCTGTCTCTGTCTCTGTCTCTGTCTCTGTCTCTCTCTCTCTCTCTCTCTCTCTCTCTCTCTCAATCTCTCTTTTTCCCTCCTCTACCCCTCCCTCTGTCTCCGTCTCCCTCTCTCCCTCCTTCCTCTCTCTCCCTCCCTCTCCCCCCTGGGAAACATATGTTAGCACTGCCAAAGCAAATGAAGTAGATAGTAAACAAAAGCGAAATAATGTGCAAATAGTTCAAGTAAAAATGGGAAAATAAATAAACATAAATATGGGTTGTATTTACAATGGTATTTGTTCTTCACTGGTTGCCCTTTTCTTGTGGCAACAGGTCATAAATATTGCAGCAGTGATGGCACACTGTGGTATTTCACCCAGTAGATAAGGGAGTTTATCAAAATTGGGTTTGTTTTTTAATTCTGTGTGGATCTGTGTAATCTGAGGGAAATATGTCTCTCTAATATGGTCATACATTTGGCAGGAGGTTAGGAAGTGCAGCTCAGTTGCCACCTCATTTTGTGGGCAGTGTGCACATAGCCTTCTCTTGAGAGCCAGGCTTGCCAATGGCGGCCTTTCTCAATAGCAAGGCTATGTTCACTGAGTCTGTACATAGTCAAAGCTTTCCTTAATTTTGGGTCAGTCATAGTGGTCAGGTATTCTGCCACTGTGTATTCTCTGTTTAGGGCCAAAAAGCATTCTAGTTTGCTCATTTTTTTTATTAATTCTTTTCACTGTGTCAAGTAATTCTCTTTTTGTTTTCTCATGATTTGGTTGGGTCTAAATTTGTTGTTGTCCTGGGGATCTATGGGGTCTGTTTGTGTTTGTGAACAGAGCCCCAGGACCAGCTTACTTAGGGGACTCTTCTTGAAGTTCATCTCTCTGTAGGTGATGGCTTTGTTATGGAAGGTTTGGGAATCGCTTCCTTTTAAGTGGTTATAGAATTTAATGGCTCTTTTCTGGATTTTGATAATTAGTGGGTAGCGGCCTAATTCTGCTCTGCATGCATTATTTGGTGTTTTTCGTTGTACACAGAGGATATTTTTGAAGAATTCTGCATGCAGAGTCTCAATTTGGTGATTGTCCCATTTTGTGAATTCTTGGCTGGTGAGCAGACCCCAGACCTCACAACCATAAAGAGCAATGGGTTCTATAACTGATTCAAGTATTTTCAGTCAGATCCTAATTGGTATGTCGAATTTTATGTTGCTTTTGATGGCATAGAAGGCCCTTCTTGCCTTGTCTCTCAGATCGTTCAAAGCTTTGTGGAAGTTAGCTGAGGTAATTTAGCCCGAGGTATGTGTCGTTTTTTGTGTGCTCAAGGGCAACGGTGTCTAGATGGAATTTGTATTCGTGGTCCTGGCAACTGGACCTTTTTTTGAACACAATAATTTTTGTCTTACTGAGATTTACTGTCAGGGCCCAGGTCTGATAGAATCTGTGCAGAAGATCTAGCTGCTGCTGTAGGCCCTCCTTGGTTGGTGACAGAAGCACCAGATCATCAGCAAACAGTGGACATTTGACTTCAGATTCTAATAGGGTGAGGCCGGGTGCTGCAGACTGTTCTAGTGCCCTCGCCAAATCGTTGATATATATGTTGAAGAGGGTGGGGCTTAAACTGCATCCCTGTCTCACCCCACGGCCCTGTGGAAAGAAATGTGTGTGTTTTTTGCCAATGTTAACGCACACTTGTTGTTTGTGTACATGGATTTTATAATGTTGTATGTTTTTTCCCCAACACCATTTTCCATTAATTTGTACAGCAGACCCTCATGCCAAATTGAGTCAAATGCTTTTTTGAAATCAACAAAGCATGAGAAGACTTTTCCTTTGTTTTGGTTTGTTTGTTTGTCAATTAGGGTGTGCGGGGTGAAGTGTGCAGGGTGAATACTTGGTCTGTCGTACGGTAATTTGGAAAAAAAACAATTTGTCATTTGCTCAGTACATTGTTTTCACTGAGGAAATATACGAGTTTGCTGTTAATGATAATGCAGAGGATATTCCCAAGGTTGCTGTTGACGCATATCCCACAGTAATTATTGGGGTTAAATTTGTCTCCACTTTTGTGGATTGGGGTGATCAGTCCTTGGTTCCAAATATAGGGGAAGATGTCAGAGCAAAGGATGATGTTAAAGAGTTGGAATTTGGGGTCTGTATATTTTATCATTTCATTGAGGATACCATCAACTCCACAGTCCTTTTTGGGTTGGAGGGTTTGTATTTTGTCCTGTAGTTCATTCAA
Organism: Coregonus lavaretus; assembly: GCF_964263955.1. Lineage (NCBI taxonomy): Eukaryota > Metazoa > Chordata > Actinopteri > Salmoniformes > Salmonidae > Coregonus > Coregonus lavaretus. Next base: position 60,217,614 of record NC_139993.1, on the reverse strand, counting down.
TGTAATTGGAGAATCCAGTGGGTTCTGGTAGTCTTTAATAGTTGATTCTAAGATTTGCATTTGACCATGTATCTTTTTTTGCTGTTTGTTCTTTGTTATAATGGTCAAAAAACTTCTCCGTTTTGGATAGATAGCTCTTCGTGTTGTTGTTTGTTTAGTGTTTTCCAATTTTCCCAGAAGTGGTTAGAGTCTATGGATTCTTCAATTACATTGAGCTGATAGTGTATTTCTGTATTGTTTTAGTGATTCACCATAGTGAAGGCGTAGGCTCAGGTTTTTGGGTCTCTATGTTTTGGTTGGATAGGGTCTCAATTTCTTTCTTAGGTTTTTTGCATTCTTCATCAAACCATTTGTCATTG
>NC_139993.1:60196988-60217055 GCF_964263955.1 Coregonus lavaretus | reverse complement strand
GAGTATGGAGGTGAATAGTGCAAGCCAGAGAGGGAGGGAGGGAGCGAAAAGAGAGACAGCGAGACAGAGAGAGAGAGAGAGACAGAGAGAGAGAGAGAGAGAGAGAGAGAGAGAGAGAGAGAGAGAGAGAGAGAGAGAGAGAGACAGAGAGAGAGAGAGAGAGAGAGAGAGAGAGAGAGAGAGAGAGAGACAGAGAGAGAGAGAGAGAGAGAGACAGAGAGAGAGAGAGAGAGAGAGAGAGAGAGTAACAGCGACAGAGGCTGAGAGATGTGTAGAGATGAGGCAGGCTGTCGAGGGAGTGTTTGTTTAGAGGGGTAGGTAGATCGCTGTCTGCCCTCTCCCCACTCTGCGGTCTTCAAAGTCAGTGCTGCCGTGGTTCCTGCGGCTGGTTGGAGGGGCTCTAGGGTTCTGACAGTGATGGCCAAGGGTGAGATAGCATCACACAGAGCCCAGATAGCACCGTCCGCAGGGTTCATTAAATTCACTCTTTCTCTATTTGTCTTCCTCAGCGATACCCATCTATATTTAACCCAATATTTCTCCACCCCCCTCTCTCCACCTCTGCTTCTATCTCTGTCCATCTTCCTGTGTTTCTTTCTCTCTCTCTGCTCTCTATCCTCCTATTCCTGCCCCTCCCTCTTTCAATTTACATTTTTCAATTTAAGGGCTTTATTGGCATGGGAAACTTATGTTTACGTTGCCAAAGCAAGTGAAATAGATAATAAACAAAAGTGAAATAAACAATAAAAAAATGTACAGTAAACATTACACTCACACAAGTTCCAGAAGAATAAAGACATTTCAAATGTCATATTATGTCTATATACAGTGTTATAATGATGTGCAAATAGTTAAAGTACTAAAAGGAAAATAAATAAACATAAATATGGGTTGTATTTACAATGGTGTTTGTTCTTCACTGGTTGCCCTTTTCTTGTGGCAACAGATCACAAATCTTGCTACTGGGATTGCACACTGTGGTCTTTCACTCAGTAGATAAGGGAGTTTATAAAAAATTGATTTGTTTTCAAATTCTTTGTGGGTCTGTGTAATCGGAGGGAAGTATGTGTCTCTAATATGGTCATACATTTGGCAGGAAGTTAGGAAGTACAGCTCAGTTTCCACCTCATTTTCTGGGCAGTGTGCACATAGCCTGTCTTCTCTTGAGAGCCAGGTCTGCCTACGGCGGCCTTTCTCAATAGCAAGGCTATGCTCACTGAGTCTGTACATAGTCAAAGATTTCCTTAAGTTTTGGTCAGTCACAGTGGTCAGGTATTCTGCCACTGTGTACTCTCTGTTTAGGGCCAAATAGCATTCTAGTTTGCTCTGTTTTTTTGTAAATTCTTTCCAATGTGTCAAGTAATTCTCTTTTTGTTTTCTCATGATTTGGTTTGGTCTAATTCTGTTGCTGTCCTGGGGCTCTGTGGGGTATGTTTGTGTTTGTGAATAGAGCCCAAGGACCAGCTTGCTTAAGGGACTCTTCTCCAGGTTCATCTCTCTGTAGGTGATGGCTTTGTTATGAAAGGTTTGGGAATCGCTTCTTTTTAGGTGGTTGTAGAATTTAACGGCTCTTTTCTGGATTTGAATAATTAGCGGGTATCGGCCTAATTCTGCTCTGCATGCATTATTTGGTGTTTTACGTTGTACACAGAGGATATTTTTGCAGCGTTATGCATGCAGTCTCAATTTGGTGTTCGTTCCATTTTGTGAATTGGTTGGTGAGCGGACCCCAGACCTCACAACCATAAAGGGCAATGAGTTCTATAACTGATTCAAGTATTTTTATCCAGATACTAATTGGTATGTCAAATTAAATGTTCCTTTTGATGGCATAGAACGGCCCTTCTTGCCTTGTCTCTCAGATCATTCACAGCTTTGTGGAAGTATCCTGTGCCGCTGATGTTAAGGCCGAGGTATGTATCATTTTTTGTGTGCTCTAGGGCAATGGTGTCTAGATGGAATTTGTATTTGTGGTCCTGGCAACTGGTCCTTTTCTGGAACACCATTGTTTTGTCCTACTGAGATTTACTGTCAGGGCCCAGGTCTGACAGAATCTGTGCAGAAGATCTAGGTGCTGCTGTAGGCCCTCCTCAGTTGGGGACAGAAGCACCAGATCATCAGCAAACAGTAGAAATTTGACTTCAGATTCTAGTAGGGTGAGGCCGGGTGCTGCAGACTGTTCTAGTGCCCTCGCTAATTCGTTGATATACATGTTGAAGTGGGTGGGGCTTAAGCTGCATCCCTGTCTCACCCCACAGCCCTGTGGAAAGAAATGTGTGTGTTTTTTGCCAATTTTAACCACACACTTGTTGTTTGTGTACATGGATTTTATAATGTCGTATGTTTTTCCCCCAACACCACTTTCCATCAATTTGTATAGCAGACACTCATGCCAAAATGAGTCAAAAGCTTTTTTGAAATCAACAAAGCATGAGAAGACTTTGCCTTTGTTTTGGTTTGTTTGTTTGTCACTTAGGGTGTGCAGGGTGAATACGTGATCTGTCGTACGGTAATTTGGTAAAAAGACAATTTGACATTTGCTCAGTACATTGCTTGCACTGAGGAAATGTATGAGTCTGCTGTTAATGATAATGCAGAGGATTTCCCCAAGGTTGCTGTTGATGCGTTGCTTTCTCTCTGTTCTCTGTTCTCCTATTCCTCCCTCTCTCTCTTTCTCTCTCTGTTCTCTGTTCTCCTATTCCTCCCTCTCTCTCTTTCTCTCTCTGCTCTCTGTTCTCCTATTCCTCCCTCTCTCTCTTTCTCTCTCTCTGCTCTCTGTTCTCCTATTCCTCACCCTCCCTATTTCTCTCTCTCTGCTCTCTTCTCTTTAATGACAGTGGAGCAAGGCGCAGGTCCCGCTGCTGTAAGGCAAGGAGATAAATCTACAATAAATGATGGGCCACATAGTTAAGTGTACCAGACAGCAACCAGAGATGCTCCATTGAGCACACATTCAGCAGTGTATATACCTTTGTGTCAGTACGTGTGTGTGTGTGTGTGTGTGTGTTTTACATTTATTTCACCTTTATTTATAAAGAAAGAAAAAAAATGTATTTACAATGATGACCTTTTACAAATAAGTATGCTTCATGTTTGTGTGTGTGTGTGTGTGTGTCTGTGTGTGTGTGTGTGTGTGTGTGTGTGTGTTTGTGTGTGTGTGTGTGTGCATGCGTAGACCAGCTAATTAGCCTCAGCAAAGTTTATGGATAGTATCCCTGGGCACAACAAGGCAGTGTTTGTAAGGGGATCTATCATGGTTCCAGAGAGGCCTGGGGCTGGACACGCACGCCATCCGTCACTATGCTGCTGTACTGGGGCTCAAATGGCAGGCGATGGCCCTGCTTTCACACCCCTGGAGCTCACAGACAGCCAGGGTACACAGTACACACAACACAACAACACAGTAACAATTACACTGTACACAATTACACACAAGGCACAGCACAGGAAGCTGGTGGCACCTTAATTGGGGAGGACGGGCTCATGGTTATGACGGGAGCGGAATGATTGGAATGGCATCAAATACAAACACATTGGTTGATACACTTCCATTAGTGTTCCAGTCATTATTATGAGCCGTCCTCCCCTCAGCAGCCTCCACTGGCACAGAAACAGAGAACACTGCAAACAGACACATACTCAATGGTCGTATTACACAACAAGACAAGGCAGACAGCTAGACTTCATAAAGAGAGCCAGGCCACGCAATACACACTCACACACACAACACAACACAACAAGACAGACACAGACACATAACAGGAAAAACATCTAACCGATGCTTACACAATGGCCAGATCATGTAAATCATTTAAATATGGAATTGCTTCATCTGTATATTTCATGTAGCTATTTCTTCAAAGAAACACTTAGGATCTGCTGTTATGTGTCAACTATAACATGGAAGTCCTCTGAGATACAGAGTGACATCCTGAGGAAGCCCTTAGGATCTGCTGTTATGTATCAACTATAAAATGGAAGTCCTCTGAGAGACAGAGTGACATCCTGAGAGAGGGAGAGATTCCATCTGCAGGCACAGCCACGGGCCATTAGCTAGTCCTGACGGGCCTCAATACACGGAGGGTAGAAGTGCCTTGGCAGATACACTCTCTCTAACAGCAAAGACGTCATTATTATCACTCATCACAATTCCTATGCTGCCTACTGGTTTTCCTGGAGAAGGAACAGTAATCATAATATATTCAGTGATACCCTGTTCAAATATGAAACACAGTGGATCATGCCAGAAATATAGATATGATAAAGGACATTTATGACCTTTATAATGTAAAACTCAGATGCATAAACCGGGCTCGAATCGATCGATGTGAAAATGATCCACTTGGACATAAAAGTGAAAGGATGGCTAAACACAACACAATCAGCTTGTACTCTAGAGCTACACTGGAGTGGGATAAATACATTGTTCTTCAGATATATCTCCTGCCGCAGTTTTTGTCCTGCCAAACCAAACCTAACTGCATTCATTAACTCTTTCTACCACGGTATCTCCCCAAAGTACTAACCATCAGGATGAATTCTGAATGCAACCTCTCCAAAAAGGTGATACTCAGCATCTAGTGAGAGACTCATTACTTCACCCCCAGCATTGAATAATGAGGCCACTATGGAGATGTAAACCCCAGGATAGTGGAAGGGCCTTCAAATCCCTCCGCTGGAAGAGAGTGTTGAGCTGTTATCTCCCACTGCAAAGCAGAATGTAAAGTATGGCGGTGAGTGGCTGCTTCTGAAGAATCTGTTGACGTACATATGTACCCGTTTCAGGAAACTAGGCATATGTCGCAAGTCACGACTTCACAGGAGAGCCATTTGAATGTTTTTTTATTTTATTTTTTATTTTGTTTTTAAATCAAAATGTTTTTTGGGGCAGAAATGCCTTCTGGAACATGTGAACTTTCATGTGCCTTAATAACAAACTTGTATGCCATCTGTAAATATGAACACAATTGTTAAATTACAATCCTTGTTGGTTAAGCCACAGAAAAAGACAGCAACCTTCCCACTAGCCATGATTGGCTGAGATAATGAGTGGGCTAGACAAGCCAAGAGAGGAGTCCGGATTGGTCTTCCATATAGAATGCTTCTGTCTATTTGAGCTGGTCAGTCTGTGTTAGTAATCTTGTCGAACGCGGCTTTTAAAAAAAAAAGTATTGTGTAGTGGAGCTGCATAAGTGTTGCTCTCCACTTTCTGGAGGATCGAGTTTTGAAATAAGTGGAATTAGAGAATGATAGCTAAAGAGATGGAGAAAAAAAACCTGTCTCCGGATTACATCTTCAAACAAAGGGCAACCGTGCATGGCATCCGTGACAGGGAGACAAGTCCATCATGCATGATGATGTATACGGGTAAGATAGTCTAGCTAGCTACATTTTCAGATATTACACGTTTCTAATTTTGACAGAAAGTGGTTTCATTTCAAGCTAAAGTGTACTGTTAGCTATAAGTATGGCATTATTATTCGTATCTCAGAGCCGTTTGCTTTTCTAGTTAGAGCCTAATGTTAGCTAGCTAACATTGATCCTGGTTGGTTAGCTCCTAGCAGATTAATGCAGGGTAGTAACGACATGAATTGGCACTATGTTCATTGTTGTTTAACTAGCAAACGTTAGCTGGCTGGCTTGTTAGCTAACGTTTCGTGACGTGTATGATCTTACATGTTGTTTACCTAGCTAGGTTCATTGTTTACCTAGCTAGCTAGCTACATGTCTTAAGCTAAAATGTACAACAGCACCTCAGTAAACGTCGCCATAAAAGCGTAATGAAATTGTTGCCAGCAGAGCTGGTAAAGCTGTTTTCATGTTATCCAGAGGTAAACAAATCATCGGCCAAAGTGTCAAGTGTGCACTCTGAACGCTCCAAGAGCGAAACAAGATGTGTGGGGCTAAAGCTTAAGAGGGTGTGAACGATGCTGAATGGGTGCAGACAAAGAAGAGCTCTTCACTAGATACAAAAACATTCAAAGGCCATTTTCTCAAAAGTGAGTTTACAAGTTTATCAACTTTCAAAGCAGAATTACTTTCCCATTGTTCCTCAAAAATGCAGTGTATGATATACCATTTTGTAACTCTGAGTCTCTACTTTTATCCAATGTCAAAAACAGCATTTCAAATGTTGCTAAGTAAGACCAAATCCAGGTGGTGAGTCACATATGAGTACACTGACAAAGTTGTGGGCAAAGAGAGACAGGTTACCCTACGATGTCAAACAGAGACAGGTTACCCTACGATGTCAAACAGAGACAGGTTACCCTACGATGTCAAAGAGAGGCAGGTTACCCTACGATGTCAAACAGAGACAGGTTACCCTACGATGTCAAAGAGAGGCAGGTTACCCTACGATGTCAAAGAGAGGCAGGTTACCCTACGATGTCAAACAGAGACAGGTTACCCTACGATGTCAAAGAGAGGCAGGTTACCCTACGATGTCAAAGAGAGGCAGGTTACCCTACGATGTCAAAGAGAGGCAGGTTACCCTACGATGTAAAAGAGAGGTAGGTTACCCTACGATGTCAAACAGAGACAGGTTACCCTACGATGTCAAAGAGAGGCAGGTTACCCTACGATGTCAAAGAGAGGCAGGTTACCCTACGATGTCAAAGAGAGACAGGTTACCCTATGATGTCAAAGAGAGGCAGGTTACCCTACGATGTCAAAGAGAGGCAGGTTACCCTACGATGTCAAAGAGAGGCAGGTTACCCTACGATGTCAAAGAGAGGCAGGTTACCCTACGATGTCAAACAGAGACAGGTTACCCTACGATGTCAAACAGAGACAGGTTACCCTACGATGTCAAACAGAGACAGGTTACCCTACGATGTCAAAGAGAGGCAGGTTACCCTACGATGTCAAAGAGAGGCAGGTTACCCTACGATGTCAAAGAGAGACAGGTTACCCTAGGATGTCAAAGAGAGGCAGGTTACCCTACGATGTCAAACAGAGACAGGTTACCCTACGATGTCAAACAGAGACAGGTTACCCTACGATGTCAAACAGAGACAGGTTACCCTACGATGTCAAACAGAGACAGGTTACCCTACGATGTCAAAGAGAGACAGGTTACCTTACGATGTCAAAGAGAGACAGGTTACCCTACGATGTCAAAGAGAGCTGTTCGGTAAAGGAGTCTGGTAGGGTTTTGTCAGAAAAAGTCTCCATAATGTTGAGGATAATGGGGGGAATCTCAGTCATCTAACGTGTAATTCCATCTGCATTATGAAATAACTGGGAAGGTGAAAAGCAAAGTCTCGTTATCAAGTCATTGCAGATGACGGAAATGAGTCGAAGAATATTTAGATTCAGCCGCTGACTCCCCTCTGAGCTTGATGTCAGATCTCAGTATGAGGAAATGGTTCTGGGCTTTTCCTAACTCCCTGGGGTGGCCTGCCTCATTATCATAGAAGATGGGGTGGGTCAGAGAGAGATGAACACTGTCTAAACTCAGTCTGATTGAGGTGCAAAGTTTTCGTGATATAATTAAGCCACCTGTTTTTTGTTACCATCTGCTTCTTGTCAAGGCTTTCCTGCTCATGTAGGGGACACAGTTTTACGTTTTTGTACCGACCAGTGTTGAAGCAGCGGTGCTAAATGTGCATAAAAGGGACTAACATACATAATTCATTAAGAGGGAAGAGAGCGAAACAACTTCTGAATATCAAAATGTGAATTCTAATCTTTTTTTTTTTTCGAGATAGTGAACTGTCCTTGGGTATTGAACCTTCTTCAATTTACAGTATGTGAAAAGTCAACGGAAACTTATTGTCTACGGTCTAAAAACTAATGTGAAAAACACAGCGCACATAGTACATAGTAAGGACAATAGACAATAAGGACACCAGCGACACCAGCTACCAACCCTTCCTTTGACAGGATCCCTACTGAAACCCAAAACACCTCCAACAGAGAAGCTGTTTAATGTGTGGGTGTTAAATCTTATAGCATGCATAAAACATAAAACAAAGAGATAAATCTGCCATGCTCCTTACGGACCCATAATTCTGCATCTGATTTACGGCCTGCACCAATTTCCCTGCCGTTACAAGGCTACTTCCATTTACAATGCCCTCTCAGACCCTTAACTGTGACACCAGTACCAAAACACAGTGGAAAGATTAATATCACCTCATCTTCAAACTTGTTGTCCAGAGCAGACTCACTAGTAAGGCCTTCACCATCTGGGATTAATGGGCGCCACGCAGTAATCTCCTTTGTATTCAGACGTCACACCCTTGATCCTCAGGATCCTAATCTCCTGCTACAACCTCTTTACTTTGCAATTTCCTCAAATATATAAAAAAACAGAATTAGTTTGACCTGTGGCGTACAGGAGAAAGACCCAGTGTCACAGAGGTGTCCAGAATAGAATGGGGAGGGGGGTAGGGGGGTCAGGCCTGACGCCAATCAAAAGGAGACATGTTTTCCCCAATCTGAGCGGTGCCAGTCTCCCCGCCGAACGCTGCCCCCGTCTGAAACAGGCGCTGTGCATCTTACAGAACGCATTTAGAATAAGTTTCCGTTCGTGTGTGAATTTGAGCGGAGTAGGCCTATCTTCTGAATTGTTTGTTTTAGAAAGAGAGGACGGATCAGAAGGCTTGACAGCCTAAAACACCACCAGAGGCCCCTGACACCTGGGAGAAGGTACTGGTTGTTATGACATGCTTCAGAGAATACATACTGTAGATAAGCGAAACCCAATCCACTCTACAGCTAATGTGTGTATGTGTCAGTGTGTGTGTCTGTGTGTGTGTGTCAGTGTGTGTGTGCGTGTCAGTGTGTGTGTGCGTGTCAGTGTGTGTCAGTGTGTGTCAGTGTGTGTGTCAGTGTCAGTGTGTGTGTGTGTCAGTGTGTGTGTGTCAGTGTGTGTGTGTGTCAGTGTGTGTGTGTGTCAGTGTGTGTGTCAGTGTGTGCCAATGTGTTTATGTGTGTGTCAGTGTGTGTGTGTGTGTGTCAGTGTGTGCCAATGTGTGTGTGTGTCAGTGTGTGTGTGTGTCAGTGTGTGTGTGTGTCAGTGTGTGTGTGCGTGTCAGTGTGTGTGTGCGTGTCAGTGTGTGTGTGCGTGTCAGTGTGTGTGTGTGTCAGTGTGTGTGTCAGTGTGTGTGTGTGTCAGTGTGTGTGTGTGTGTCAGTGTGTGTGTGTCAGTGTGTGTGTGTGTGTGTGTGATGAACCCCGTGGCTTTAAAAGTATAGGGTGGATGGAAAAGAGACCCGTAACATAACTCATGCGAATTAGAATATTGACAAGGAACAGTGAGAACAAAATACACTGACAACCATATGCTACCGTCAAACACAAAATGTTTATTAAACACACAGTAAACGGTTTGGGGAAAAGGGGCTGAGCTGGACCCAAGGAATGAAACAATAAAGTCAAAACCCCCTAAACTGATCTTGCCTGCCTCAAGAACCGCTAAGCTTACTGCTAACCATACAAAAATACAGTGGGTGGTCCGCTCAAGTCTAACTAGTGTGTTTAGACAAGGTTTTCCTACGGGTAGCGTATGCCCAAGGGCCACTTGCTAAACCCCCCTTTTCCCAGGCACAAACAAACAACATAGGTACAATATGGGTTAAACAGCAAATGAGTGAGTACACAAAAACAAGACACCACAGTATACATACTCACAAAGAAAAAAGAGTCTTGGTTAGAAAACACAACTGACTGGCTTTTTAAAACCAGGGGATGTGATATGGTAATGAAAAAAAAGAAACAGGTGGTGCAATAAGGAGGAGTGTCCACTGATTGGTCCACCTCAGCAATCAACAGACGAACGGATGTCGGACAGGTGGGACACACCAACGACCACCAATCAGGAAAACAAGGGACACCTGTGATTAGGGCAGAAGGAGAGGGAAAAACAAATACACATACAGGCTACCTGTATCCGTAATAGTGTGTGTGTGTGTGTGTGTGTGTACTTATCCAAACGTTGTCAAAAAGACTTTAAAGCACAGCACCATTTGAACACAATAACGCTATATATCCCCGAATGCATCAGTGTTTGTTTTCTTCCCTATACGGGACCATTTGATGTCGTTGATAAATGATGGCTCTCGCCATAGGAGATCAGGAAGCATGAAAGATAAATGGTGGAAGACAGAGAGAGGAAGGCAATTTGAGCTCTTCTGTCATTACCAATGCATGAGGCCGACACAGATTACTTCCGGAATAGTATCCATGCCATGCTTTATCACGCTGCTTAACTAATTGGTTAGGGAGATAATTAACAAATTAAAGTTGGTTTATGGCATATCACACTCACACTCAAAAGGAACAGCAGCAACAAAACTTTTCTCCCAATGCTTAAGGCGAAAGCCATTAAATGTGCACTATGCAGAAATCTCACCGCCATTTCCTGGTTGCAAAAATTATAATAGTTTATGTGACAAAACAAGCAAGTACAGTGTACCATCTAAACCGCTGTGAAATATATGTTCCATAACCAAAAATATTGTATTTCAGCTGTTTGATGCTGGTGTACAAAACCAAAAGTAAAAGACGCAAAAACGCACATAGAAGAGATCTACCGCTTCTTAGACTTGCTTTCAATGAGAACGACAGATCTATAACTCACATTTCTATGTGAATTTGGTTAGGTCACCCAAAAAGTTACATATTGCAGATAGGTTTACCTTCGAAAAAGATGACGGTTTACCTTCGTAAATACCGCTGTGGACACAGTTTAGATTCTAGAATCCTGGGGGAAAGAACACGGAGTTCCAGCTCACTGGAATCTAAATGGCAGATATGTCCTATCTGACAATGCTGCAATAACATATCGATCAGGTTTGGCCATAGAGGTGCATGAGCTCAATATAAACTAGGCTGAAAAGCCTGGTGGAAAGGCAACAGGGGGGAATTGAGAACCAGGGGGTGTATTCAAATGTCAGCTGGGACTCAACCCCAACCTTTCCAATAGACAGATGCTGAGATAGATGGATGCATCGTGGACAGAGACTATGATTGGACCTGAAGCATCCTGAGTGATATCACCTACATTTTCTCTTAAAGGGGCAATCCGCAGTTGATACATTAATTTCCTCCCCCCAAAAAAAGTACCCCTAATTGGTAGTTACAGTCTTGTCCCATCGCTGCAACTGTCACGCCCTGACTCAGGGGTACGCTTATATGTTGAGTCAGGGTGTGAATGTTCTATGTTTAGATCTAGTATGTGTATTTCTATGTTGGCCGGTGTGGTTCCCAATCAGAGGCAGCTGTCGCTCGTTGTCTCTGATTGGGGACCATACTTAGGCAGCCTATTGGCACTGTCTAGTTGTGGGATCTTGTTCCGGTTAAGGTTTGTTGTGTGTGTGTCTACCTTAGGACTTCACGTTTTGTTTCGTTTCGTTTATTGTTTTGTCGTGTGTTTATTAAGTTGAATAAACATGTACGCATATCACGCTGCGCCTTGGTCTGACCCGTCATTCAACGAACGTGACAGCAACTCCCGTACGGACTCAGGAGAGGCGAAGGTCGAGAGCCATGCGTCCTCCAAAACAGGACCCCGCCAAGCCGCACTGCTCGCTTAATCCGGAAGCCAGCCGCACCAATGTGTCAGAGGAAACACCGTACAGCTGATGTCAGCGTGCATGCACCCTGCCCACCACAAGAGCGCAATGGGACAAGGACATCCCGGCCGGCCAAACCCTCCCCTAACCCGGACAACGCTGGGCCAATTGTGCACTGCCTCATGGGTCTCCCGGTCGCGGCCGGCTGCAACATAGCCTGGGATCGAACCTGGGTCTGTAGTGATGCATCTAGTATTTACAACGTTTACCAACATTGGAGTAAAACAAGCTTATAATTTGGGTTCTGATGGGGTTTGATAGTTGAACTAAGCTCATGAGGCATTTAAAAGTGACATTCTTAGAATGCTGCACCACTCGGGAGGCCCTCATTTTTTGACTTTTAATTTAATTATATATATACCCATTGATTCTTGAAGAATGTCACTTTTAAATGCCTCATGAGCTTAGTTCAACTATCAAACCCCATCAGAACCCAAATGATACGCTTGTTTTACTCCAATGTTTGTAAACATTGTAAATGTAAACAAACACTGTATAGCCTCAAAACATGGTTAAAACTATAATTTTGATATCATGGATTGATATCAAATTTCACTGATAGGCCCAATGGGGGCACTGTCATAATCAACTGAAATTCCTAACTTTGAACAAGCATATCTCCTGTCCCATTTGAGCTTGAATTGTTGTCACTAATTGGCCCAAGGGGGTATGTTGCATCATTCCTGGGGGACAACATGTTTACTGTTGCCTTGTTTGAGAGTGGTTTCAATTCTCCAGCCCTATCCCTCAGCTTTTTACCAGAAGGGTGGCCACTTTGTTACTGTTTGAACTTCAGATTGCCCCTTCAAAGGAAAGGAGGGTATATAATATGTGTCTTACGTATATTGTAATGTGCTGCTCTTGGCTGCAGTCGCTTTTCCAGGGTCATATGAGATATCTGCAGACATAACAGGGATTTCTGTGTTACTATTCTGTGGGAAGCAGTGAGAGATGTGTGTAAATGATTAACCATACTGTACATGAGCACACAGTTCAGACCACTGGGGAACACCACAAGTAGACTTTTCCAACTATGGACCAGATTGTGAGAAAAAGGCATAAAAGGGTGTAAACTAGAGAGAGGAATATGAACCATATTCCCTCCTGCATTAACACTTCTCTCCTTCACAAAAAGTGTGCTCCAAGCGCCAACACATATCTTCATTGGTTCGAATTGGGTGTATATTTTACCACAAGGTCAGTACTCCAGACTGAAGGCCTGACTGAGGAGCTCAATGTGAGTGACCGCCCTCTGACAGCTTCAACATGTTCATTAGATGAGCCTCTTCACGCCACATCCCAGGCTGACCACTGGTCAACCTTATTAGTCTGATAAATATCTTCTGCCGGAGCCTTCACACATATCATTCCACATTTCTCCAAATAGAGTCTTTTTTCTTTTTTTTTGCAGAGGTGTCAGCTGGGCCCTATTAATTATTGCTTAATACGTGGCAGTCATGCTGTGCTGAGACGGCCTGCATTTACCCCATGCCGTGACCGCAATTCTGCCACAGCCGCTTCAGAAAGACACGCAAGCTTCAGTGAGAGAGAAAGAGACAGAGAGTGAGAGCGGTAGAAGGGAGCAGGGGAGAAAGAGAGCGAGAGCGGTAGAGAGAGAAAGAGGGAGAGAAAGAGAGAGAGAGGTAGAAAGGAGAGAGAGAGAGAGAGAAAGAGAGAGGGGAGTGAGTGAGGGCGAGAAAGAGAGGGGGAGGGAGATTAAAACAGGTGTTTAGAGAGAGGGAGAGAGGAGAAAGAAAGCGAGAGAGCAGTGTACAGAGAGAAAGGAAGAGGGAAAGGGAGGGTGGGTTGGTGGGTGGGTGTATGCATGATCTACCCCCAACCTCCTCCAGGCTCTAGAGTAGAAAAAGTACTGACTTTATCAATCAATCACAATCAGCTAATTGTAGGGCTGGCACATTCAAATCATGGCACGGCTGGAGGTTAATGAAAATTACACCTTCGCCTGACGTGACATCTGATCCCGTTAGATGAGGTGTCAGGCTGAATCCTTAAAGGCCTGTCAGACTCTGCTACCCCCTGAGAAACTCTCAGGTCTTTGGAAGATAACGTATGTGTGTTTAATCCTACCTGTCATAACACAGGTAGCGTTATTTATGTAGCTTTATACTGAGGTCTATAGCTACTGTACTAACTACTGTATATGGCTGTCCGATGACGGATGATGTTCACTTAGTTATACGGGAGCCTTTTGATTTGATTTTGTTTGACATCGTTAGATGGAGTGTTTTTGTGGAGAATCAAATCAATCAAATCAAACCAAATCAAAGTGTATTTGTTACGTGCACATGATACTCATGGTGTACACAGAACTGACTACAGGTCCTCCTCTCAATAGGAATACATCAAATAAGAATAATTTCTCATGTACTTTAATGTCTATGGGGTCGTAATGTAAGTGATTGATAAGTGTGTGTATGTATGTGTGTACGTATCTGTGTGTCTGTGTCTGTTTGCGTGTGTGTGTGTGTGTTTGTCTGTGTATGTGTGTGTCCGTGTGTCCGTGTGTGTGTATGTGTGTGTGTACATGTGTGTGAGCTTGTCTGTGTGTGTTTGTGTGTGTGTGCATTTGCGTGTGTGTGTGTATTTTCTAAATTGTCCATTCATTAGAGGCCTGGCCTAATGAGGGAGGAGGGCTGAGGAGCGTGCACGGCGGTGGGGGAGTGTGCATGGCAGCAGAGGGTGTGCATTCTGACAGCGGCGGCCATTTCTAAGTCATTAAGCTCTGCTGTAATCATACCATTATGCTGCTCATTATGAAAGACTGTGGCATAATCTCCCATGGGGCCACAGTCACCACTCTGTTCCATTAGACACTTCTTCCTGTCAGGGACTCATCCAATCCCCGCCCTGTGTGTGTGTGTGTGTGTGTGTGTGTGTGTGTGTGTGTGTGTGTGTGTGTCCAAAGCCCTTGTCCTCTGTCACTGGTGTTCCTTCTGGAGCAAGGCAAACAACACCCTCAGAGACATCCTGCTTTCAGCCTGACAGTAGACTAACCCTAACCCTAACACCACCCTCAGAGACATCCTGCTTTCATCCTGACAGTAGACTAACCCTAACCCTAACACCACCCTCAGAGACATCCTGCTTTCAGCCTGACAGTAGACTAACCCTAACCCTAACACCACCCTCAGAGACATCCTGCTTTCATCCTGACAGTAGACTAACCCTAACCCTAACACCACCCTCAGAGACATCCTGCTTTCAGCCTGACAGTAGACTAACCCTAACCCTAACACCACCCTCAGAGACATCCTGCTTTCATCCTGACAGTAGACTAACCCTAACCCTAACACCACCCTCAGAGACATCCTGCTTTCAGCCTGACAGTTGACTAACCCTAACCCTAACACCACCCTCAGAGACATCCTGCTTTCAGCCTGACAGTTGACTAACCCTAACCCTAACACCACCCTCAGAGACATCCTGCTTTCAGCCTGACAGTTGACTAACCCTAACCCTAACACCACCCTCAGAGACATCCTGCTTTCAGCCTGACAGTAGACTAACCCTAACCCTAACACCACCCTCAGAGACATCCTGCTTTCATCCTGACAGTTGACTAACCATATAATGAATGGAAGACAAGGGGCCAAGACTCACCGCTGGTGATATGGTTGAAATACTTTAGTATATCTACGGTAGTGGGAGTTACACTCAGCATCTAAACCTGTGCTGTAATCAAGGTGTGACACAGGGATTGGACTAAAAATGCATTCGTCCTGTACTACGACAATGCATGTTGAGAATAATGTAATCACGAAAATAGTACTTACTAAACATAAAGAAAATTGGAGAGCCAACTTCACATTACTTTGCACTTGTTCTCTCAAAGCACAAAATAAACCCTTCCAGGGCATTGGTTAAATAGGGCTGCTAATGTGCTCTCCGTCTGGAGATGGAAGAATAAAAAGGGACTCTGGAGATAAGAGGAGTTCTGCCAATCATTGCTAATGGATGCAAACTCAACCTTCAGCTCTGGTTAAAAATAGTCAAAATACTTCCTGTAGAATTACATTGGCAACATCATCCCTGTGGAGAGGAATCCAACACACATTACAATGTTTGTTTCTAAAACTGTCTTTTGCAAATGTCTCCAGTGTCTGTATGTGTCACGCCCTGGCTCTGGGGACTCTTAAATGTTGAGCCAGGGTGTGGACTTGTTATGTTTAGTTGTCTATGGGTGTTCTAGTTCACGTATTTCTATGTTGGCCAGGGTGGTTCCCAATCAGAGGCAGCTGTTGCTTGTTGTCTCTGATTGGGAGCCATACTTAGGCAGCCTGTTGGCACTTTTGTTTTGTGGGATCTTGTTCCGTAAGGTTTGTGTTGGTGTATTAACCTAGGACTTCACGTATCGTTTTGTTGTTTTGTTATTGCATAAAGTACTCATTAAAAGATGTACGCTTACCACGCTGCGCCTTGGTCCGGTTCCTTCGACGATCGTGACAGTATGTGGCTGTCTGAGTGTTTTTCATGTATAGTTCGCCTCTCAGAAGCACAATAGAGGTGAGTTTTGAACCCACTATGAAGCTCAGGAGTGTCACTCATGTATGAGCACAGCTGTCAATAATGAAGATTCAGAATATCCTGAAGATTCCAAAGATTGTGTGCTGGTAGTTCCAAAGGTCTGAAGATTCTAATAATCTCCAGGTGTCGTGTAAGTTGAGTGTTTCCTGCCAACATCTCTTCCTCTCTCTTTCCCTTCCAGCACATTTCCTGCTGTTTTCTTATCCTATTGTCTGTGCTGGAGTGCCTAAGATGTGTGAAACCTTGGTGTGAGGAGTTTCTAAATGTGAGAGCTGTAGTCAGTTTATGTAAGCTGTTAAGTCTGTACATGGAGGATGGAGGACACCTCAGTGGCACTGAGAGGAACCTACATTAATTACTCTGTCAGTTATAATTGTTCACCACCAGTGAGATAATTGACAGACAGCATTTAACTTATTTTTCTGTCTTATATACTGTATGTAATCTTGAACAGAGAGAGAGAGAGAGAGAGAGAGAGAGAGAGAGAGAGAGAGAGAGAGAGAGAGAGAGAGAGAGAGAGAGAGAGAGAGAGAGAGAGAGAGAGAGAGAGAGAGAGAGAGAGAGAGAGAGAGAAATGCGCGCACAGGAACACTACCTGATCTAACGAGCACACGAGGGGACAGCTTTATTACAGACCATACTGTTTCTAACTATCTTAATCTCCCCCATAGAAACAACAGTGACAGCACCGTCAACAAAAACGGAAGGGATCTTTTGCAGCTCTGTAGAAGCCTGGGTCTGTACTTTGTCAATGGTAGGTTACGGGGGGACTCTTTGGGGAGATTCACCTACTGCTCACCTCTTGGCCACAGTACAGTAGACTATATGATCACAGACATGGACCCTTTCTCTCTCAGCTCATTCACTGTCAAGCCACTAACACCTCTGTCTGATCACAGCCAAATTACGTTGTTCCTCAAAAGAACAGACCTGGAAACAACCACACATTCACAACCCAGTAAGCTGTACAACATCAGAAATTCATACAGATGGGCCCAAAACAGCACAGAAGAATACCAGAAAGCAACCTGGAACCAAAATATCCAAACACTCTTAGATAACTTTCTGGATACCACATTCACTCACAGTAAAGAAGGCATCAATCTAGCAGTACGAAACATCAACTATATATTCAGGCAAACGGCAAAAGAAGCACAATTGAAATTGATAAAAAACAAAACTAAAAAAATCACAGATGACAACTGGTTTGATGCAGATTGTAAAATTATAAGGAAAAAACTTAGAACACTATCCAACCAAAAGCACAGAGACTCAAATAATGGTGAATTACGCCTTCATTACTGTGAGACTTTAAAACTCTATAAACGTACACTCAGAACCAAAAAAGCACAGTACAACAGCAAGCAGCTGACACTAATTGAGGAGTCCATAAACACAAACAACTTTTGGCAAAATTGGAAAAAACTAAAAAAATCTAAACAAGAGGAATTAGCAATACAAAATGGTGACATATGGACAACCCATTTCAAAACACTCTACAACACCGTTCAAATTGACACAAACGCAGAACAACGCCAAATCCATGAGAAGTTGAATGGATTAGAAAAAGCTATAAAGGACAATCAAAACCCATTGGACTCCCCAATTACTGACCAGGAGCTCTATAAGAAACTTCAGGCTCTCAAATTTAAAAAAGCCTGCGGACCTGATGGCATCCTAAATGAAATGCTCAAACTCATTAGTGCAAAATTTCAATTGGCTATATTAAAATTGTTTAATTTGATCCTGAGTGTAGGTTATTTCCCTGACATCTGGAATCAAGGACTCATAACCCCAATCTTTAAGAATGGAGACAAATTTGACCCTAACAATTACAGAGGCATTTGTGTGAACAGTAACCTGGGGAAGGTTTTCTGTAGTATCATCAATGTAAGACTTCTAAACTTCCTTAATAAGCACAATGTCTTGAGTAAAAGCCAAATTGGATTTATACCAAAACATCGCACAACTGATCATATTTACACCTTACACACCCTGATAGATAAACATGTCCACCAAAATAATACCAAAATATACACTTGCTTTATCGACTTCCAAAAAGCATTTGATTCTATTTGGCATACAGGACTGTTCTACAAAGTTATTGAAAGTGGTGTAGGGGGTAAAACATATGACATAATTAAATCAATGTATACTGGCAATACGTGCAGCATTAAAATTGGTAAGAAAAGGACAGAATTCTTTAACCAGGGGCGGGGCCTTCGTCAGGGTTGCAATCTGAGCCCTGCACTCTTCAATATTTACATTAACGAATTGGCCACTATTCTAGAAAAATCCTCAGCCCCTGGTGTTAGTCTCCACAATTCAGAAGTTAAATGCCTACTCTTCGCAGATGACCTATGCCTGCTGTCACCCACAGCACCTGGCCTACAGCAGAGCCTGGACCTGCTAGAGCAGTACTGCCAGACCTGGGCCCTGGCAGTAAACCCCAAAAAGACTAAAATAATGATTTTCCAGAGAAGATCCAGATCTCAGGGAATTAGACCAAAGTTCTCAATTGGTACAAAATATATAGAGTACTGTACACACTACAATTACTTAGGTTTAAAAATAAGCTCAACTGGACACCTTAATGAGGCAGTGAATGAACTGAGAGAGAAAGCACGCAGGGCATTCTACGCCATTAAAAAGCAAATTCAAATTGAAATACCTATTAAAATTTGGCTAAAACTAATTGAATATGTCATTGAACCAATTGCACTTTATGGCAGCGAGGTGTGGGGTCCACTTGCAAAACAAGATTTCATCAAATGGGACAAACACCCCATTGAAACCCTACATGCAGAGTTCTGTAAGATTCTCCTACGTGTCCAGAGGAAAACTACAAACAATGCATGCAGGGCAGAATTAGGCCAATATCCACTAATAATAAAAACTCAAAAAAGAGCAATTAAGTTTTGGAAACACCTAAAATACAGTGACCCCCTCTCATATCATTACCAAGCCCTGCAATGCCAAGAGCTGAGCAAAGAAAAGAGTCCCCTCATCCAGCTGGTCCTGGGGCTGAGTTCACAAACCTGTTCTACTAACACACTGAAGCCTCAGGACCAGAACATCCAATCAATCAGAATAAACCAAATTACAACACAGTCAAAACAAAACTACATTGCTTATTGGGAAACACAAGCACAAACACAAAGCAAAATGCAGTGCTATCTGGCCCTAAATCGACAGTACACTATGGCTAAATATTTGACCATGGTTACTGATCAAAACCTTAGAAAAACCTTGACAAAGTACAGGCTCAGTGAGCACAGCCTTGCCATTGAGAAGGGTAGACACAGGAAAACCTGGCTCCCTGTAGAGGAAAGGCTGTGCAACCACTGCACAACAGCAGAACCTGAGACGGAGCTGCATTTCCTGACAAAATGTCAAAAATATAAAACAATTAGAGAGTGTCATTTCCCCAAATTTGAAATCCTTATTCAAGGTTTTAAAGACCTCTCTGATGAGGATAGGCTACCCATCCTGTTGGGGGAGGACGCAGAGAGCTGTGGGTTGGCAGCGCACTACATTGCTGCCTGCCATAAGTTGAGGGACAGTGTCTGACAGACCAATAAACCTGCACATGTCCTCAACTGTATGATTATTGTTATTGTTGAATGTATGGTTATATTGACCGTTGGTTATTGTTGTTACTGTTGTCCCGTTGACAATTTTTGATTCTCATTTTTATTTATTTTTTATATTGTAAATATCCAAAGTAAGCTTTGGCAATATGTACATTGTTACGTCATGCCAATAAAGCGAATTGAATTGAATTGAGAGAGAGAGAGAGAGAGAGAGGAGAGGAGAGAAAAGCCAAGAGAGTCTGGGTCAGATTAAGAGCCAAACAGGGACATGGGAGGGAGAAAGAGAGACGGTGAGATGGGAGAGAAAGATAAAGGGAGGGGGAGAGGGAGAAGGAAATTGAGATAAA
>NC_139993.1:60167093-60196788 GCF_964263955.1 Coregonus lavaretus | reverse complement strand
AGAGAGAGAGAGAGAGAGGCTGTCGAGGGAGTGTTTGTTTAGAGGGGTAGGTAGATTGCTGTCTGCCCTCTCCCCACTCTGTGGGCTTCAAAGTCGGTGCTGCCGTGGTTCCTGCGGCTGGTTGGGGGGGCTTTAGGGTTCTGACAGTGATGGCCAAGGGTGAGATAGCATCACACAGAGCCCAGATAGCACCGTCCGCAGGGCTCATCTCTAAGGAGAGAGTCACATGCTGGAACAGAAGAACCCAGAAAATGAGTTGTTGAAGGATTATGATTCATGAATCAGGTTGAGTCTTGTTCAAACAGCAGGTGATTCTGAAGCCCAGTTTTCCAACCTGCTGCTATGAAACTCTGTTGACAACAATATCCACAATATCCAATATACTCTACCACTAACTTTTTATTACTAGGGCTCTAATAATTGCAATAGATCATACAGTATAATGTAATATTGTTTGGTTTTCTTAAATGGAACAAATTATTTCACTAAAGACTGGTTTACACTTGGTCTAAATACATGCAGATGTAACAAATGATATTGTTTTAGATAGCTCAAACGGTTGGTACGTTGTCAAGGAGGGCACATGGGGCCAGGCACAGTGGAGGACGATAGCTCAAACGGTTGGTACGTTGTCAAGGAGGGCACATGGGGCCAGGCACAGTGGAGGACGATAGCTCAAACGGTTGGTACGTTGTCAAGGAGGGCACATGGGGCCAGGCACAGTGGAGGACGATAGCTCAAACGGTTGGTACGTTGTCAAGGAGGGCACATGGGGCCAGGCACAGTGGAGGACGATAGCTCAAACGGTTGGTACGTTGTCAAGGAGGGCACATGGGGACAGGCACAGTGGAGGACGATATACTGTTAGTAGCACACTGATGTCTACAGACAGTCGGCATTAGCATAAATTAAATGTTGTTTTGGCACAGTGACGGTGCACTAAAGACTTGTCGTTAAACCGACCAGCCTTAAGGATTCTGCTTGCCACTCACTCAATGTATTCACATGATACCTATTTGTCAACATCACTGTAATTTGAATGTCAGAATCTATCCAAGTACTGAGTCGATGTTGGAGCTCTACCGTTCTCAACTATTACCATCGTAAACAAATATGAGTCAGTCTCCCGAGGCGCTACTTCAATCAACTGCAGAGAAAGGAAACCACACAGCAGGTTTGCAGGTTCTTTCACAGGTTATATAACAGGCCTACTATGTCTATACCCCTCTAACAGTTTCAGTGGACGGGGCTGCATGCTGAAGTTGATGGTAGGCCTACCAATTAAACAAAGCTACAAGTTTCACAGCTGCTTGCCGCTCTAATGAGTTAACTGGCGTGAATCTCCATGTGTTGAAAGACCCTACTAAAGCACACAGTACTGGAGGGGACACACACACAGTGAACGCTTCCCAAGGCTTGTGATGTCCACACTATCTCATTATACTGTGAGGAACTGATGCCACATGAAAACAGAGCCCCTTTCTATGAAAGTCCTTTTCTGTTGGAGGAGTACAGTCTTATGTAACCTTAACTGGAGAATTAGCTGATGCCTGCAAAAACCTTCCCTTCCCAGCAGGCCTTTAGCTCTGCTGGAGATGGCAGCTGCCATCTGGGGGAGGAAACCAAAGCCTGCCTATTCTGTTCAGAAGAGACCACGATGATAGTGATCGGAAATAGGTTGGGAAAGAAGTAAAACGAGGGCCCTACCCCATTACCCATTATTAACAGAGGGCCATTACCCATTATTAAAAGAGGGCCCTACCCCATTACCCATTATTAACAGAGGGCCATTACCCATTATTAAAAGAGGGCCCTACCTCATTACCCATTATTAAAAGAGGGCCATACACCATTACCCATTATTAAAAGTGGGCCATACCCCATGACCCATTATTAAAAGAGGGCCATACACCATTACGGTTTCCGAGCTGGTCATGGGTGCACCTCAGCCACGCTCAAGGTCCTAAACAATATTATAACCGCGATCGATAATAGACAGTACTGTGCAGCCGTCTTCATCGACCTGGCCAAGGCTTTCGACTCTGTCAACCACCGCATTCTTATTGGCAGACTAAATAGCCTTGGTTTCTCAAATGACTGCCTCGCCTGGTTCACCAACTACTTCTCAGATAGAGTTCAATGTGTCAAATCGGAGGGCCTGTTGTCTGGACCTATGGCAGTCTCTATGGGGGTGCCACAGGGTTCAATTCTTGGGCCGACTCTTTTCTCTGTGTATATCAATGATGTCGCTCTTGCTGCTGGTGACTCTCAGATCCGCCTATACGAAGACGACACCATTTTGTATACATCTGGCCCTTCATTGGACACTGTGTTAACAAACCTCCAAACGAGCTTCAATGCAATACAACACTCCTTCAGTAGCCTCCAACTGCTCTTAAACACTAGTAAAACTAAATGCATGCTCTTCAATCAAACGCTGCTGGCACCCGCCCACCCGACTAGAATCACTACTCTCGACGGGTCTGACCTAGAGTATGTGGACAACTACAAATACCTAGGTGTCTGGTTAGACTGTAAACTCTCCTTCCAGACTCACATTAAGAATCTCCAATCCAAAGTTAAATCTAGAATCGGCTTCCTATTTCGCAACAAAGCCTCCTTCACTCATGCTGCCAAACATGCCCTCGTAAAACTGACTATCCTTCCGATCCTTGACTTCGGCGATGTCATTTACAAAATAGCCTCCAACACTCTACTCAGCAAATTGGATGTAGTCTATCACAGTGCCGTCCGTTTTGTCACCAAAGCCCCATATACTACCCACCACTGTGACCTGTACGCTCTTGTTGGCTGGTCCTCACTACATATTCGTCGCCAAACTCACTGGCTCCAGGCCATCTATAAATCACTGCTAGGCAAATCCCCGCCTTATCTTAGCTCATTGGTCACCATAGTAACACCCACCCGTAGTATGCGATCCAGCAGGTATATCTCACTGGTCATCCCCAAAGCCAACACCTCCTTTGGCCGCCATTCCTTCCAGTTCTCTGCTGCCAATGACTGGAACGAATTGCAAAAATCTCTGAAACTGGAGACTCTTATCTCCCTCACTAACTTTAAGCATCAGTTGTCAGAGCACCTTACCGATCACTGCACCTGTACACAGCCCATCTGAAATTAGCCCACCCAACTACCTCATCCCCATATTGTTATTTATTTTGCTCATTTGCACCCCACTATCTCTATTTGCACATCATCTCTTGCACATCTATCATTCCAGTGTTAATACTAATTGTAATTATTTTGCACTATAGCCTATGTATTGCCTTACCTCCATAGCTTGCTACATTTGCACACACTGTATATATATATTTTCTGTTGTATTTTCAACTTTATGTTTTGTTTTACCCCATATGTAACTCTGTGTTGTTGTTTTTATCGCACTGCTTTGCTTTATCTTGGCCAGGTCGCAGTTGTAAATGAGAAGTTGTTCTCAACTGGCTTACCTGGTTAAATAAAGGTGAAATAAATAAAAATAAAATAAAATTACCCATTATTAAAAGAGGGCCATACCCCATTACCCATTATTAAAAGAGGGCCATATTCTATTACCCATTATTAAAAGAGGGCCATACCCCATTACCCATTATTAAAAGAAAATCATACACCATTACCCATTATTAAAAGAGGGCCATACCCCATTACCCATTATTAAAAGAGGGCCATACCCCATTATCCAGTATTAAAAGAGGGCCATACCCCATTATCCATTATTAAAAGAGGGCCATATTCTATTACCCATTATTAAAAGAGGGCCATACCCTATTACCCATTATTAAAAGAGGGCCATACCCCATTATCCATTATTAACCTCTATAGGATCG
The DNA here is from genome assembly GCF_964263955.1 of Coregonus lavaretus. NCBI lineage: Eukaryota > Metazoa > Chordata > Actinopteri > Salmoniformes > Salmonidae > Coregonus > Coregonus lavaretus. The sequence continues at coordinate 60,192,943 of NC_139993.1, read as the reverse complement.
GACCCTTTTTTTCAATTTTTGTCTAAAATGACAGAACCAAATCTAACTGCCTGTAGCTCAGGACCTGAAGCAAGGATATGCATATAATTGAAATTAGTGGAAATGTGAAATTAATGTAGGAGAATATAACACATTAGATATGGTAAAAGATAATACAAACAAAAAAACATGCGTTTTCTATTATTTATTTTTTTATCATCTTTGAAATGCAAGAGAAAGGCCACAATATAATATTGCAGTTCAGATGCAAATTAGATTTTGGTCAGTGTGTGTGCAAAGTTTCAGATTGATCCAATGAAGCATTGCAATACTGGACTATTTTGTATCAAGTCTGCCCAAATGTGCCGAATTGGTCAATTGATACATTTTCAAGTACATAACTATAGAGAACACTCTCCTCCAACACTACTCACTCTGCCCCTACTTAGATGGTAATGCGCCGTCGCAACCTTCGCTCTCTCTCTCTCGCTACTCTCTCCTCTTCCATCCTATCATCTCTTCCCTCTGCTCAATTCTTCTCCATCCAATCTCCTGATTCTGCCTCCTCAACCCTCCTCTCCTCCCTTTCTGCATCCTTTAACTCTCTATGTCCCCTATCCTCCCGACCGGCTCGGTCCTCCCCTCCTGCTCCGTGGCTTGACGACTCATTGTGAGCTCACAGAACAGGGCTCCGGGCAGCCGAGCGGAAATGGAGGAAAACTAGACTCCCTGCGGACCTGGCATCTTTTCACTCCCTCTTCTCTACATTTTCTTCATCTGTTTCTGCTGCTAAAGCCACTTTCTACCACTCTAAATTCCAAGCATCGCTCATCCTTGACCGCTGGCTATGTCCCTTCCGTCTTCAAGAGAGCGAGAGTTGCACCCCTTCTCAAAAAACCAACACTCGATCCCTCTGATGTCAACAACTACAGACCAGTATCCCTTCTTTCTTTTCTCTCCAAAACTCTTGAGCGTGCCGTCTTTAGCCAACTCTCTTGCTATCTCTCTCAGAATGACCTTCTTGATCCAAACCAGTCAGGTTTCAAGACTGGTCATTCAACTGAGACTGCTCTTCTCTGTGTCACGGAGGCTCTCCGCACTGCCAAATGCTAACTTTCTCTCCTCTGCTCTTGTCCTTCTAGACCTGTCTGCTGCCTTTGATACTGTGAACCATCAAATCCTCCTCTCCACCCTCTCCGAGCTGGGCATCTCCGGCGCGGCTCACTCTTGGATTGCGTCCTACCTGACCGGTCGCTCCTACCAAGAGGCGTGGCGAGAAGCTGTCTCCGCACCATGTGCTCTCACCACTGGTGTCCCCCAGGGCTCAGTTCTAGGCCCTCTCAAATTCTCGCTATACACCAAGTCACTTGGCTCTGTCATATCCTCACATGGCCTCTCCTATCATTGCTACGCAGACGACACACAACTAATCTTCTCCTTTCCCCCTTCTGATAACCAGGTGGCGAATCGCATCTCTGCATGTCTGGCAGACATATCAGTGTGGATGACGGATCATCACCTCAAGCTGAACCTTGGCAAGACGGAGCTGCTCTTCCTCCCGGGGAAGGACTGCCCATTCCATGATCTCGCCATCACGGTTGACAACTCCGTTGTGTCCTCCTCCCAGAGTGTGAAGAGCATTGGCATGACCCTGGACTAAACCCTGTTGTTCTCCGCTAACATCAAGGCGGTGACCCGATCCTGTAGGTTCATGCTCTACAACATTCGGAGAGTACGACCCTGCCTTACACAGGAAGCGGCACAGGTCCTAATCCAGGCATTTGTCATCTCCCGTCTGGATTACTGCAACTCGCTGTTGGCTGGGCTCCCTGCCTGTGCCGTTAAACCCCTACAACTCATCCAGAATGACGCAGCCCGTCTGGTGTTCAACCTTCCCAAGTTCTCTCACGTCACCCCACTCCTCCGCACACTCCACTGGCTTCCAGTTGAAGCTCGCATCTGCTACAAGACCATGGTGCTTGCCTACGGAGGCTCTGATCAGTCCCTACACCCAAACAAGGGCATTGCGTTCATCCATCTCTGGCCTGCTGGCCCCCCTACCTCTGCGGAAGCACAGTTCCCGCTCAGCCCAGTCAAAACTGTTCGCTGCTCTGGCACCCCAATGGTGGAACAAGCTCCCTCACGACGCCAGGACAGCGGAGTCACTCACCACCTTCCGGAGACACTTGAAACCCCACCTCTTTAAGGAATAACTGGGATAGGGTAAAGTAATCCTTCTACCCCCCCTTACCCAACCCCAAAGAAAAAAGAAAAGAAAAAAACATATTGTAAAGTGGTTATCCCACTGGCTATAAGGTGAATGCACTAATTTGTAAGTTGCTCTGGATAAGAGCATCTGCTAAATGACGTAAATTTAAATGTAAATGTAGAACATACCAAATGATATGGTAATACAAAATGTAAGTTTACACACTCCCAGGAATGTCATCCATGATGGATCATTAACTTATACACTAACTTTCACACATCTAGATGGCCGGGCGGGGTGGGTGTGGAGTCAGCGACAGCAGGGGTTCAAACAGTAGAACCCAGTTCCTCCATTTGAATATAAAAATGAATTTTATCAAACAAAACTACGCTACATTTTATCTCTGGGACCCTTAGGATGACAAATCAGAGCAAGATTACTGAACATTATCTACCTTCAGAGGTGAATGTATTAAACCAGTTGGTGTGATACGTTTTTTGTTGTTGTGCACTCTCCTCAAACAGTAGCATGGTATTTTTTCACTGTAATAGCTACTGTAAATTGGACAGTGCAGTTAGATTAACAAGAATGTAAGCTTTCTGCCCATATAAGACATGTCTACGTCCCGGAAAGTTTGCCGCTACTTACAACAGTCATGCTAATCACATTAGCGCATGTTAGCTCAACCGTCCCGTATACGGGACACCGATCCTGTAGAGGTTAAAAGAGGGACATTACCCATTACCCATTATTAAAAGAGGACCATTACCCATTATTAAAAGAGGGCCATACGCCATTACCCATTATTAGAAGGAGGGCCATTACCCATATTTACAAAGAGCCTGCTTCTCAATTTATGATTCTCGAGGAACTTGCAAATTCTACTTAATCTCAGAATGAGAATGTCAAATTACAGAGAGAGGGTTCCTCTCATCTACAGGGTTCTTTCATGCCCTTGCAAGCTGATCCTCAACACGGGGGCCCCTCAGGGGTGCGTGCTCAGTCCCCTCCTGTACTCCCTGTTCACCCATGACTGCATGGCCAGGCACGACTCCAACACCATCATTAAGTTTGCCGACAACGATGAGACAGCCTATAGGGAGGAGGTCAGAGACCTGGCCATGTGGTGCCAGGATAACAACCTCTCCCTCGACGTGACCAATACAAAGAAGATGATTGTGCACTACAGGGAAAAAAAGAGGACTGAGCAAGCCCCCATTCTCATCGACGGGGCTGTAGTGTCCTCATCACCAACAAACTATCATGGTCCAAACACACCAAGACAGTCGTGAAGACGGCACGACAAAGCCTATTCCCCCTCAGGAGACTGAAAAGATTTGGCATGGGTCCTCAGATCCTCAAAAAGTTCTACAGCTGCACCATCGAGAGCATCCTGACTGGTTGCATCACCACCTGGTATGGCAACTGCTCGGCCTCCGACCGCAAGGCAGTACAGAGGGTAGTGCGTACAGCCCAGTACATCACTGGGGCCAAGTGCCCCCGCACATTGACTCTGCACCGGTACCCCCCTGTATGTAGCCTCCCTGCTGTTATTTTATTTTTACTTCTGCTCTTTTTTTCTCAACACATTTTTGTTGTTGTTGTTTTATTTTACTTTTTTATAAAAAAATAAATGCATTGTTGGTTAAGGGCTGTAAGTAAGCATTTCACGGTAATGTCTACACCTGTTGTATTCGGCGCATGTGGCGAATAAAATGTGATTTGATTTTATTTGATTTGCAGCCCTCCATCGCTTCATTTCCCTCCTCTTCTCCCTGTCAAGAGCAGAGCAGCCGCCTTGTGGTTCTTTGTTCTTTCTGGTTCAAAAAGCCCTGAGACCCCTGAGACGCTGCGCAAAAGAAACGCTTCACACTAAGAACGCCTAAAACCTTTCAAAATCTGGGGGAATGACTCCTCCGTTTCCAGAAGGAATGCCTCTGTGAATTTTACTCAAATTCACTTGAGCTGCAGTAAGTAAACAAACGTTATGCGGGTGTTTATAAAAACAAAACAGGAACACTGCAGTTTATAGGAAGGGCAAACACAGCACGTGTAAAATTCAGCAACAGTGGGAGACAATGGCTCATGTCAAAAATCAGTTTTCATAATCTCATACTGTACATCACTTCACTACAGTTCCTTGTGGCTGTGTGTGTGTGTGTGTATGATTGTGTTCAAGACCACTAAGGTAACAGTTAGACTTCTCCCTCCTGCCAAGTCCATTGCTTACAAAGTGTACTAGCTCCGGGGTCGCTCACAAAGCCGCTCCAAACACTTCATCTTATCTACTGTGCAGTGGACTGTCTTCACAAACACCTCTCTTGGAGCATGGACATATGCTGAGTACTCTTGGTTCCCCCACAAAATGAAATCTCTTTACTGGTGATAAGCCCTGGCGGTGGAGTCAGTAGTGTGCACACAACTGTGTCCAAACCTATTACCACACACCAACAGCACTCTCTTCCCACCAGCCATTGCTGTTTCACTTCCTTACTGGACGTTTCCTTTCACTGATGGAAGCAAGCTGCTCAGATCTAACTTGTGTTGGCGAGAGAGAAGAGGAGGGAGAGAGAGGATGTGAGATAATGGACGTACAGTGCCTGAAAGAGAACCTAGGAACAACAGATTTAAAGGTTTCTGGATTCTGGATTCTGACGGCTATGGATTCTGACAACTATGGATTATGTTAACAAATGTGTGTCTCTCCTGTATTTCACCATGCTCCTGCTGTTATGATAGACAGCAGAGCAATTACTATATGACAACAATGTAATTACTAATTGACCCAGTAAAAAAGTGTACTCTGTATGTGAATAGGTAAGCAAGGGGCCATGTTGGTCATCTCATATTTTGCATAAACAGCCATTCAAATGAGACCTGATGAATAGAAAACCACCCCGTCTCTCTCTCTCTCTCTCTCTCTCTCTCTCTCTCTCTCTCTCTCTCTCTCTCTCTCTCTCTCTCTCGCTCTCTCTCGCTCTCTCTCTCTGTCAATTCAATTAAAGGTCTCTCTCTGTCAATTCAATTTAAGGTCTCTCTCTCTCAATTCAATTTCAATTTAAGGTCTCTCTCTCTCTGTCAGTTCAATTTCAATTTAAGGTCTCTCTCTCTCTGTCAATTCAATTTCAATGTAAGGTCTCTCTCTCTCAATTCAATTTCAATTTAAGGTCTCTCTCTCTCTGTCAATTCAATTTAAATTTAAGGTCTCTCTCTCTCTGTCAATTCAATTTCAATTTAAGGTATCTCTCTCTCTCTCTCTCTCTCTCTCTCTCTCTCTCTCTCTCTCTCTCTCTCTCTCTCTCTCTCTCTCTCTCTCTCTCTCTCTCTGTCAATTCAATTTCAATTTAAGGTCTCTCTCTCTCTCTCTCTCTCTGTCAATTCAATTTCAATTTAAGGTCTCTCTCTCTCTCAATTCAATTTCAATTTAAGGTCTCTCTCTCTCTCTCCCCCTCTCTCTCTCTCTCTCTGTCTCTCTCTTCAGGTGATAGCCTGTGTGACCACGGTGGGGATACATAACATTTCCCCCACAGGGTGATTTGAATAGGCAAGCACAGAGTCACTGATAAGGGCTGCCTGGCTCAATGCCTTCATAACCATGGCAAGGCAGTCAAAGTCTCATCAGAAACACCCCTGGGGAATCAAGTCTATGGCAATCACTGATACAGGGAAACACAATCATGTGTGGAACCACAAACAGCAGTTGTGGCCCTGTGGTTATAGATTTGCAACCAGGGCAAAAAATATATAGAAATTAGGCCAGATTAAAATTGTCATCCTGATTTGAATAACAACTAAATAGGCTTGTGTCAGTAGACCACAATAACAACCTCCATGTTTCACCAATCACCTGAGCAACAGATTTTCGCACAGATTTTCCAGCATATCAAATACAGCCCAGCTGATGACAGCCCTAATTGGAATTTTCAACCACTACGGATATACTGTCCTGAACCTATAGCATCTGGGGATCTATGATCAATACATCATTATACTGTACAGTATGAAAGGGACTGGTCCTAGCAACATATATAGCAACAAGACCCGCTGGGGACAAACAAAGCAGAGGAATCAGATTAACGGTCCCACTTTACATTTAGAGTACAGATTATATTATATTTATTTACACCGGATTTACATCCATGTGGCATGCACAATAAAAAACAATTCTAACAAAATCAAATTAGAGATAATTGGAGATAATTGGAGATACATTGGAGTAATCCAAAACAATAATTCTAGGGTGGATTGCAATAACAAAAGTCTCCTGTATTTACCTTGTTCAAAACATGGAACAACAACATTGGATGAATGACATCACCCAGGATCCTACAAAAAGTCAATGAAAGCCCCTCTATCGCCAGTCCTCTAACGTCTTTAAACAACCATTTCCCTTTATGTTCACAACACACAGCTTGGACTGTGGCCAAGCAATCATTTTCGACTTTGATTAAACATCCCACTAAATGACTCATCATTACAAAGGCCCACAGATGAACTGATCTCAAGTGTCAATGTGCAGCGGTAGGACGGAGTCAGGCGCAGGACACAGAACTTAGTAAACAACGTACTTTACTAATTTCCATGCAGGGAAAACACACCAGCTCACATAAGTCTCAGACACAAAACAAAGAACAAACACGCACAAAACCATGTGGGAACCAGAGGGTTAAATAGGGAAATACTATAATGTAATGGGAACCAGGTGTGTACAATCAAGACAAAACAAATGGAAAAAGAAACGTAGATCAGTGGCAGCTAGAAAGCCGGTGACGACAACCGCCGAACGCCGCCCGAACAAGGAGAGGCACCAACTTCGGCAGAAGTCGTGACAACTGGCTTCCAAACCATTGAAGTCTTGATTCCCAGCTCCACTGTGCTGCAGATGGGTGGATGTTAATCAAGGGCCTGGACAGGTTTAGGAGAACACACGTCAGATTCCTGTGATGGACGGAAGACTAGGGGATCTATGGAAAACGTAATTACTATGTTATCGATTCACGTGAAATCCGAGAGAAAACTGTGAGCTAAATCTCTGCCGATGCATTGTAGTAGATGGTCTTGGGTTCCAGTGAATGCCTTCTGTAGACCTTCAAACAAACATAATTAAACTCACTTTTATGGTTTATGGATTGAAAATGGGGAAGTCGTCTTGAGAGTGTAGATCATAACTGTCGAATACCTCCAGTTATTGAACTGCAGATCTGAATCGGTAGTGAGAGTAGCCTAAATATGTTATTCTGTCCAATGAAAATCATGCTTCACAGAAATGATTTAGGACCAGATCCACAGTGTGAATCCACAAAGGGAAATAGAGGAGGACATTGAGAAATATCATTAAAATGTTTACTGCTTTTGAGTGTGATCGTTCCTATGTAAAGTTATGTAATGTCCCAGTGAAAATAATTTACAGTCAAAACATTCCATTCTCAGCAGCTTAGGACCACTAACTGTGCGGAATGAATCCTAAATTGACATCCTCACACGCAGCTCGAATTGTCACACTATCCAAACATCTTCCTATTGGTCAGTTGTTTTTCTTTCTCCCTATCGCTCCTCAATATTACATTACATTTTTATGATTTCACTCACAAAATGAATTAATTTAAATCTGCCCTTTCAAGTGATTGGCATCTGCCAGCATCGGCTGACATTTCAAAGTTTATCATTCTGCCGCTATACAGTTAATAACCATGACAACAACAGCCGTCGTGCTTATCCTGTATCTGCAGCACCCAGGCTGGATTCAGCAGTGAGGATCCTAGCTGACAAACACAATGAATTGAAGGCCTTGGAGGTCTTCACCCTTTCTTCTTTTGCAATAAAGACAGTGCAGCTAAAGTAAAGCCTGTCGATATGGCTGTGGGTGGTCCAGCAGTGCCTTCATAATGAAAGGCTGTGAGGCTGTGGAAAATCCCATCTCATAATCTGTGTCCTGGTAAAACTAAGGTAGGTTCATAGTTGGCTGTCTTGCTGTGGTGAGATATTATCTATGGAATAAGGAACTTCTGTGTTCAACTCAAAGTTTAGAAATAAGTAGTATCCTTTTATTGGTCCCTGGTACAGTACTTAGAAATAAAGAGAAGACTGAATATAATCTGGATTTATTTCATAGTTAAAGCAGAGATAGACAGGTTTTGACTAGTCTTTATTAGCGTGAGATAAAATCTATCTGGACACTGATTAAAATGAATTAAACCTAATGCTGTCCATGCATAAGCCTCTAACACGTTCTGCCCTGTATGGCTGAGTTACAGTGCTGTAGAAACAGAAAAGGTCTCTTGCTGAAAGTGTTGTACATATTCCCCTCTCTCCATTGTTCCCACTGTGCTATAACCTGCCATAAGCATGATTATTCCCTCATTAAAGAAACCTCATCACACACGTGCAGTCTTATCACACACGTGCAGTCTTGCACACACACACACACACACACACGTCTCTTATCATAATGAGATCATGTATTTCCCCGAGCCTCCAGAACACATACTGTGATAATAACACAGAGAAAAGCCACCTTCTCTTGAGAAGACCAGTTATAGTTTAGAGACCACTCTCTCTCTCTCTATATATCTCTCTCTCTCTCTCTCTCTCTCTCTCTCTCTCTCTCTCTCTCTCTCTCTCTCTCTCTCTCTCTCTCTCTCTCTCTCTCTCTCTCTCTCTCTCTCTCTCTCTCTCTCTCTCTCTCTCTCTCTCTCTCTCTCTCTCTCTCTCTCTCTCTCTCTCTCTCTCTCTCTCTCTCTCTCGCTCTCTCTCTCTCCCCTGGCTGCGACGAGGCGCTATTCTTCTCTGCAGCTTTTTTTCTCTCATCCCCACAGCCCATTCCTCCCGTATCCCCATTGCCCTTTCGTCCCGTATCCCCACTGCCCTTTCATCCCTTATCCACACTGCCCTTTCATCCCTTATCCCCACTGCCCTTTCCTCCCGTATTACCACCGTATTCATCCCTTATCCCCACTACCCTTTCATCCCTTATCCCCACTGCCATTTCATCCCTTATTCCCACTGCCCTTTCATCCCTTATCCCCACTGCCCTTTCATCACTTATACCCACTGCCGTTTCCTCCCATATTACCACCATATTCATCCCTTATCTCCACTGCCCTTTCATACCTTATCCCCACTGCCCTTTCATCCCTTATCCCCACTGCCCTTACCTCCCATATCCCCACTGCCCTTTCCTCCCATATCCCCACTGCCCTTTCATTCCTAATCCCCACTGCCCTTTCATCCCTTATCCCCACTGCCCTTTCCTCCCGTATTACCACCGTATTCATCCCTTATCCCCACTGCCCTTTCATACCTTATCCCACTGATATTTTATTCCTTATCCCCACTGCCCTTTCATCCCTTATCCCCACTGCCCTTTCCTCCCTTATCCCCACTGCCCTTTCATTCCTAATCCCCACTGCCCTTTCATCCCTTATCCCCACTGCCCTTTCCTCCCATATTACCACCATATTCATCCCTTATTCCCACTGCCCTTTCATTCCTTATCCCCACTGCCCTTTTATTCCTTATCCCCACTGCCCTTTTATTCCTTATCCCCACTCACCTTTCCTCCCATATTACCACCATATTCATCCCTTATTCCCACTGCCCTTTCATTCCTTATCCCCACTGCCCTTTCATCCCTTATCCCCACTGCCCTTTCATCCCTTATCCCCACTGCCCTTTCCTCCCTTATCCCCACTGCCCTTTCATCCCTTATCCCCACTAGCCTTTCATTCCTAATCCCCACTTCCCTTTCATCCCTTATCCCCACTGCCCTTTTTTCCCGTATTACCACCGTGTTCATCCCTTATCCCCACTGCCCATTCATCCCTTATCCCCACTCACCTTTCCTCCCATATTACCACCGTGTTCATCCCTTATCCCCACTGCCCTTTCATCCCTTATCCCCACTGCCCTTTCATTCCTTATCCCCACTGCCCTTTCATCCCTCATCCCCACTGCCCTTTCATCCCTTATCCCCACTGCCCTTTCATTCCTTATCCCCACTGCCCTTTCCTCCCGTATTACCACCGTATTCATCCCTTATCCCCACTGCCCTTTCATCCCTTATCCCCACTGCCCTTTCATCCCTTATTCCCACTGCCCTTTCAACCCTAATCTCCACTGACCTTTCATCCCTTATCCCCACTGCCCTTTCCTCCCTTATTACCACCGTATTCATCCCTTATCCCCACTGCCCTTTCATCCCTTATCCCCACTGCCATTTCATCCCTTATTCCCACTGCCCTTTCATCCCTTATCCCCACTGCCCTTTCATCCCTTATCCCCACTGCCCTTTCCTCCCATATTACCACCGTATTCATCCCTTATTCCCACTGCCCTTTCATTCCTTATCCCCACTGCCCTTTTATTCCTTATCCCCACTGCCCTTTTATTCCTTATCCCCACTGACCTTTCCTCCCATATTACCACCATATTCATCCCTTATTCCCACTGCCCTTTCATTCCTTATCCCCACTGCCCTTTCATCCCTTATCCCCACTGCCCTTTCATCCTTATCCCCACTGCCCTTTCCTCCCTTATCCCCACTGCCCTTTCATCCCTTATCCCCACTGCCCTTTCATTCCTAATCCCCACTTCCCTTTCATCCCTTATCCCCACTGCCCTTTTTTCCCGTATTACCACCGTGTTCATCCCTTATCCCCACTGCCCATTCATCCCTTATCCTCACTGCCCTTTTATTCCTTATCCCCACTGCCCTTTTAGTCCTTATCCCCACTGCCCTTTTATTCCTTATCCCCACTGCCCTTTCCTCCTGTATTACCACCGTATTCAATTCTTTATCCCCACTTACCTTTTATTCCTTATCCCCACTGCCCTTTCATCCCTCATCCCCACTGCCCTTTCATCCCTTATCCCCACTGCCCTTTCATTCCTTATCCCCACTGCCCTTTCCTCCCGTATTACCACCGTATTCATCCCTTATCCCCACTGCCCTTTCATCCCTTATCCCCACTGCCCTTTCATCCCTTATTCCCACTGCCCTTTCAACCCTAATCTCCACTGCCCTTTCATCCCTTATCCCCACTGCCCTTTCCTCCCATATTACCACCGTATTCATCCCTTATCCCCACTGCCCTTTCATACCTTATCCCCACTGCCCTTTCATCCCTTATCCCCACTACCCTTTCCTCCCATATCCCCACTGCCCTTTCCTCCCATATCCCCACTGCCCTTTCATTCCTAATCCCCACTGCCCTTTCATCCCTTATTCCCACTGCCCTTTCCTCCCGTATTACCACCGTATTCATCCCTTATCCCCACTGCCCTTTCATACCTTATCCCCACTGATCTTTTATTCCTTATCCCCACTGCCCTTTCATCCCTTATCCCCACTGCCCTTTCCTCCCTTATCCCCACTGCCCTTTCCTCCCATATTACCACCATATTCATCCCTTATTCCCACTGCCCTTTCATTCCTTATCCCCACTGCCCTTTTATTCCTAATCCCCACTGCCCTTTTATTCCTTATCCCCACTGCCCTTTTTTTTCCTTATCCCCACTGACCTTTCCTCCCGTATTACCACCGTATTCATCCCTTATTCTTTGTTCTCATATGTGTATGTAATTGTATTGTCGAAAGGAAAATTAGGAAACATTTCTGCTCGAAGAGAAATGACAGAGGTGTGACAACATTTAAGATTTTTTTTTAGATAATATCTGGAAAAACTAGAATGTTCTGTCTTTACTGGGCTCAGATAGAATTAGAGTATGTTCTATTGGAAAAATCTGATCAGCTGCTGCACTCACACATTCTCTCTGCCATGCCCTCGTGTTCCTTTAACCACTCACTGTTAGCCAGACTCCAATGCACCAGAGGATGTTCTGAATTGAATAATTACTTAGCAGGTAGGCCTATAATTGGGCAGGTTAGCGTTTTTCATCATTAATATTTTCTGGAGGCAGCTCTGCACAGTGGTCACTAGCTGGCACAGCCACACAATCTGATTTTAAACCTAACCCTAACCTTAAAGGGATACATCAGGATTTTGGCAATTAAGCCCTTTATTTACATGTTAGTAATAATAATAATATGCCTGTTAGCAGATGCTTTTATCCAAAGCAACTTACAGTCATGCATGCATACATTTTTTGTGTATGGGTGGTCCCGGGGATCGAACCCACTACCTTGGTGTTCCAAGCGTCGTGCTCTACCAGCTGAGCTACAGGGGACTACATCATTAGTCATTTAGCAGACGCTCTTATCCAGAGCAATTTACAGGACCAATTAGGGTTAAGTGCCTTGCTCAAGGGCACATCGACAGATTTTTCACCTAGTCGGTTCGGGGATTAGAACCAGCGACCTTTCGGTTACTGGCACTATGCTCGTACCCACTAAGCTACCTACGTCCCCATAGTCAGATGAACTTTTGGATACTATTTTTATGTCTCTGTGTGCAGTTTGAAGGACGTTTACTAACTAGCGTTAGCACAATTGCTAGCTAGTGTTAGCGCAATGAAAGAACGTCTATGGTAACTGCTAGCATGCTAGTAGATACAATAGACTTCCAGTCATTTTACATTTACATTTTAGTCATTTAGCAGACACTCTTATCCAGAGCGACTTACAGTTAGTGAGTGCATACATTTTCATACTGGCCCCCCGTGGAAAACGAACCCACAACCTTGGCGTTGCATGCTCTACCAACTGAGCTACAGTCCCAGTCATTGCGCTAACGCTAGTTAGCATTGGCTCGCAAAACTACCTCTAACTTCTTTGATACTGGATGCAGAGACATAAAAATATTACTGACTCTGGGGAAGTAGATGAAGGGCTTCACTGCCAACATCCCAAAGTGTCCCTTTAACCCTGACCTTAACCACACTGCCCATCTAGTGGAGATCGCTCAGTTCTGCCTCCAGGGCAAGATTGATGACAGTAAACGTCAACCTGAAATAATTGGGGGCCAGTTGGTGTACTTACAGAGTGGGAAATAGTACAGTGACAGGAGGAATCTGACTAATCAGACAGGAGGAGCGAGAGAATGGGAAGGAAGGGAAGGAGAGAAAAGTGGAGAGAAAGCAAGAAGGACAGCAGGGGAGAATGAAATAGAGAAGGGAGAGAGAGTGGGGGAAGCAGGAGAGGCAAGAGATAGAGGGGGGACAAGAGAGAGAGGGAGATGGAGAGGCAAGAGAGAGAAGAGAGAGAGAGAGAGAGAGAGAGAGAGAGAGAGAGAGAGAGAGAGAGAGAGAGAGAGAGAGAGAGATGTTAGTGCCAAGGATCTTTGCATGTCTTTGATGACAGTTCTCAACACCAGCAGAAAAATGCAGAGATTTCTACTCAACGCACATATACAGACATGTGCATTATATTTGCAGATGATAAATATCTCTTTTTGATATGTGATACTCTATATTTAAAATATTATCTGAAGCATCATATCTGCAGTATGCTAACTGTACTTCTACAGAAAGGTGACCTAAATCAAGGCAATGAGATGTGTGGTCTAAAATGTGACTTCATCCATCCTTTGGATCCTTTGGATTCTCTCCAGAGAGGGGACTGAGTTGACCCAAATTTCGCGTCACCATCGTTGACTGACTGTTCACTCCACCTCGAGCTGAGCTAATGCCCAGACAAAAGCAAAAAAACAACAATTGAAATGCCAAAGAATTATGCAGAGCCTTCAAAGCATGAAGCAAACTAATGGTCTGACCCATGCATGCCATGAATTTTAAGAATGATATGCAAAAATAAGTCACCACAACAAAGGATACCTAATGGGCATTGCTTTGCTATTAGACAATTATAATGGTATGTTTGCAAAAGCTGTTTTCTGAAGACTGCTAGAAAATGCAGTGCATTTCTCCATAGAGATCACTGCCCCTTCAAACCGTCCAACGGTAGATTTTGCCTCAGGGTGTGTAGGACAGAGAAATTAGATGAGTCCCATTAAAATTATACTATCATGTTGTGATGTTACACAACCCATTGAAAGCATAAAACAATGACGAGTTATTGAAGGTTATATACACTGAACAAAAATATGAACACAACATGTAAAGTGTTGGTCCCGTGTTTCACAAGCTGAAATAAAAAATCCCAGGAATGTTCCATATGCACAAAAAGCTTATTTCTCTCCAATTTTGTGCACAAATGAGGAGTGTTTATGTCTGTAATAAAGCCCTTTTGTGGGGAAAAGTCCATTCTGATTGGCTGGGCCTGGCTCCCCAGTGGGTGGGCCTGGCTCCCCAGTGGGTGGGCCTATGCCATCCTAGGCTCACCCATGGCTGCATCCCTGCCTAGTCATGTGAAATCCATAGATTAGGGCCTACTTTATTTATTTCAATTGACTGATTTCCTTATATGAACTGTAACTCAGTCTTTGAAATTGTTGCGTGTTGCGTTTATATTTTTGTTCAGTATACAGTACATAATAGATTTTCCCAAAGGATGTACAAATGTGCAATGGTGAATGTATTACAGTGCAGGAGTGTAAATGTTGTGGTCAATGGAGCATGATACAGTTACACCTGTGTATAAAAACCACAGTCATCCTCAGAGGCTGTGAAAATGGCGCCCAATAACACTTACAGGGTCAAAGAAGACATCCAACCAAGCACATACTGTAACGAAGAGGATATGTTTTCATCTAGAGGTCCGCAATTGTCAAATAATTTCAACTCGACACTGGTCAAAAGGAGGCATGGAATTCCTGACCGTTTCTATCTTATCGACAGGTGGATTTCAGAGACTCACAGGAAAAGTGAGGGCAGGATAAGGCTTATCTGGTCTGGAACAAGTGCAATCTCTGCAGTGATAGATTATAGTCCTACCTGTCTGTGGTGCTAGCTCAGGATTTACGATAGCCAAGCAAGACAATGAGAACGTTCTCAAGCATGCCATAGACACCTCACGTTACAAAAGACTCACCTTTTAAATTCGCCTCACAACAACAACTACAGGGAATATATTTTATCATGATGAATGAATGGAGAAACCACTTTGGTTTTTATTTCCGGAGTGTGTCACTATGGCTTCTCAGCTGTTTTCTACGTCAGCTCATACAATACCGTACCTCTTTGACAAAACCAAGCCACAATCTCCAGTTGGAAAAAAATGGGAAAGAGGTAAACCTGACCTGTTTTGTTATATTTAATTTTAGATTGTGAGACAATACTTTGCGTCTAAGAATAACCAGACTGATGGAGGTGTTGCTTTAGCTAGTGTAATGTCTTAGCTAAGTATTGCCTGGTCAAATTAAGCTAATTGTTTTCGTAGCTTGAACCATGAACCTAGGTCCTTGGAAGCTGTTCTGTAAATCTCTTGGACATTTGTCAAATATAGCTTCTCTCTCATTGTTTATTATAAAGACTTAACGTCCTAATATAAAATCTCACACAGCTTTAAATCCAATGAAGGAAAAGCTGGTAATGATTTACATAACCAACACCGCACTGGATAAACATGATGTAATAGCTACATATCCTCAGTGGTGGAAAAAGTACCCAATTGTCATACTTGAGTAAAAGTATAGATACCTTAATAGAAAATTACTCAAGTAAAAGTGAAAGTCACCCAGTAAAATACTACTTGAGTAAAAGTCTAAAAGTATTTGGTTTTAAATATACTTAAGTATCAAAAGTAAATGTAATTGCAAAAATATACTTAGTAAAAGTAAAAGTAAACGTATAAATCATTTCAAATTGCTTACATTAAGCAAATCAGACGGCACACTTTTCTTGTTGTAAATTGTTTACGGATAGCCAGTGGCACACTCCAACACTCCAACATAATTTACAAACAAAGCATTTACGTTTGGTGAGTCCGCCAGAACAGAGGCAGAAGGGATGACCAGGGATGTTCTCTTGATAAGTGCGTGAATTGGACCATTTTCCTGTCCTGCTAAGCATTCAAAATGTAACAAGTACTTTTGGGTGTCAGGGAAAATGTAATGAAGTAAAAGTAAAAATTGTCAAAAATAGAAATAGTAAAGTACAGATACCCCAAAAAATGACTTAAGTAGTCATTTAAAGTATTATTACGTAAGTACTTTACACCACTGTATATCCTATCATGCAGCAGCCCAATAGAGATCATGCTTTTTGCCAAAACTATATTTTCCCTTTTGTCTGAAGCTATATATGCTCCCATGGACACATGCGCACACACTCTCACAGAATCATGATACATATTTGGCCTTTTTTATTTTGTTTGATTGGAGACAAGTCAGGATAATCTAGGCATTATATTCCCCGGCAGCACCACCATATTGCTAGGTAACTGTATCCCGTACTTATGAAAGTGACATCTGAAAATATACCCGCATCAGTATGCTATGCCCCATTCAGAATTGTGTTTTTGTCCCGTTTCTATTGAGTAGGCTCATAGGCCAGCTCCACATGCATTCAGGTCATGTGTTGTGTTCAATTGGCTGAAATAATACTGCTTGCCCCCTAAAAAATACATAAATATAAAAGGCAGGAAAAAAGGGAAATATAAATAGCACATTCATAAAATGTGGAAGAGACAGCTAATGCTCTCTATTCCTATTGCTTTCTTTAAAGGCAGCCGTCCGCTCGGCCCTTTCAGGGGCTGGAAGATAAGAATAACAGGACGTGCTACTAAGCAGAGTAATGAGGAGAGAGCTGCTTGAAAGGCCATTATAAATGATATCTTATTAAAAGCCCCGCCACTGTGTGTCTGTCTCCTAACAGAGCAAAGCACTTGGGCTTTCACAGGCCCTATTGTCATCAAGATCAGCAACCTGATAATCATTGGAGATAATGGGGGGACCGTGAGTTGGGCTGTTTTGGTGATGATTGAGGATAATTCATGCAAACATGGTCTGAATGAGTGTTCTGATGTGCTGAAACTGAAGAAAGGAAAAGGAAAACAACCTTGCTGAAGGAAGTCTGCTGTCACAGAGCGTTGTGTAAGTCATTGTAACTATGCCAACACCCATCTGTCCTCCAACATGAATCAAAGCAAAACCCTGGATCTAATATCAGACAAGGTCTTTCAATGCACAAATATTATCTTTCCAGATCATTTTCAATTGATTTCTTGTCTGTTTTCCAATATCATGTTTGTCCCAATCTCTTTCTCCCCTTTCATTCTCAGTATTAGAAAAATATGACACGATATGCTTCATCTCTTTTTTTCTCTCTCCCACCCTTCACCTGAGTTGATTCTCTGCCCTGTCTCATCACAGGAACTCATTTGGGGAAAAGCCAGGCAGCATTAAATGATCTGAGTTGCCTGAGAGGATCAGATAAATCCCTGTGTTCAATAAACCAAAGCGCCTTTCCTAAACGCAATCATTCTTAACGGGCATATGAGTGCTGATCCTAATCCTGAATATTTGCTGTGCCCATCCCAGGAACCGTTGCCCGCTGACTATTCAGTCCAATCTGCTATGAAAATAACTTAGTGTAATGTGTGACTTAACACGGTGGCGTCTGTGTTGCCTGTTGCCAATGCCCGCCTCAGCTCCACCGAGGTCACCTCATCTCTGGCTCTCAGCTGGCCAGCCCGACGACGGCCTGGTGACGGTGTTTGCCAGACAGGCACCCAGCGTTCCTGATTCGACCCCGCTAACGAGTAATTACACCATCTGTCAAGTTATCGCCTCGCAATTATGGCTGATGACAGTTTAAGGCATCAGCCACCCAGCCAGGAGATGGAGGACGATTCTCCGTCATATCATAACCTGATGACTGAATATCAAACACAGGTGATATTTCTCTTCCAATGGAATCTGATTATCTTTATTCAGACATTATAGCCATGTGGATGCTGAACAAATTACCTTATCAGTCATATGACGTATTCATTTGTTTCTCGCTTTAATCACAGATTCTAGAGCAATCCATCGCCGGCAGAAACTTAAGCCATTAACAAGATATCATTTTTTATCTAATTATGCCGCTCTGTCTATTCCCTGGCATAGAGCCCTGACTGAGATTCTCATTACCATTACTTCTTGAATAATACATGCAACAGATGTATCCTTTTTGAAGTCTTCTCTACCCAGATAACCCAAACTATACACCCTGTGGTATTTATAGGATGATAATAAGTATTACCGTTATCATCAATGGCATCATAATCATCATCAATTTCACAATCCATGACCATATAGGAATAAATACACAGCTATTTTTACAACGATAATGACAATAATCATCATCACCATAATCGCTATTACAACCATCACCATTATAATCCTTTTAATAGAAGGTTCTAATAAGCAGCCCTCCTTCATTAGACAGCAGAGCCCCATATGCAACCCTGATGAGAGTCAGTGGTGCTCCTCTGGGCGACAACATGAGGTTTCTCTAGGAGCGCCTTCTCCAATCACGACACAGCACGCCACGGCCACGCCAGGACATGCTTGGCCCCTGGCATCTCCCAGTCTGGCACCTGGCGAGGGCACTGATAGAGTCCAGAGAGAGAGAGAGAGAGTGTGTGTGTGTTTGTGTGCGTGTGTGTGTGTGCGTGTCCCAGATAGAGTCCAGAGCATTTCTACACAATTACCTGAGACAGCTCTGTCAGACAGCTCTGCAATGTAATTACACCATTTCTGTTCATTATTTATCCTGTATGACTGGGCCGTGGTTAGTTAAATCCTTAATTTCCCCTCTTTCAGTGTAAAATCCCTTTAACCCGGTAAGGCTGGTGCAGGAACATAAGGAACGGCTTCCAGAGGCTGTGCACTGTGCAGGTCCTGGCTTAATTAAATCCCTGTCTGTCACCCAGGTCATTGTCACCTTATTGGAGTCCTAGTCAGATTTGATTTATCTTTCTGCTCCAACATCACTCAAACTGATCCTCACCTCCTCTCTTCCCCTCTCTCCCTGCAGCCGTGTCCTCAGTCAGTACTGAGTCTGTACTGGAAGCGAATCCATGTGGTTGGAGGTTATTTCTGGGCTGTGGTACTCTGTCTTCCATCTTCTTGTCTGCTCACTAATAAAAATAACTCCCAGGGGGGAATACAGGTTCCTTCTGATGATGGCAATGTCAGGGGACTCTCTATCTATCTATCTATCTATCTATCTATCTATCTATCTATCTATCTATCTATCTATCTATCTATCTATCTATCTATCTATCTATCTATCTATCTATCTATCTATCTATCTATCTATCTATCTATCTATCTATCTATCTATCTATCTATCTATCTATCTATCTATCTATCTATCTATCTATCTATCTATCTATCTATCTATCTATCTATCTATCTATCTATCTATCTATCTATCTATCTATCTATCTATCTATCTATCTATCTATCTATCTATCTATCTATCTATCTATCTATCTATCTATCTATCTATCTATCTGTCTGTCTGTCTGTCTGTCTGTCTGTCTGTCTGTCTGTCTGTCTGTCTGTCTGTCTGTCTGTCTGTCTGTCTGTCTGTCTGTCTGTCTGTCTGTCTGTCTGTCTGTCTGTCTGTCTGTCTGTCTGTCTGTCTGTCTGTCTGTCTGTCTGTCTGTCTGTCTGTCTGTCTGTCTGTCTGTCTGTCTGTCTGTCTGTCTGTCTGTCTGTCCCTCTATCTCTATCCCTCTCTCCCTCTATCTCTATCCCTCTCTCCCTCTATCTCTATCCCTCTCTCCCTCTATCTCTATCCCTCTCTCCCTCTATCTCTATCCCTCTCTCCCTCTATCTCTATCCCTCTCTCCCTCTATCTCTATCCCTCTCTCCCTCTCTCTCTCTCTCAATCCCTCTTTCACTCTCTTTCCCTCTCTTGCTCTATCTCTATCCCTCTCTATATATATATATCCCTCTCTTTCTGCATAAGGAAGACAGTACTGCATGTCTCTGTGCTGAAATCAGTCCCATGTTGAAATCTGAGAGGGACACTGTTTTCAACTTCTAGCCAGTCAGATCAAAGTTCAGACTCAAAACAAAGAAAAGAAGATACTGCTAAATTCCATTATTATGCAATAACAAAGCGATGACTAAATCACTATGTAATACCATGTTGTTACTGTAGTAAATACAGTGTTACTGCACAGGTCACAGGTCACAGGTCACAGGTCAAGGTGTATACCTGTTGTTATTCTCTCACCAACTGGAGTCATATTTTTCTGTTCTATGTTTCATCTGGAAAAATGTTTACCCCTTACTACATTTTACATTTTACATTCCTGTCGTTTAGCAGACACTCTTATCCAGAGTGACTTACAGTAGCAAATTGGATTAAGAACCTTGTTCAAGGGCACATCGACAGTGCCCTTTTGGTTACTAGGCCCAATGCTCTTAACCGCTAGGCTACCTGCCGCCCCATCAGCTTTCATAAATGTCATCAAAATATATATAACAAAACAAACATCTTAGGCTTGTGTGCGGCTGCTCGTCCATGGAAACTCATTTCATGAAGCTCCCGACAAACAGTTAATGTGCTGACGTTGCTTCCAGAGGCAGTTTGGAACTCGGTAGTGAGTGTTGCAACTCAGGACAGACGATTTTTATGCGCTACACGCTTCAGCACTCGCCGGTCCCGTTCTGTGAGCTTGTGTGGCCTACCACTTTGCGGCTGAGCCGTTGTTGCTCCTAGATGTTTCTACTTCACAATAACAGCACTTACAGTTGACCGGGGCAGCTCTAGCAGGGCACAAATCTGATGAACTGACTTGTTGGAAAGGTGGCATCCTATGACAGTGACACATTAAAAGTCTCTGAGCTCTTCAGTAAGGCCATTTTACTGCCAATGTTTGTCTATGGAGATTGCATGGCTGGGTGCTCGATTTTATACACCTGTCAGCAACGGGTGTGGCTGAAATTGCCAAATCCACTAATTTGAAGGGGTGTCCACATACTTTTGTATATAACTCTAAAAGATCAGTTCCACTCGTCATTGGATTATTATTTAAAACAAATCCTCCGGTTTCAAAAGCAGTCTTGTTTAACTGCCCCATAAATCAGCCAGAAGGCTCCATTCCAGACAGACCCAGTAAAAGGCCTCCTCTCAAATATAAAACTAAGCCATAGTTGGGCTGTAAGGCCGTACATATTTCATTAATTTTAGATTTATAAAGCTGAAATTGGCGTCCCTTTAGGATGCTGTGGTTCTTGGAGCGAGCCAGAGGCTGTGTACTGGACCTGGTCCATCAGCCTGACAGGATGTGACACCTCGGGGGTGGGGGCCGGCCACCAGCCTCCCCACCTCCTCCTCACAGTCCTCCCTGGGTGAGCAATTATGTGTGAATACCCAGCTCTGTGTCATTCCTCATGGCTCTGATACCCCTTCCCCTTCAATGAGCTTCTGAAGGGGAGGGAGCAGAGCAGAGCAGAGAGAGAGAGAGAGAGAGAGAGAGAGAGAGAGAGAGAGAGAGAGAGAGAGAGAGAGAGAGAGAGAGAGAGCAGAACAGAACAAAGCAGAACAGAACAGAATCAAATCAAATCAAATCAAATCAAATCGAATTTTATTGGCCACATGCGCCGAATACAACAGGTGCAGACATTACAGTGAAATGCTTACTTACAGCCCTTAACCAACAGTGCATTTATTTTTAACAAAAAAAAGTTAAAATAAAACAACAACAAAAAAAGTGTTGAGAAAAAAAAGAGCAGAAGTAAAATATAATAACAGTAGGGAGGCTATATATACAGGGGGGTACCGGTGCAGAGTCAATGTGCGGGGGCACCGGCTAGTTGAGGTAGTTGAAGTAATATGTACATGTGGGTAGAGTTAAAGTGACTATGCATAAATAATTAACAGAGTAGCAGCAGCGTAAAAGGATGGGTGGGGGGGCAGTGCAAATAGTCCGGGTAGCCATGATTAGCTGTTCACGAGTCTTATGGCTTGGGGGTAGAAGCTGTTGAGAAGTCTTTTGGACCTAGACTTGGCACTCCGGTACCGCTTGCCGTGCGGTAGCAGAGAGAACAGTCTATGACTAGGGTGGCTGGAGTCTTTGACAATTTTGAGGGCCTTCCTCTGACACCGCCTGGTATAGAGGTCCTGGATGGCAGGAAGCTTGGCCCCAGTGATGTACTGGGCCGTACGCACTACCCTCTGTAGTGCCTTGCGGTAGGAGGCCAAGCAGTTGCCATACCAGGCGGTGATGCAACCAGTCAGGATGCTCTCGATGGTGCAGCTGTAGAATTTTCAGAGGATCTGAGGACCCATGCCAAATCTTTTCAGTCTCCTGAGGGGGAATAGGCTTTGTCGTGCCCTCTTCACGACTGTCTTGGTGTGTTTGGACCATGATAGTTCGTTGGTGATGTGGACACCAAGGAACTTGAAGCTCTCAACCTGTTCCACTACAGCCCCGTCGATGAGAATGGGGGCGTGCTCAGTCCTCTTTTTTTTTCCTGTAGTCCACAATCATCTCCTTTGTCTTGGTCAAGTTGAGGGAGAGGTTGTTGTCCTGGCACCACACGGCCAGGTCTCTGACCTCCTCCCTATAGGCTGTCTCATCGTTGTCGGTGATCAGGCCTACCACTGTTGTGTCGTCGGCAAACTTAATGATGGTGTTGGAGTCGTGCCTGGCCATGTACTCATGGGTGAACAGAGAGTACAGGAGGGGACTGAGCACGCACCCCTGAGGGGCCCCACGTGTTGAGGATCAGTGTGGCAGATGTGTTGTTACCTACCCTTACCACCTGGGGGCGGCCCGTCAGGAAGTCCAGGATCCAGTTGCAGAGGGAGGTGTTTAGTCCCAGGATCCTTAGCTTAATGATGAGCTTAGAGGGCACTATCGTGTTGAATGCTGAGCTGTAGTCAATGAATAGCATTCTCACGTAGATGTTCCTCTTGTCCAGGTGGGAAAGGGCAGTGTGGAGTGCAATAGAGATTGCAACATCTGTGGATCTGTTGGGGCAGTATGCAAATTGGAGTGGGTCTAGGGTTTCTGGGATAATGGTGTTGATGTGAGCCATGACCAGCCTTTCAAAGCACTTCATGTCTACAGACGTGAGTGCTACGTGTCGGTAGTCATTTAGGCAGGTTATCTTAGTGTCCTTGGGCACAGGGACTATGGTGGTCTGCTTGAAACATGTTGGTATTACAGACTCAGTCAGGGACATGTTGAAAATGTCAGTGAAGACACTTGCCAGTTGGTCAGCACATGCTCGGAGTACACGTTCTGGTAATCCGTCTGGCCCTGCGGCCTTGTGAATGTTGACCTGCTTAAAAGTCTTACTCACATCGGCTACGGAGAGCGTGATCACATAGTCATCCGGAACAGCTGGTGCTCTCATGCATGCTTCAGTGTTGCTTGCCTCGAAGCGAGCATAGAAGTGGTTTAGCTCGTCTGGTAGGCTTGTGTCACTGGGCAGCTCGCGGCTGTGCTTCCCTTTGTAGTCTGTAATAGTTTTCAAGCCCTGCCAAATCCAATGAGCGTCAGAGCCAGTGTAGTACGATTCAATCTTAGTCCTGTATTGACTCTTTACCTGTTTGATGGTTCGTCGGAGGGCATAGCGGGATTTCTTATATGCGTCCGGGTTAGAGTCCCGTTCCTTGAAAGCGGCAGCTCTACCCTTTAGCTCAGTGCGGATGTTTCCTGTAATCCATGGCTTCTGGTTGGGGTATGTACGTACGGTCTCTGTGGGGACGACATCATCGATGCACTTATTGATGAGCCAGTGACTGATGTGGTGTACTCCTCAATGCTGTCTGAAGAATCCCGGAACATGTTCCAGTCTGTGCAGTCCTGTAGCTTAGCATCTGCGTCATCTGACCACTTTTTATTAACCGAGTCACTGGTGCTTCCTGCTTTAGTTTTTGCTTATAAGCAGGAATCAGGAGGATAGAGTTATGGTCAGATTTGCCAAAAGGAGGGCGAGGGAGAACTTTGTATGCGTCTCTGTGTGTGGAGTAAAGGTGGTCTAGAGTTTTTTTTCCTCTGGTTGCACATTTAACATGCTAGTAGAAATTAGGTAGAACGGATTTAAGTTTCCCTGCATTAAAGTCCCCGGCCACTAGGAGCGCTGCATCTGGATGAGCGTTTTCCTGTTGATTTATGGCCTTATACAACTCATTCAGTGCAATCTTAATGCCAGCATTGGTTTGTGGTGGTAAATAGACAGCTATGAAAAATATAGATGAAAACTCTCTTGGTAAATAGTGTGGTCTACAGCTTATCATAAGATACTCTACCTCAGGCGAGCAAAACCTCGAGACTTCCTTAGTATTTGATTTTGTGCACCAGCTGTTGTTTACAAATATACACAGACCGTCACCCCTTGTCTTACCGGAGTCAGCCGTTCTATCCTGCCGATGTAGCGTATAGCCCGCTAGCTGTATGTTATCCATGTCGTCGTTCAGCAACGACTCGGTGAAACATAAGATATAACAGTTTTTAATGTCCCGTTGGTAGGATAACCGTAATCTTAGGTCATCCAATTTGTTATCCAATTATTGAAGATTGGCTAATAGGAATGATGGAAGAGGCAGTTTACTCGCTCGCCGTCGGATCCTTACAAGGCACCCCGATCTACGTCCACGATATCTCCGTCTCTTCCTCATGCGAATGACGGGGATTTGGGCCTTGTCGGGTGTCTGTATGATATCCTTCGCGGCCGCCTCGTTGAAGAAAAAATCTTAGTCCAATACGAGGTGAGTAATCGCTGTCCTGATATCCAGAAGCTCTTTTTGGTTATAAGAGACGATGGCAGAAACATTATGTACAAAATAAATGACAAATAACGCGGAAAAACACACATAATAGTACAATTGGTTAGAGGGCTGTAAAACGGCAGCCATCTTCTCCGGCGCTGTTCATTCGCTCCAGAACAGAACAGAGCAGAGCAGAGCGGAGCAGAACAGAGCAGAGCAGAGCAGCGCAGAACAGAGCAGAACAGAACAGAGCAGAACAGAGCAGAACAGAACAGAACAGAGCAGCGCAGAACAGAGCAGAACAGAACAGAGCAGAACAGAGCAGAACAGAACAGAGCAGAACAGAGCAGAACAGAACAGAGCAGAACAGAACAGCGCAGAACAGAGCAGAGCAGAACAGAACAGAATAGAACACTCCATTTTAATTAGCGGAACTAGAGACTCCAGATTAAAAGACAAAGGGAAAGAAAATGTCAACTTTCTCAACTGTCACTTAATAAACATTATTTTTTCCCCTTCCTTCCTTCCATTCCTCTCCCGTGTTGATGTAAAATGATGTGGAGTTTCTAAATTGTACATGAAGGTGACTTAGGTTTTATCAGTTTGGGTTTTATAATTGAATGGAGGGAGGTTGACTTTGTGTAGTGGTGATAAGATCAGTCAATGTGCAGGAAGGACCTTATCTGTTTGTTGGGGGGGATATCACCCCGGAAGGTGTCAACTTCACATGATGATGACAGTTGTGATATTATCTACAGCTGACATTCGAACATATGGTACATACTGGAAAGACAATAGATTCCAAGACCCATAGTTTCACACTAATAATGTAAAGGAGGCATATCATGTGATAAACTGTTAATTTTGCATCTGTGCATATGTGTTTAATAATCTTCCCTTTTTGTGCTCGATTATATAACCCTCTGTGTAGAGGTGGATCCGTGAAGACCTCTCTACTCTGTGTAGATAATCAATTTCATTTGTGACATTGAAAACATGCTTTTACATCATATAAAGCAATTTTAATCACATCACAGAGCGTTGCGGTTTTCTTTGCCTGGCTTAAGTTCACAAATATAACTAATCTCCAAGACAAACGTCATCCAACCTACACCAAGCTGCTATTTTACATTTTGACACA
>NC_139993.1:60028684-60166893 GCF_964263955.1 Coregonus lavaretus | reverse complement strand
AGAACAGAAAGGACAATACTTATGCACTTAAATGTAATCAGAGATTATTATAGAGGTGGTTACTCTCTCTTTTGTCCTTTATTCAGTTTTCAGAACAATAACGGTGACCAAATGGCTTTAATAACCTGAGTGACTTTGACCAATTTCTGGCAATGGGGGATTGAATCAATAAAGGTTGGGGGCATGAAACTTTGGCTCCACTGATTACCCGTAATGGGAATAGTTAGGGCAGCATTATGTGACTCATGTAGAGGACACAGAGAGACAACAACAGAGAGACAGACATTCACACAACACCTAAATACAGTCAGGTCCAACATTACTGGCACCCTTGATAAAGATGAGCAAAAAATACTGAGCAACATAGTACGCACCAAAAAACTGAAGACACATGTAAACCTTCACTATAACAAATACTGAGCAACATAGTACGCACCAAAAAACTGAACACACATGTAAACCTTCACTATAAAAAATACTGAGCAACATAGTATGCACCAAAAAACAGGGAAATAATATGATTTTATACTAATAAAATTGCTCAGATTTTGTTTAACAAGTTATAAAAGAAAATCTACAAAAAAATAGGGGTCAAAATTATTGGCACCCCTGTTTTCAATACTCCGGCACCATCCCCTTGCAAGGATAACAGCACTGAGCCTTTTTCTAAAATGTTTTATGAGATTGGAGTACACATTGGGAGAACACATTGAGAGAACACATTGGGAGAACACATTGGGAGAACACATCGGGAGGGATTTTACACCATTCCTCTATACAGAAACTTTTCAGATTCGTGATATCCTTCATCTGCGCTTATGGACTGCCCTTCAATTAAAACCACAATTTTTCAATGGGTTTCAAGTCTGGAGACTGAGAGGGCCGTTGCAAAATGTTAATTTTGTGGTCAATTAACCATTACTTTGTCCTTTTTGATCAGTCCTTGGGGTTATTGTCTTTCTGGAAGTTCCACCTCAGGTGAAGTGTCAGCCTCCTGGCAGAGGCAACCAGATTTTGGCTAAAATGTCCTGGTACTTGGAAAAGTTCATGATGGCGTTGACCTTAACAAGGGCCCCAGGACCAGTGGAAGCAAAACAGCCTTAGTGGAAGCAAATCCACCCCATAGCATCAAAGATCAACCACCATATTTTACAGTAGGTATGAGACTTACTTTTCTATACACTGAGTGCACAAAACATTAGGATCACAAGGAAATAAGCCTTGTGGAGAAGAAATGCTCCCACATCCTTCTGTCACAGATTCACTTTCGCTACAACCTTGAGATGAGAAAACCTGCTTTGGTCACGTCTACATTGTGATACACCCAATAGAATACCATGAATGTGGCTAACATGCTATAACTCTGAAAACTGCCTGAATTCTGCCCATTCAATATATCTCCCCTCAGTGTCATAGATACTGTGGCCTCTGCACTCTAATGTGACTTTCAGTGGCTCAGTGGCTCTTGCGGCAGCGTTGCATTGTGGGCCAGCCAATTTGTTGTGATTAATGTTGGGAACCCAGGGCCCCAGGTGAGACCAGCTAATTACAGGACGCTATAATTGCAACAAAAGTTGTTCTGTCACGACACATTAACCCAGTATTGTTTTGTTACAGAGAATGAATAAGTGTGTGTGTGTTTGTGTGTGTGTGTGCACGTGCGTGTGTGTGTGTGTGCGTGTGTGTTTGTGTGTGTCTGTACGTGTGTGTGTGTGCGTGTGTGTGTTTGTGGGTTCATTAGAGTCATGTTATCTAATTATCCTACCTGCGTTTCTCACTCAAAATGACAAATGTACTCAAGTTGTGAATTCAACCTTTATTGACCTGAACAAAATGCTGCCGTACAGTATATAGAAGGAAACAATGGGTGGTTGGCTGTGTAATTTGTACAGTTTGCACGATCAGCAGGAAGATGTCAATAGAAGGAACAACATGTGGAAACAACAGAATCAAATCAAAGTTTATTGGTCGCGTACACAGATTTGGAGATGTTATCGCAGGTGCAGCGAAATGCTTGTGTTTCTAGCTCCAACAGAGCAGTAATAACACCTAGCAATACAAATCAATACGCATAAAAACAAGAAATTAAGAAATATCGGAAAACAAGCAATGTCAGAGTCCGAATACATAGTATAATGGTGTCTATAGACAGTATGGACAGTATATGAATAGAAAAGGTGTGTACAGCAGCAATTATATAGGATGAGCCATGACTAGAATACAGTATATACATATAAAGTGGGTAAAACAGTATGTAAACATTCTTAAAGTGACCAGTGTTCAATGACTCTATGTATATAGGGCAAAGTACCGGGTGGTAGCCGGCTAGTAACAGTGACTAAGATTCAGAGCAGGGTACTAGGCGGAGGCCGGGTAGTGGTGACTGTTTAACAGTCTGATGGCTTTGAGAAAGAAGCAGTTTTTCAGTCTCTCGGTCCCAGCTTTGATGCAGCTGTAGTGTCTTCTCCTTCTAGATGGTAGCGGGGTGAACAGGCCATGGCTCAGGTGGCTGAGGTCCTTGATGATCTTTTTGGCCTTCCTGTGACACTGGGTGCTGCAGATGTCCTGGAGGGCAGGCAGTCTGCCCCCCGATGATGTGTTGGGCTGACTGCACCACCCATACACAAAATAGTCAAAATTGGTGAAGTGAAATGAAAAAGATAACTTGTTTAAAAAAATTCTAAAAAATACATAACGGAATAGTGGTGCGTGCATATGTATTCACCCCCTTTGCTATGAAGCCCCTAAATAACATCTGGTGCCACCAATTACCTTCGGAAGTCACATAATTAGTTAAATAAAGGCCACCTGTGTGCAATCTAAGTGTCACATGATCTCAGTATATATACACCTGTTCTGAAAGTCCCCAGAGTCTGCAACACCACTAAGCAAGGGGCACCACCAAGCAAGCGGCACCATCAAGACCAAGGAGCTCTCCAAACAGGTCAGGGACAAAGTTGTGGAGAAGTACAGATCAGGGTTGGGTTATAAAAAAATATCCGAAACTTTGAACATCCCACGGAGCACCATTAAATCCATTATTAAAAAATTGAAAGAATATGGCACCAACAAACCTGCCAAGAGAGGGCCGCCCACCAAAACTCACGGACCAGGCAAGGAGGGCATTAATCAGAGAGGCAACAAATAGACCAAAGATAACCCTGAAGGAGCTGCAAAGCTCCACAGCGGAGATTGGAGTATCTGTCTATAGGACCACTTTAAGCCGTACACTCCACAGAGCTGGGCTTTACGGAGGAGTGGCCAGAAAAAAGCCATTGCTTAAAGAAAAAAAATAAGCAAACACGTTTGGTGTTTGCCAAAAGGCATGTGGGAGACTCCCCAAACATATGGAAGAAGGTACTCTGGTCAGATGAGACTAAAATTGAGCTTTATGGCCATCAAGGAAAACGCTATGTCTGGTGCAAACCCAACACCTCTCATCACCCCAAGAACACCATCCCCACAGTGAAGCATGGTGGTGGCTGCATCATGCTGTGGGGATGTTTTTCATCGACAGGGACTGGGAAACTGGTCAAAATTGAAGGAATGATGGATTGCGCTAAATACAGGGAAATTCTTGAGTGAAACCTGTTTCAGTCTTCCAGAGATTTGAGACTGGGACGGAGGTTCACCTTCCAGCAGGACAATGACCCTAAGCATACTGCTAAAGCAACACTTGAGTGGTTTAAGTGAAAACATTTAAATGTCTTGGAATTACCTAGTCAAAGCCCAGACCTCAATCCAATTGAGAATCTGTGGTAGGACTTAAAGATTGCTGTACACCAGCAGAACCTATCAGCTTGCTATCAGCTTGCTATCACAAACCTTCGGAGTTTGGATATCGTTTGCGCTAACATCATGCATAGGACGCATAAATCATCACACGCATTTTCAAAGCGTTATAACAACCCTTCTACACTAAAAGGAGTAACATATTAGACAACTGCAACCTGTGAAACGTTACAATCTTGTGGCTAGCAAGTAGCATCTAACGTTAGCTAGCATGGTTCGGCCATTAGAAAGCCAGCCAGCTAATAACTTTAGCTTGCTTGTTATCAACTCGAAATCGGCTAGCTAATCAAATGTATGTTTTAGTTATAAATTAACTAGTTAGCTAATTATAGGCTGAACATTTCCTTACCCCAATGAAGTTATCAATTTTCCTTCTTGGAGTTCCTGTTTACATAGTATGGCAATGATGTTTTTCGGCGGTGCCGGGGGTAGCACGAAGCTAGCTAGCTAGCCGTTCTTCAAACAAGTTCAACACAGTGGCCATTGCTAGCTAGCCAACAGACACGGACACGAATTATCTGCTTAGTGTGTTAACACACTATTGGTGGTTTGTTGTGACCAAGTGTTGGTGCTAAACTGTGTGTTTTTGGATGCTAGCATGCTAGTTAGCTATGGTGTCATAGTTAGCTAGCTGAATAAAGTGGGTTGAGTCTATTCCTTTAAACATTGAACCGCTGTGGTTCACAACAATTCTGATTTCTAAAGGTGGAAGTTGGTAGAGTTTTTGTTCGGGTGGTTCAGTGAAACAATTATAGTTTCTGAGGTAGAAGTTTTTGGTGAGGGAGGCCCTGCTCTCTACTCTCCCAGATGTTTAGTTCATTTCATTCCGATCTCCTCTGCATTATTGTAGCCATTTGCTACAGCCTGTCAACTATGCCTCTGCCTATCCCTGTTCTCTCCTCTCTGCATAGGCTACACAAACGCCCCACACCGCGTGGCTGCTGCCTCTCTAACCTGGTGGTCCCTGCACGCACCCCACACCTGGAGTTCCAGGTCTCAGGCAGCCTCTGGAACTGCCGTTCTGCTGCCAACAAAGCTGACTTCATCCCAGCCTATGCTAATCTCCAGTCCCTCGACTTCCTGGCGCTGACGGAAACATGGATTACCACTGAAAACACTGCTACTCCTACTGCTCTCTCCTCGTCTGACCATGTGTTCTCGCATACCCCGAGAGCATCTGGTCAGAGGGGTGGTGGCACAGGAATCCTCATCTCTCCCAAGTGGACATTCTCAATTTTTCCCCTAACCCATCTGTCTATCTCCTCATTTGAATTCCATGCTGTCACAGTCACTAGCCCATTTAAGCTTAATATCCTTGTCATCTATCGCCCTCCAGGTTCCCTTGGAGAGTTCATCAATGAGCTTGACGCCTTGATAAGTTCCTTTCCTGAGGATGGCTCACCCCTCACAGTTTTGGGGGATTTCAACCTCCCTATGTCCACATTTGACTCATTTCTCTCTGCCTCCTTCTTTCCACTCCTCTCCTCTTTTGACCTCACCCTCTCACCGTCCCCCCCTACTCACAAGGCAGGCAATACGCTTGACCACATCTTTACTAGATGCTGCTCTTCTACTAATCTCACTGCAACTCCCCTCCATGTCTCCGACCACTACTTTGTTTCCTTTTCTCTCTCGCTCTCCTCCCACACTACTCACTCTGCCCCTACACAGATGGTAATGCGCCGCAGCAACCTTCGCTCTCTCTCTCCCACTACTCTCTCCTCTTCCATCCTATCATCTCTTCCCTCTGCTCAATCCTTCTCCCTCCAATCTCCTGATTCTGCCTCCTCAACCCTCCTCTCCTCCTTTTTTGCATCCTTTGACTCTCTGTGTCCCCTATCCTCCCGGCCGGCTCGGTCCTCCCCTCCAGCTCCGTGGCTTGATGACTCATTGCGAGCTCACAGAACAGAGCTCCGGGCAGCGGAGCGGAAATGGAAGAAAACTAAACTCCCTGCCGACCTGGCATCTTTTCACTCCCTCCTCTCTACATTTTCTTCATCTGTTTCTGCTGCTAAGGCCACTTTCTACCACTCTAAATTCCAAGCATCTGCCTCTAACCCTAGGAAGCTCTTTGCCACATTTTCCTCTCTGCTGAATCCACTTTGAAAAGAAGGTTGACGACATTCGATCCTCGTTTGTTAAGTCTAATGACACTGCTGGTCCTACTCACACTGCCCTACCCTATGCTTTGACTTCTTTCTCCCCTCTCTCTCCAGATAAAATCCTGCGACTTGTGACTGCAGGCCGCCCAACAACCTGCCCGCTTGACCCCATCCCCTCCTCTCTTCTCCAGACCATCTCCGGTGACCTTCTCCCCTACCTCACCTCGCTGATTAACTCATCCTTGACCGCTGGCCATGTCCCTTCCGTCTTCAAGAGAGCGAGAGTTGCTCCCCTTCTCAAAAAACCAACACTCGATCCCACTGATGTCAACAACTACAGACCAGTATCCCTTCTTTCTTTTCTTTCCAAAACTATTGAGCGTGCCGTCTTTAGCCAACTCTCTTGCTATCTCTCTCAGAATGACCTTCTTGATCCAAACCAGTCAGGTTTCAGGACTGGTCATTCAACTGAGACTGCTCTTCTCTGTGTCACGGAGGCTCTCCGCACTGCTAAAGCTAACTCTCTCTCCTCTGCTCTTGTCCTTCTAGACCTGTCTGCTGCCTTTGATACTGTGAACCATCAGATCCTCCTCTCCACCCTCTCCGAGCTGGGCATCTCCGGCGCGGCTCACTCCTGGATTGCGTCCTACCTGACCGGTCGCTCCTACCAAGTGGCGTGGCGAGAAGCTGTCTCCGCACCACGTGCTCTCACCACTGGTGTCCCCCAGGGCTCAGTTCTAGGCCCTCTCCTTTTCTCCCTATACACCAAGTCACTTGGCTCTGTCATATCCTCACATGGCCTCTCCTATCATTGCTACGCTGACGATACACAACTAATCTTCTCCTTTCCCCCTTCTGATAACCAGGTGGCGAATCGCATCTCTGCATGTCTGGCAGACATATCAGTATGGATGACGGATCACCACCTCAAGCTGAACCCTGGCAAGACGGAGCTGCTCTTCCTCCCGGGGAAGGACTGCCCGTTCCATGATCTCGCCATCACGGTTGACAACTCCGCTGTGTCCTCCTCCCAGAGTGCGAAGAGCCTAGGCGTGACCCTGGACAACACCCTGTCGTTCTCCGCCAACATCAAGGCGGTGACCCGCTCCTGCAGGTTCATGCTCTACAACATCCGGAGAGTACGACCCTGCCTTACACAGGAAGCGGCACAGGTCCTAATCCAGGCACTTGTCATCTCCCGTCTGGACTACTGCAACTCGCTGTTGGCTGGCCTCCCTGCCTGTGCCATTAAACCCCTACAACTCATCCAGAATGCCGCAGCCCGTCTGGTGTTCAACCTTCCCAAGTTCTCTCACGTCACCCCCCTCCTCCGCACACTCCACTGGCTTCCAGTTGAAGCTCGCATCCGCTACAAGACCATGGTGCTTGCCTATGGAGCAGTGAGGGGAACGGCACCTCTGTACCTTCGGGCTCTGATCAGTCCCTACACCCAAACGAGGGCATTGCGTTCATCCACCTCTGGCCTGCTGGCTCCCCTTCCTCTGCGGAAGCATAGTTCCCGCTCAGCCCAGTCAAAACTGTTCGCTGCTCTGGCACCCCAATGTTGGAACAAGCTCCCTCACGACGCCAGGACAGCGGAGTCACTCACCACCTTCCGGAGACATTTGAAACCCCACCTCTTTAAGGAATACCTGGGATAGGATAAAGTAATCCTTCTACCCCCCCCCCCCCCCCCCCAAAATTGTAAAGTGGTTATCCCACTGGCTATAGGGTGAACGCACCAATTTGTGAGTCGCTCTGGATAAGAGCGTCTGCTAAATGACGTAAATGTGCCCTTGAGCAAGGCACTTAACCCTAATTGCTCCTGTAAGTCGCTCTGGATAAGAGCGTCTGCTAAATGACTAAAATGTAAATGTAAAATGTTGCCAAAGATCCCAGTGGCTAGATGTGCCAAGCTTATAGAGACATACACCAAGAGACTTGCAGCTGTAATTGCTGCAAAAGGTGGCTCTACAAAGTATTGACTTTGGGGGGGTGAATAGTTATGCACGCTCAAGTTTTCTTATTTCTTATTTGTTTCACAATAAAAATGCATCTTCAAAGTGGTAGGCATGTTGTTTAAATCAAATGATACAAACCCCCCAAAAATCAACTTTAATTCCAGGTTGTAAGGCAACAAAATAGGAAAATTGCCAAGGGGGGTGAATACTTTCGTAAGCCACTGTAAATAGCTAATCAAATGGCTACCCGGACTACCTGCATTGACCCTTCTTTGCATAAACTCTCTTGCACTAACTCTTTTGCACTAACACATACTGGTCTCTACCCACACACTCACACATACTTACACTGACACCCCAACACACACACACATATACACTACATACGCCCACACACACATAACACGCACACACATGCATGCTGACGCCACACACAGAAACTCACACACAGCACAGGAGTGAAGGGGAGATAACTTCTCCCTGGGTGACGGAGGAGAGGAGTGAAGGGGGGATAATTTCTCCCTGGGTGATGGAGGAGAGGAGAGGAGTGAAAGGGGGATCATTTATCCCTGGGTGATGGAGGAGAGGAGTGAAGGGGGGATCATTTCTCCCTGGGTGACGGAGGAGAGGAGTGAAGGGGGGATCATTTCTCCCTGGGTGACGGAGGAGAGGAGAGGAGTGAAGGGGGTCTTTTATGCACGTTGCCACTGCATCCTGTCAGGGGCCTCTTCAGGCCTATGTATGTGTGTGTGTGTGTGTGTGTGTGTGTGTGTGTGTGTGTGTGTGTGTGTGTGTGTGTGTGTGTGTGTGTGTGTGTGTGTGTGTGTGTGTGTGTGTGTGTGTGTGTGTGTGTGTGTGTGTGTGTGTGTGTGTGTCTGTGTGTGTGTGTGTGTGTGTGTGTGTCTATGTGTGTGTGTGTGTTTGTGTATGTGTGTGTGTGTGTGTGTGTGTGTGTTTGTGTGTGTGTGTGTGTGTGTGTGCGTGTGTGCGTGTGTGTGTGTGTGTGTGTTTTCCGAGGCCTGGGCTGGCAGAAGGCAGGTGGCAGGAGGAGAGGCTGTGGAAACACCATAAAAGGCAGCCAGGTGAAACAGCACAGTCACACAGAAATAAGTAGGCTAAAGTGAGCCATGAATGTAAATGGAAGAAGTAGGCTGTTTTAGAAAGACGCAGGCCAGGCAACTGTGTGAAGGGTTGTTACCTGGGACTCGTTAATATTATAGCTAAGATTGTACTGCTTTATAGCATGTGCCCATGGGTTGTACTGCTTTATAGCAAGTGCCCGTTGTTTGTACACACACACACACACAGAAAGTACACCTTTAAAAGTGGGGGATAGATTAAATTTGTAGTTTAGAGTGCAGGGGGAAGAAAAATTCACTGGTACACTGAGCTGAGCTATGGTGACTAAAAAGTGAGGACAAGTTATGATTCCATGTGGAAGCTTTTCGAAAATAAACAGATTCATGGGACCAGCACCGTTGCTAACTACCAGCGCCGTTGCTAACTAGCATAGCTTGTCCCATTGTTGCAAAGAGTTATGGGATATTAGAATCCTCTGGTATTAACCTTTGTCATCTTCAACCTAGAGTGCCCTAAGACACACCACCATCTCCCAACAGAACACTCACAATAAATGCAACCTGGACTCAGTGGTAGATATAACATCCCACTGGGCACACTCTAGTTGTATCAATGTTGTTTCCACGTCATTTCAATGAAATTACGTTGAACCAACATGGAATAAACATTGAATTTACATTAGTAAATGTCAATCTGTCTCCCTCCATTTAACATGATATGTTATGTTTCGTATGGTGTGTATCAATTTGTGGATGTCCATCATCCATTTCGTATGATATGTTACAAATTACAATTTGTATTGTATGTTAAGAATTGCAATTCGTACAGTATGTTACAAATTTGCAATACGTATGATATGTTACGAATTCCAATTTGTTGTGGCTAACGTTAGCTAGGTGGCTAGGTGGCTAATGCTAGCTAGGCTAGGGGTTAGGCTTAGGGGTTAAGGTTAGGGTGAAGGTTAGGGTTAAGTTTAGGGTTAAGGTTAAGTTTAGGTTTAGGAGTTAGTGGAAGGGTTAGCTAACATGCTAGGTAGTTGCAAAGTAGCTTAAAATTAGTAAGTAGTTGCAAAAATAGTCCGTGAAGAGATTTGAACATACAATCTTTGGACTGCTAGACGTTATATGCGGACCCATCCACCCTGACTGTGATGAGGTGATTTCGAAGGAGTCAGGCGCAGGAGGGTAAATCACAGAATACCAGGCTTTATTCTGAAACACAGAGTTACGCAGAAATGCGTCAAAAACACTCCAGTGCGCAAAATAGGTGCACTGGAAAATACAAGGCACACAGGGAAATATTCCGGCGATACAAAATACACGGAGCTCCACCGAGCTTCTCTATCCTCCACAGTAAGCAATCACATACAAAGACAAGGGGGCAGTTGGGAACACTTATACAGGTACTGATGAGGGGATATGAACCAGGTGTGTGTAATAAACAAGACAAAACAAATGGAATGATGAGATGAGGAGCGGCAGTGGCTAGAAGGCCGGTGACGACGAACGCCGAAACCTGCCCGAACAAGGAGAGGTGGCAGCTTCGGAAGAAGTCGTGACACTGACCAACCACCCTCCTTTCCGTTTTTTGCCTTAAGTAACCTTATGTCTTACATGCTGACCACACCGCCCGCGTTGCGTGCGCAAGCGTTGCAAAATAAATGTACACATACATGTTATTCAGTCATTTCATCCAAACTTCTCGCATGTGTCAACAAGCTTCTGCGTAGAACTTGGTTCTATTTTTTACTCTTGACGCGCTGCAAGTTCCACCTCTCCCATCTCCTCATTGGTTTTTAAGAGAATATGCCCATGTGGGTGATTGAAAGATGAACTAAGGTCCACACTCCAGTCCAGTTGGTAGTGGTAATGCACCTTAAAGCTTTTTGCCAACCACCATATAAAGTTCTAAAATGAAGAAGAAGACTGAAGGAGGAGAGATTACTAGAAACTAACTAGCTTTCCCCTTTTATCTGTGGATTAATTGTTGGAGTAGTGAACACACAAAGGACCTTGTGCATTTCAGGTTAAATAAAAACCCAATGTTTATATCCCAGGACAAATTAGCTAGCAACAGCAAGCTAGCTAGCTAAATGTCCATTAATGTTTCATGTGTTTCGACCTGTCCCCAAATGAATATAGTTGGTTCAGAGTTCATTTTGATATATCAACCTACGCGTCCTGATGTCGTCTGGTGTGGGTGGACAAAATCAACATGCGCGTGATGGCGCACGCGTACGCAAGGACGCCCGGTCTAGTCAGAATTATATGTAACCATGCCAAACGTAACATATACTAATTTCAGTGTCCCGGATTTACATTTACTATGTTACGTCTAGTCTATGAGACCGGGCTGATAAATGTAAGGTCATTTAGAACTCTGAATGAAGATGCAATGAAAACCTAGCAACACATTGGTTGCTCTAATAGAATTATATTTGGCTGATGTCAGCAATCATCACAACAGGGCTCTTACATCATTTTTATGAGTCAGCAGGAGTGGGATGGGTCCTGAAGCACCCGGGTTCACAGAGGATTTAGCTAAATAATGCCTCGCTATAGATTTCCCTAGAGGGCAATTGTAGAGGGTGGTTAGAGACGAAACCAACTGGAGTAGTGATGTATGATTACACTGACCTAGTAAACCTCAACTTGTTTATAGAGACTGGAGATACATTATGTACTGGGAAGGACAAGGACATGCATACAAGTTAATGCAATACTGTGGGTTTGGTAATGGATTGGAAGGTTGGAGAAAGATTTAAGATTTTAAAAAATGGTCAGCTCTGAAGTCTCTCAAATGACCTCAACCTAACCTGACCATTCCCTATGAGGTGGCAATCAATAAACCAATGGACGTTCAAGCTAAATAAAGAAACGGTTATGACTCACACTGATCATGTAAGTCTATTGGCTTCTCACGTAGTATGACACTAAATGGATACAATTATTGAAATTATTAATTCCCTGACAAAGCCATTGAGGTCAGTGACGTCACAACGTCACTGGGTGGCTTTAGCCTCACTAATGTCATACGAGGCTGATGAAGAAATCGCACAATGAACCTTAACAGGGGGTGCAAAGGACTTTATCTGAAATGACATGAGAAAACATTATGTTTCATTTCCATTAGTCTCTAATGAACTCATCAGAAGTGAATTAGACATTTTCGTTGATTGAATATAACAGTAAGTTACAGTACCATCGGGAATAAGAGGCCTTGCATAAAATGTTTCTCATCTAATTAATATGTCTATAATTACATGATATGCCTATTACAGTAATACTGTGTAACCCTAATTAGCTCCAGATGCGCCGTACTACTATGGCTGACCCTGTAAAACAACACATTTCACTGCACCTGTATGTGACAAAAACATAAAAAAATATATACAGTAAATATGAACAATATGTATATTATTAAAATAATAATATTGGGAGTTCTTGCTACATACAGGAGCTCATCTAGACCAGTCTTTAGCCTGCCGTGTCTCAGGGAGAGTTGGGATATGCAAAAAACGTATTTTCAATTCACACATTCGTATTACAGTTTTTTCCAACTGCTTACACACGTTTTCAAAACTATGTCTCCTTTTTTCAAAACTCTACACACAATTCCCAAAACTGCACACACATTTACATTTACATTTACGTCATTTAGCAGACGCTCTTATCCAGAGCGACTTACAAATTCACAAAATGCAAAATGCCTCACATCTCCTTCAAAATGTAACACTGCTTTCAAAATGCCATAAACACATGTCAGAATGAAGCATTTGCTTCAAATGGCAAACACTTCTTTCATAATAGTAAATTTTTGGATATACCATGTAAACACTGTTGTTCTAAATCTAAAGCTCTTTGGTCTTTCATAGGCTTATATCTACATTTCAATACAATGTTCTACAGTGAAAGTAATCTGCTGAGAGGGGTAACAAGTACACTGTAAACACCAATGCAATGTAGAAACAGAAAATATTTATTAGGCCAAACATTACTGTTGTATACAGTAGCATACAACAAAACCATAAACATATGTAAACCAAAAGTAAATTCTTTAGAATACAGTAAAGAACACAATTGTGTGTGTGGGGTCCCAGGGGGGCAGTCCAGGAAATGGTAGGGGGGGGGGGCAGTCACCAGTGCTAAGCTACGCTTCATCTCATCTCCGGGCTGGGTCTGGCCACAATACTTCGTCCACATCACAAGATACGTTTTCCGTTATATTACCCCCATGCTGTCCAGGGACATTGGTAATTGCCCTCTGTCCTATTAAATTTTTTCTGCGGCGCCTGGTTTTGGTGAGGTTGAAGCCAACCTCATCCACATAAATAAATTCATGGAGAATTACATTTGCATCCATCTCCAATACTCTCTGTAACAGACAAAAGGATATACAGATGAGTAAATATGGTATGTCTGAAGTACTGGAAGTAGTGTTGCATACATACCTCTACAAAGTCATGTCGCAGATTCTTGACTCTGTCAGAGTTTCTCTCAAATGGCACCTTGTAAAGTTGTTTCATCGTCACTTGGTGCCGCTGGAGGATGTGTTGTATGGTCGACAGGCTTACAGCATTGATGTTGTTAAATATGGTGTCATTATTCAAGATATAATATATATAATAATATAATAATAATATAATATAATATATAAATATAATATAATATAATATGCCATTTAGCAGACGCTTTTATCCAAAGCGACTTACAGTCATGCGTGCATACATTTTTTTTTGTGTATGGGTGGTCCCGGGGATCGAACCCACTACCTTGGCGTTACAAGCGCCGTGCTCTACCAGCTGAGCTACAGAGGACCACAAAAAAATTGGTCATTTAGCAGACGCTCTTATCCAGAGCGACTTACAGGAGCAATTAGGGTTAAGTGCCTTGCTCAAGGGCACATCGACAGATTTTTCACCTAGGCGGCTTGGGGATTAGAACCAGCGACCTTTCGGGTACTGGTACAACGCTCTTAACCACTAAGCTACCTGCCGCCCCAGATATACTCTCTTATCTCTCGAATCCTAATTGCATTGTTGGCCAAAACCATATTTATAATTGCAGTCTCTTGTACATCTGTAAACAAGCGTCCTCGTCCTCCATGATGTCTTTGCCTTTCCACTCTGTACAGAATTCAAACACAGTATGTGTTCAGCATAGGAACTGTAAACAATGTACAACAAAATGTAATACAGCATGATAACCAACCTCATTCATTCAATGCAGTGCAGTAAATGGATGGCTTGTTACAAATGTTTATGCAATACTATGCAGTCATACTTATTTTTCAGTGCATTACTGTAATGCTAAAATAGTAATTAGATAGTTGCATACCTGTTCTCATTTCTGAAGGTTCGAATTATGGACGCCACTGTAAATCGACTCAAGTTGGGCTGGACTCTCAGTCCAGCCTCTCTCATGGTCAAACCATGGTTGATCACATGATCAACAAGTGTTGCCCTAATCTCATCAGAGATGGCTCTCCTTCCTTCTCTTCTTTGCCCTCGTCCTCTTCTTCCTCTTCCTCTTCCTCCTACTCCTCCTCCTCCTCTTCCAACTCTTCGTCTTTGAATTTGTCCTCGTTGTTGTCCCCTGCCTCTCTCCCTCCTACTCCTCTTGCTCTCTGTCCATTGTTGGCATCCATTGTTCAAAACAGGTAATCTGACCTTTGACCTATTTATAGGCCTATACTACAGTAAAGCAGTGATTGGTTAGTGATCAGTTAAGCAATCAGTGTTTGCACATGTGAGGAGTGTGTGTGTGTGTGACCTGGTGAATAAGTGTAGCATTTTGATTGTGTCACACTCTGGCTCCAGGACTTGTGTATTTGAGCCAGGGTGTATGTTGTTTTGTTGGGTTTTGGGTGATGTTTTATGGTTGCATGTCTGTCACGTTTATTTCTAGGTGGGGAGTTCTGTTGTGTCTATTTCTAGGTTGTGGTTGTGTTTCCTTGTTTGTATTCAATGACTCCCAATCGGAGGTAACGAGTGTCAGCTGTCGGCTCGTTATCTCTGATTGGGAGCCATATTTAAGATGTAGGTTTTCTTGTGTTAGTTGTGGGTTTTTGTTCTATGTTCAGTCGGTGTACTGAGGACGTTACGGATCGTGTTTTGTTTTGTCGTTATTTCAACATTAAAGTCATCATGTTCACTCC
Organism: Coregonus lavaretus; assembly: GCF_964263955.1. Lineage (NCBI taxonomy): Eukaryota > Metazoa > Chordata > Actinopteri > Salmoniformes > Salmonidae > Coregonus > Coregonus lavaretus. Next base: position 60,151,802 of record NC_139993.1, on the reverse strand, counting down.
CAACGCTGCGCATTGGTCCGCTCCTTCAGACGATCGTGACAGAAAAACCCACCACAACGAGACCAAGCAGCAGTTGGATAACGGGTGGTGGAGCCAGAAGAGCGAAGGTTGGGAGAGGACTATGGAGGCCTGGTCCACCGAGAGGAGAGACCCCCAGAAAATTTTTAGGGGGGGGCTCACGACGTCGGGGCAGAAGGTGTACGGCCCGGAGGAGTGCAAGAGGTTGGCAGATATGGCCGCCAGTTTAAGGGGGCCACTGGTTACGAAGGGGATGGAAAGTGTGGAGGCACGGCGAGAGGTACTGGGGGGTGTTTCCAGTCCGGTCCGGCCCGTTCCTGATCCCCGTGTAGGGCCAGGGGTGTGTGTCCCCAGTGCGGTTCTGCCTGTCCCTGCTCAACGCCCCGAGCCTACGGGGTGCGTCGTCAGCCCTGTCCAGCCAGAGCCGTCCGCCAGACAGGATCAGCCAGAGCCTTCCGCCAGACGGGATCAGCCAGAGCCTTCTGCCAGACGGGATCAGCCAGAGCCTTCCGCCAGACAGGATCAGCCAGAGCCTTCTGCCAGACAGGATCAGCCAGAGCCTTCCGCCAGCCAGGATCCGCCAGAGCCGTCCAGCCATGAGCAGCCAGATCCGTCAGCCGGCCATGAGCAGCCAGATCCGTCAGCCAGCCATGAGCAGCCAGATCCGTCAGCCAGCCATGAGCAGCCAGATCCGTCAGCCAGCCATGAGCAGCCAGATCCATCAGCCAGCCATGAGCCGTCCAGCCAGGATCCGCCAGAGCCGTCCAGCCAGGATCCGCCAGAGCCGTCCAGCCGGGATCCGCCAGAGCCGTCCAGCCGGGATCCGCCAGAGCCGTCCAGCCGGGATCCGCCAGAGCCGTCCAGCCGGGATCCGCCAGAGCCGTCCAGCCGGGATCCGCCAGAGCCGTCCAGCCAGGATCCGCCAGAGCCGACCAGCCAGGAGCCACCAGAGCCGTCCAGCCAGTATCCGCCATTCAGCCTGGTACTGCCCCTTAGTCCGGTACTGCCCCTTAGTCCGGTACTTCCCCGTAGTCCGGTGCTGCCCCTTAGTCCGGTGCCGCCCCTTAACCCAGTGGGGTGTAGTTGGGGGGTGGTAATGTGGAGGAGGCTAGGGAAGCGGGTGGTGACTAAGGTGGGATGGGGACCACGACCAGGGGCAGAACCGCCACCGTGGACAGACGCCCACCCAGACCCTCCCCTAGACTGTATGCTGGTGCGCCCGGAGTTCGCACCTTTAGGGGGGGGTACTGTCACACTCTGGCTCCAGGACTTGTGTATTTGAGCCAGGGTGTATGTTGTTTTGTTGGGTTTTGGGTGATGTTTTATGGTTGCATGTCTGTCACGTTTATTTCTAGGTGGGGAGTTCTGTTGTGTCTATTTCTAGGTTGTGGTTGTGTTTCCTTGTTTGTATTCAATGACTCCCAATCGGAGGTAACGAGTGTCAGCTGTCGGCTCGTTATCTCTGATTGGGAGCCATATTTAAGATGTAGGTTTTCTTGTGTTAGTTGTGGGTTTTTGTTCTATGTTCAGTCGGTGTACTGAGGACGTTACGGATCGTGTTTTGTTTTGTCGTTATTTCAACATTAAAGTCATCATGTTCACTCCCAACGCTGCGCTTTGGTCCTACTTTATTGGCGATCGTGACAGATTGGTTGTGTTTGGAAAAGGAAAGCAAGTCACTTCCTGTTAGATTTTTGTGTTTTAGGTAGAGAATTGTGTGTAGTGTTTTGAAAAAAGTGTTTTATGCAATTGACAACTGAGTCAAAGGCTGAGAAATAGCTTATGGTTTTGGAGATTTGGTGTGTAGTTTTGCACTTTGAGTGAGAGGTTTCAAAAATCGTGTGACATGAAAAGATGTTGTGTGTAAGCAGTTGGAAAAAACTGTAATACACACTTGAAATAGGACAAATATAAGCACCATTAATATTTGATCTAAAACTCTGCAAACGCCTGCACACCAGGGCCAGGGTTGATGATCACTGACCTAAATGTTTTCTTTCAATCCCCAAATCCAGAGCAATACAATACAGGGCTTAATTCAATCTGTAGCTCTGAAGACCCGTGTTACAGCGCAATAGAAATGTTAAGGCAATGTTCGCGGAGACTGCATTCACGATAAATGCTGCATATGTTGGCTCAATCTGAAATTACCTTTAAACATTCCATCGCACTACAGCGCAGATCTTCAGGGCTACGGATTTAATCAAACCCAAGTTGGTTTTGTGAGGTGAGGTGTTGTTTCTGTCTGGCGGGCCAGCAGGACTGAATGCTATGGGCCCTCTCAGACAACAGCCCTTGGCCCTTCTTCATCCAGTCCTCTGGAAACTAAGTGGCAGCCCCGGCTCAGAATCTTAAGTGGGATTTGTGTGCACCTGTTTATTTGTGAGCGAGGCAAAGGTGAAGGAGTCTGCGTAGAGGTGGTCGGCAGGTAGCAGGGGTAAACCCCACCGTAGAAGAGGTTGTGCGGTTCACGTTACCTCAGGCTCCAGTCTCGGCGTTGGAGACAGAGACAGAGAGAGAGGGAATCTTTTGTTTCTGCCCTAGGCACTGTCATCTGCCTGTATGGTGAGGAAAGAGAGAGAATGGAGAGGAGAGAATGGACAGACATGAGAGAGAACTGAATTGAATTTAGAGGGAGAGAGGGAGAGAAAGAAAGAGAGAGAGAGAGTGAGACAGAGAGAGACGAGGACAGAGATAGAGACTGGAATAGACAGCGGGAGAAGCAGTGACAGTGGCATTAGCCTGTCTGTCTGTCTGTCTGTCTGTCTGACTGTCCTCGTACTGGCAGGCTGTGTGTTTAGGAGTTGAGCTCGGGCCAGTCCTCTACTTAGTGCTTATTAACAGGATGAGGCACGCGGCTGAGGAGGAGCACACAGAGTGTTAATAACAGGTTATTAACATCCATCAGCAGAGGCCCGGGGACAGTGTGTGCACGTGCAGGTGTGTGTGTGTCTGTGTGCATGCGTGTGTGCGTGTGTGTGTGTGTGTGTGTGTGTGTGTGTGTGTGTGTGTGTGTGTGTGTGTGTGTGTGTGTGTGTGTGTGTGTGGGTAAAGGGAGCCAGTCAAGGGAGAATGAAGGATGGAGGATTCCAGAGGGATGCTGGGCTGCGGGTCCACCCAGGTGGAAGTCTTGGTGGCTGGGCTCCAGATCTGCCTCGGTGTCCCTGTGTCCCACTTCCGCCTGGAAGACTCTGTCTAGGATTAGTTGTATTTCAGACGCAAAACCCAGTCAAGCAAACACAGAGGCAGTGATCCGCAATTTATTCCACATTGGACGTTTTTTTATTTCTAAGTATTCCTCAGGGGAATATTTTCGGTGGATATTTTCTGTAGATATGGGGAACCATTTTTACTTTAGGTCCTGTGGTGATGCCGGTGCATTAGGCTTCATAGTGACATCTATGTCTGGTTTAACCTGAGTCTATGAAGATAAAAAGAGGGTTGCGAAGGTATAGAGGTATAGGTATAGTGGTATAGGTATAGTTATATAGGTATAGTTATATAGGTATAGTTATATAGATATAGTGGTATAGATATAGTGGTATAGGTATAGTTATATAGGTATAGTTATATAGGTATAGTTATATTGGTATAGTTATATAGGTATAGTTATATAGGTATAGTTATATAGGTATAGTTATATATATATAGTTATATAGGTATAGTTATATAGGTATTGTTATATAGGTATAGTGGTATAGGTATAGTTATATAGGTATAGTTATATAGGTATAGTTATATAGGTATAGTGGTATAGGTATAGTTATATAGGTATAGTGGTATAGGTATAGTTATATAGGTATAGTTACATAGGTATAGTTATATAGGTATAGTTTTATAGGTATAGTGGTATAGGTATAGTTATATAGGTATAGTTATATAGGTATATTTATATAGGTATAGTGGTATAAGTATAGTTATATAGGTATAGTTATATAGGTATAGTTATATAGGTATAGTTATACAGGTATTGTTATATAGGTATAGTTATATAGATATAGTTATATAGGTATAGTTATATAGGTATAGTTATATAGGTATAGTTATATAGGTATTGTTGTATAGGTATAGTGGTATAGGTATAGTTATATAGGTATAGTTATATAGGTATAGTTATATAGGTATTGTTGTATAGGTATAGTGGTATAGGTATAGTTATATTGGTATAGTGATATAGGTATAGTTATATAGGTATAGTGGTATAGGTATAGTTATATAGGTATAGTGGTATAGGTATAGTTATATAGGTATAGTTACATAGGTATAGTTATATAGGTATAGTTATATAGGTATAGTTATATAGGTATAGTTATATAGGTATAGTTATATAGGTATTGTTATATAGGTATAGTGTTATAGGTATAGTTATATAGGTATAGTTATATAGGTATAGTTATATAGGTATAGTGGTATAGGTATAGTGGTATAGGTATAGTTATATAGGTATAGTTATATAGGTATAGTTATATAGGTATAGTTATATTGGTATAGTTATATAGGTATAGTTATATAGGTATAGTTATATAGATATAGTTATATAGGTATAGTTATATAGGTATAGTTATATTGGTATAGTTATATAGATATAGTTATATAGGTATAGTGGTATAGGTATAGTTATATAGGTATAATTATATAAGTATAGTTATATAGGTAAAGTGGTATAGGTATAGTGGTATAGGTATAGTTATATAGGTATAGTTATATAGGTATAGTTATATAGATATAGTGGTATAGGTATAGTGGTATAGATATAGTTATATAGGTATAGTTATATAGGTATAGTGGTATAGGTATAGTTATATAGGTATAGTGGTATAGGTATAGTTATATATGTATAGTTATATAGGTAGAGTGGTATAGGTATAGTTATATAGGTATAGTTATATAGGAAAAGTTATATAGGTATAGTTATATAGGTATAGTGGTATAGGTATAGTTATACAGGTATAGTTATATAGGTATAGTTATATAGGTATAGTTATATAGGTATAGTGGTATAGGTATAGTTATATAGGTATAGTTATATAGGTATAGTTATATAGGTATAGTTATATAGGTATAGTTATATAGATATAGTGGTATAGGTATAGTTATATAGGTATAGTTATATAGGTATAGTTATATAGGTATAGTTATATAGGTATAGTTACATAGGTAGAGTGGTATATGTATAGTGGTATAGGTATAGTTATATAGGTATAGTTATATAGGAATAGTTATATAGGTATAGTTATATAGGTATAGTGGTATAGGTACAGTGGTATAGGTATAGTTATATAGGTATAGTTATATAGGTATAGTTATATAGGTATAGTTATATAGGTATAGTTATATAGGTATAGTGGTATAGGTATAGTTATATAGGTATAGCTATATAGGTATCGTGGTATAGGTATAGTTATACAGGTATAGTTATATAGGTATAGTTATATAGGTATAGTTATATAGGTATAGTGGTATAGGTATAGTTATATAGGTATAGTTATATAGGTATAGTTATATTGGTATAGTGATATAGGTATAGTTATATAGGTATAGTTATATAGGTATAGTTATATAGGTATAGTGGTATAGGTATAGTTATATAGGTATAGTGGTATAGGTATAGTTATATAGGTATAGTTACATAGGTATAGTTATATAGGTATAGTTATATAGGTATAGTTATATAGGTATTGTTATATAGGTATAGTGGTATAGGTATAGGTATATAGGTATAGTTATATAGGTATGGTTATATAGGTATAGTGGTATAGGTATAGTTATATAGGTATAGTTACATAGGTATAGTTATATAGGTATAGTTATATAGGTATAGTTTTATAGGTATAGTGTTATAGGTATAGTTATATAGGTATATTTATATAGGTATAGTTATATAGGTATAGTTATATAGGTATAGTTATATAGGTATTGTTATATATGTATAGTTATATAGGTATAGTTATATAGGTATAGTTATATATGTATAGTTATATAGGTATTGTTGTATAGGTATAGTGGTATAGGTATAGTTATATAGGTATAGTTATATAGATATAGTTATATAGGTATAGTTATATAGGTATAGTGGTATAGGTATAGTTATATAGGTATAGTTACATAGGTATAGTTATATAGGTATAGTTATATAGGTATAGTTATATAGGTATAGTTATATAGGTATTGTTATATAGGTATAGTGGTATAGCTATAGTTATATAGGTATAGTTATATTGGTATAGTGATATAGGTATAGTTATATATGTATAGTGGTATAGGTATAGTTATATAGGTATAGTTATATAGGTATAGTTATATAGGTATAGTTATATAGGTATAGTTATATAGATATAGTTATATAGGTATAGTTATATTGGTATAGTTATATAGATATAGTTATATAGGTATAGTGGTATAGGTATAGTTATATAGGTATAGTTATATAGGTATAGTGGTATAGGTATAGTGGTATAGGTATAGTTATATAGGTATAGTTATATAGGTATAGTTATATAGATATAGTGGTATAGGTATAGGGGTATAGGTATAGTTATATAGGTATAGTTATATAGGTATAGTGGTATAGGTATAGTTATATAGGTATAGTGGTATAGGTATAGTTATATAGGTATAGTTATATAGGTATAGTTATATAGGTATTGTTATATAGGTATAGTGGTATAGGTATAGTTATATAGGTATAGTGTTATAGGTATAGCTATATAGGTATAGTTATATAGGTATAGTTATATAGATATAGTTATATAGGTATAGTGGTATAGGTATAGTTATATAGGTATAGTTATATAGGTATAGTTATATAGGTATAGTGGTATAGGTATAGTGGTATAGGTATAGTTATATAGGTATAGTTATATAGGTATAGTGGTATAGGTATAGTTATATAGGTATAGTTATATAGGTATTGTTATATAGGTATTGTTATATAGGTATAGTTATATAGGTATAGTTATATAGGTATAGTTATATAGGTATTGTTATATTGGTATAGTTATATAGGTATAGTTATATAGGTATAGTGGTATAGGTAAAGTGGTATAGGTATAGTTATATAGGTATAGTTATATAGGTATAGTTATATAGGTATAGTTATATAGATATAGTTATATAGGTATAGTTATATAGATATAGTTATATAGGTATAGTTATATAGGTATAGTGGTATAGGTATAGTTATATAGGTATAGTTATATAGGTATAGTTATATAGGTATAGTTATATAGGTATAGTTATATAGGTATAGTTATATGGATATAGTGGTATAGGTATAGTTATATAGGTATAGTTATATAGGTATAGTGGTATAGGTATAGTTATATAGGTATAGTGGTATAGGTATAGTTATATAGATATAGTTATATAGGTATAGTGGTATAGGTATAGTTATATAGGTATAGTTATATAGGTATAGTGGTATAGGTATAGTTATATAGATATAGTTATATAGGTATAGTTATATAGGTATATTGGTATAGGTATAGTTATATAGGTATAGTTATATAGGTATAGTTATATAGGTATAGTGGTATATGTATAGTTATATAGATATAGTTATATAGGTATAGTTATATAGGTATAGTGGTATAGGTATAGTTATATAGGTATAGTTATATAGGTATAGTTATATAGGTATAGTTATATAGGTATAGTGGTATAGGTATAGTGGTATAGGTATAGTTATATAGGTATAGTTATATAGGTATAGTTATATAGGTATAGTTATATAGATATAGTGGTATAGGTATTGTTATATATGTATAGTGGTATAGGTATAGTTATATAGGTATAGTTATATTGGTATAGTTATATAGATATAGTTATATTGGTATAGTGATATAGGTATAGTTATATAGGTATAGTTATATAGGTATAGTTATATAGGTATAGTGTGCAGCATGACTTCTGAAGGCTAGGGATAATTGTTTGACACTGCAGTGGATGACATTGACACACTGGATTTAATTTGTTTAATGGTCTTTCTATTGTACTTCTTTCAATCTGACAGTCATTAAGTATGAATACTATGAGCCGTTAGACTTTTATTGTGTTTCTTTCTGCTCCTGGGTCGGATTTGTATACATGTCCACCATGAATGAAAAGCCTCAACACGCTCAGTTGACTGTGAGAACAATGAACGACAAGTATACCCTGGATATTCTACCTTCAACGCTTTTGTGGAACAACAGCAACAACAACAGCAAAAATCAATTTGGAGCCTGTCCATTCTCCCTTATCTGAAGAACTAAAACACACTTCCCTGACATCTCAATTGTGTGGAGAATTACAGAGCAGAGAGAGGAGGGGGACAAGGAGGGGGGCTGCACTTAAGGGGGAGATCTGATGAAGACACATTCAGGTTAGGGTTTGCTGTGTCTTTAGTAGAAATGTCATCAGGTCTAAGGCATGAACAGAGACCGTGTCTGAAATGACAGCCTTTCCCCTATATAGTGCATTACATTTGACCAGGGCCCATACATTCAGCCAGAGCTTTAACTGTATGGTCAGTGAGAACTGCCATGAAAAAAGATACGCTTCCACTGTTATTTTACTAATATCAGTACTGACATTTTGAGAGGTTCTTATCATACACTGAAACCACAAAAAAACTGATTGATTTTTTTTTTTTTTACTATCATAAAGTTACTATAATCGGATTGACCAGGTTTCGCAGTCATGGAATGATGAAAAACTGCAGAAAGAGGCTGGTGCAAAAGCTATTCATCTTGCTACGGGGAAATGATGAGAAATATATTCTACAGCCGCGATACGGGTGGCCAGAATTACTGGGTAAGAGAGCAACGTGGTCTCAGAGCATTTCGTATTATTCTATACATAAATCCGAGACACCCCATTTAGAATGCTAGCTGGCTAACGTTAGCTACGTTAAGGCTTAGGGGTTAAGTTTAGGGTTAAGGTTAGGGTTAGGGTTAAGGGAAGGGTTAGTTAACATGCTAAGTAGCTGCAAAGTACCTAAAAAGTAGTAAGTAGTTGCATAGTTGCTAATTAGCTAAAATGCTAAAGTTGACACAAACCTTCTATCTTATGTAACCATACCAAACGTAACACAAGAGTAGTGGCGCCAACGAAGATGGCGGCCTCGCGACTAGCTCTTAGGAAACTTTGCAGTATTCTTTTTTTTTATGTATTCTTTTTTACATTATTAGCTCAGAAAGTGTTTTGCATCATTACATACAGCCGGGAAAAACTATTGGATATCAGAGCGGCGGTAACTCACCAGCATTACGACCAGGAATACGACTTTCCCGAAGCAGATCCTTTCTTTGCTCTCCCCAGGACAACTGAACTTATTCTAGCGGCTGACCCAAAACATCGCCGGCGGAGGAGAGGCACTCAGAGCGGCCTGCTGGGGCGACATAGGAGGCGCGCACACCACCCACCGCTTCCAAGTATTCTACTCGCTAATCTTCAATCTTTGGTTAACAAAGTCGACGAACTACGGGCAAGGATTTCTTTCTAGAGAGACATCAAGGCCTGTAACGTATTCTGTTTCACGGAAACATGGCTCTCTTGGGATATTCTGTCGAAATCGGTCCAGCCAGATGGGTTCTCAGTTCATCGCGCAGACAGGAATAAATATCTCTCCGGGAAGCAGAAGGGCGGAGGTGTGTGTTTCATGATTAATGACTCATGGTGTAATTGTAGTAACATAGAGGAACTAGAGTCCTTCTGTTCACCCGACCTAGAGTTTCTCACAATCAAATGCCGACCATATGCCGATAATTATCTTTGGTTATAGTCATGGCCGTGTATATCCCCCCTCAAGCCGATACCACGACGGCCCTCAAAGAACTTCACTGGACCTTATGCAAACTGGAAACCACAAATCCTGAGACTGCATTTATTGTAGCCGGGGATTTTAACAAAGCAAATTTGAGGACTAGGCTGCCGAAGTTCTATCAACATATCGACTGTTGTACTCGCGCTGCTAAAATCCTCGACCACTGCTATTCAAACTTCCAGGATGATGATAAGGCCCTCCCCCGCCCTCCTTTCGGCAAATCTGACCACGACTCCATTTTGCTTACCCCTTCCTATAGGCAGAAACTCAAACAGGATGTACCCGTGCTAAGGACTATTCAACGCTGGTCTGACCAATCGGAATCCACGCTTCAAGATTGTTTTGATCACGCGGACTGGGATATGTTCCGGGTAGCTTCCGAAAATAATTTAGACATATACACTGAAACGGTGACGGAGTTTATCAGGAAGTGTATAGGTGATGTTGTGCCCACTGTGACTATTAAAACCTACCCTAACCAGAAACCGTGGATAGACGACAAACCAGCCACGTCGTTTTTCAAATCTGAAAGTGCGAACCACCGCATTCAACCATGGCAAGGTGACTGGGAATATGGCAGAATACAAACAGTGTAGCTACTCACTCCGCAACGCAATTAAACTGGCAAAACATCAGTATAGAGACAAAGTGGAGTCGCAATTCAACGGCTCAGACACGAGACATATGTGGCAGGTTCTACAGACAATCACGGACTACAAAAAGAAAACCAGCCACATCGCCAAAACCGACGTCTTGCTTCCGGACAAGCTAAACATCTTCTTCGCCCGCTTTGAGGATAACACAGTGCCACTGATGAGGCCCACTACCAAGGACTGTGGCCTCTCCTTCTCCATGGCCGACGTGATTAAGACATTGAAGCATGTTAACTCCCGCAAGGCTGCCGGCCCAGATGGCATCCCTCAGAGCATGCGCAGACCAGCTGGCTGGTGTGTTCATGGACATATTCAATCTCTCCCTGTCCCAGTCTGCTGTTCCCACATACTTCAAGATGGCCACCATTGTTCCTGTACCCAAGAAAGCAAAGGTAACTGAACTAAATGACTATCGCCCTGTAGCACTCACCTCTGTCATCATGAAGTGCTTTGAGAGACTAGTCAAGGATCATATCACCTCCGCCTTACCTGTCACCCTAGACCCACTTCAATTTGCTTACCGCCCCAATAGATCCACAGACGATGCAATTGCCATCACACTGCACACTGCCCTATCCCATCTGGACAATAGGAATACCTATGTAAGAATGCTGTTCATTGACTAGCTCAGCATTCAACACCATAGTACCCTCCAAGCTCATCATGAAGCTTGAGGACCTGGGTCTGAACCCCGCCCTGTGCAACTGGGTCCTGGACTTCCTGACGGGCCGCCCCCAGGTGTGAAGGTAGGAAACAACATCTCCACTTCGCTGATCCTCAACACTGGGGCCCCACAAGGGTGCGTGCTCAGCCCCCTCCTGTACTCCCTGTTCACCCATGACTGCGTGGCCAAGTATGCCTACAACTCAATCATCAAGTTTGCAGATGACACAACAGTAGTAGGCCTGATTACCAACAATGACGAGACCGCCTACAGGGAGGAGGTGACGGCTCTGGGAGTGTGGTGCCAGGAAAATAACCTCTCACTCAACATCAACAAAACAAAGGAGATGATCATGGACTTCAGGAAACAGCAGAGCGAGCACCCCCCTATCCACATCGACAGGACCGCAGTGTTGAAGGTGGAAAGCGTCAAGTTCCTTGGGGTACACATCACCGACAAACTGAAATGGTCCACCCACGCAGACAGTGTGGTGAAAGAAGGCGCAACAGAGCCTCTTCAACCTCAGGAGGCTGAAGAAATTTGGCTTATCACCTAAAACCCTCACAAACGTTTACAGATGCAGAATTGAGATGCAAACTACCCGCCCTCCAAGACACATACAGCACCTGATGTCACAGGAAGGACAAAAAGATCATCAAGGACATCAACCACCCGAGCCACTGCCTGTTCACCCGCTATCAACAAGAAGGCGAAGTCAGTACAGATGCATCAAAGCTGGGACCGAGAGAATGAAAAACAGCTTCTATCTCAAGGCCATCAGACTGTTAAATAGCCTTCACTAGCACATTAGAGGCTGCTGCTGCCAATTGAAATCACTGGCCACTTTAAGAAATGGAACACTAGTCACTTTAATAATGTTTACATATCTTGCACTACTCATCTCATATGTATATACTGCATTCTATTCTATAATATTCTTCTGTATCTTAGTCCATGCCGCTCTGTCATTGCTTGTCCATATATGTATATATTCTTAAATCCCATTCCTTACTTTTTCTGTGTGTATTGGGTATATTTTGTGTAATTGTTAGATATTACTGCACTGTCGGAGCTAGAAGCATAAGCATTTCGCTACACCCGCTATAACATATGCTAAACACGTGTATGTGACAAATAACATTTGATTTGATTTGATTTGATATCATACTAATTTAAAGCCGGATTTACATTTACTATGTTACGTCTGGTCTGTGAGACCAGTCTGAAGAGAGAAGTGGGGTGTTAGGGGTGGATAGCTGCAATATGACCTTTCAAAATGAAACAGATCCAATGAATTCCGCTGACCACAGATAAAAGGCATAGAGCTAGCTACACTATTATAGCTAGACCACACAAGACTAGCCACATAAAACAGCTTTTATGGATGATTAATAACTCTCCATTTCCTGACAGTATTCAAATGCTTAGCAAATCAAATATGCACTTTTTCTACATACCCCAGCCCTTTTTGTTTGGCAAACACACAACGGTACAGGCCATAAAACTAGAAACTGCCCTGGCCATTAGTCTACACAGCTGAAGGATAAATCTCCATAAATATGGATTTAGTGTCTTAGAGCTGCAGACAAGGCGACTTCCCAGTCTAGTTCACTACTTGTTTGGAGTATTACTGGGTAAGCAGGGAGCCACTAACCCAAACACCATAATGGGTTTATTATCACTTAGCTACATCATATGCTAAGCTTGTTTAGAGGCTTTGCTGTTTTGGGCTTTGCTGATCTGTTAAAAGCATTACAATCTTTGTGGGCAAATATTGTGTCTTTATAAACACATACAGTATGTTTCCTAACACCATATGATATTATATGAATTTGCAAATGCCTAATAGAAAACAAACAATCTCTAATTTTTTGCTGCTCTCTTTTTCTGGTCTCCAGAGAGGGTCTGGTTACTATGTTGTTTGCTAGCGAGTGACCGGTCCCAACAGTGAATTGAGTCAGGTGTTCTGAAGCTTTACTCACATAATAGGATCTAATTCTGAGAATAGTCCCTCTCTGTTCCCTCCTAAAACACTAAAACAGCAATCATCATTTAACACAGCAGGAGGAATTATAGGATGTATCTCAGCTGTTCCACTCTACCTAGAACCTATTCCCAGTCCGCTACAGTTAAGTATTTATTTGGAGATGTTTCCTGTTTAATTACCTTCTCTCATGACAACTCTCAATACTGGAAAACAGAAAGGACAACGCCGCACACTGCTGCTCATGCTTCCCATGTGATATTTATTTATAACAATGTTTCGACCCTTAGGTCTTCATCAGGCATCCATATCCCAGGTGGGGGTGGAAGGTCCTATTTATAGGGGCAGTACTCAGTGACATCACTTCCTGAAAAAGGAGGTAAAAAATGTATAACATAGGTTCACAATATTAACATTCAATGTATCAAAATATGTGATCATATACAAGGAATGCAATCAATGTGTACAGTAATATACATACAATATTCATACAATGTTAAATTATTCCCTTTGAAGAACTTTCCTCTCAATGTCCCCTCTGCTGTGTGACATCTTGACCATTTCTATTCCAATGTATCTCAGAGAACTAAAAGGATGTCCAGCTTGTACAAAATGAACAGCAACTGGATTTTTTGTCTTACCTGTCCATATATTGCTACGGTGCTCACAGAACCGTGTCTTAAGGCTTCTGCGGGTTTTACCTATGTAAGACAGACCACAAGGACTTGTCAACATGTAAAAACATTGGTGGACATGCAGGTAATCAGGCCTTTGATCTTAAAACTCTCAATACTGGCACAGTAGCATCAACAATGCTTCATGGGCAGCTTCATTTTGTGCTTTTCATTTCTCCCATTGGCTGTCATTCATCATTTGGAATACAGACTGAAGCTATTATATTCTATCTGTTCTATCCAAACTGAAAAAATAGAACCCCGCAATCAGCTTTGTATTTCTGCCTCTATCTGCTGCGCATATCAGCCAACCAGAACGAATGTTGATGATGTAAATTAAGTGTTATCAAGTGTTAACAAAATATTATGCTACTGTAGTTAGCTACACACACTTTACCAATGACTGCATGCTTGGATAACAGGCCCGTGCAACCTCAGTACAGCGCAGACTGAGAAAAAAGGCGCAACCTGGCGAGCGCAAGCTCTGTATAGGGCAGACCAACAGGCGCCACCAACAGACGGGGTGGGGTGGAGGGTGGCAAACTTGACGACGACTCACGGGCAATGTGTTCAGAACAACAACGACAAACTTTATACAAAAGGGCACAGGTTGACTCCTATCTGTGTTAGTGTCTGACTCTATCTGGAACACAACAGAACATTCTTTCATGTCAGCAGCACTCCAAACTCCAACACCGCTGAGAGTTCTCTAAATAGAAGAGAGGAACACCATAAGTGAACTAGCCCTAGAGAGACAATGCAATATGCACTCTTAAACAAAGGCTCAGGAAAGACTTTGCCCTGATTCTGACTCCTCTGCAATGATGAAACCAAGTCGACTGACGTGCCAACTGTTTCAGAAAGCCTCGGAAGTGCTTTTAGCTTTGACTGAACAGAGTTTAATCTTCTTGTCAGTAGAATGCATTACCCAAGGGTTAACCTCGATACTATGTGAACTACACACTTCATGTTGGAGCATTTCCATTAGCAGGCCAGTCCCTACTAGATATGTTTCAACTTCAACATACACTATGCACACCATATACATACTACATCTACACTATACAGTTGAAGTCGGAAGTTTACATACACATTAGCCAAATACATTTAAACTCAGTTTTTCACAATTCCTGACATTTAATCCTAGTAAAAATGCCCTGTTTTAGGTCAATTAGGATCACCACTTTATTTGAAGAATGTGAAATGTCAGAATAATATTTATTTCAGCTTTAAGTTCTTTCATCACATTCCCAGTGGGTCAGAAGTTTACATACACTCAATTAGTATTTGGTAGCATTTCCTTTAAATTGTTTAACTTGGTTGAAACATTTCGGGTAGCCTTCCACAAGCTTCCCACAATAAGTTGGGTGAATTTTGGCCCATTCCTCCTGACAGAGCTGGTGTAACTGAGTCAGATTTGTAGGCCTCCTTATACGCACACGCTTTTTCATTGTTGCCCACAAACTTTCGATTGGATTGAGGTCAGGGCTTTGTGATGGCCACTCCAATACCTTGACTTTGTTGTCCTTAAGCCATTTTGCCACAACTTTGGAAGTACGCTTGGGGTCATTGTCCATTTGGAAGACCCATTTGCGACCAAGCTTTAACTTCCTGACTGATGTCTTGAGATGTTGCTTCAATATATCCACATACATTTTTCTTCCTCATGATGCAATCTATTTTGTGAAGTGCACCAGTCCCTCATGCAGCAAAGCACCCCCACAGCATGATGCTGCCACCCCCATGCTTCACGGTTGGAATGGTGTTCTTCGGCTTGCAAGCGACCCCCTTTTTCCTCCAAACATAATGATGGTCATTATAGCCAAACAGTTCTATTTTTGTTTTATCAGACCAGAGGACATTTCTCCAAAAAGTATGATCTTTGTCCCCGTGTGCAGTTGCAAACCGTAGTCTGGCTTTTTTATGGCGGTTTTGGAGCAGTGGCTTCTTCCTTGCTGAGCGGCCTTTCAGGTTATGTCGATATAGGTCTCGTTTTACTGTGGATATAGATACTTTTGTACCTGTTTCCTCCAGTATCTTCACAAGGTCCTTTGCTGTTGTTCTGGGATTGATTTGCACTTTTCGCACCAAAGTACGTTCATCTCTAGGAGACAGAACGTGTCTCCTTCCTGAGCGGTATGACGGCTGCGTGGTCCCATGGTGTTTATACGTGCGTACTATTGTTTGTACAGATTAGCGTGGTACCTTCAGGCGTTTGGAAATTGCTCCCAAGGATGAACCAGACTTGTGGAGGTCTACAATTTTTTCTGAGGTCTTGGCTGATTTCTTTTCATTTTCCCATGATGTCAAGCAAAGAGGCACTGAGTTTGAAGGTAAGCCTTGAAATACATCCACAGGTACACCTCCAATTGACTCAAATTATGTCAATTAGCCTATCAGAAGCTTCCAAAGCCATGACATAATTTTCTAGAATTTTCCAAGCTGTTTAAAGGCACAGTCAACTTAGCGTATGTAAACTTCTGACCCATTGGATTTGTGATACAGTGAATTATAAGTGAAATAATCTGTCTGTAAACAATTGTTGGAAAAATTACTTCTGTCATGCACAAAGTAGATGTCCTAACCGACTTGCCAAAACTATTGTTTGTTAACAAGACATTTGTGGAGTGGTTGAAAAACAAGTTTTAATGACTCCAACCTAAGTTTATGTAATCTTCCGACTTCAACTGTATATACACTATATATACAAAAGTAAGTGGACACCTCTTCAAATGAGTGGATTTGGCCATTTCAGTCACACCTGTTTCTGACAGGTGTATAAAATTGAGCAGGTGTATAAAATCTATGCAATCTCCATAGACAAACATTGGCAGAAGAATGGTCTTACTGAAGAGCTCAGTGACTTTCAATGTGGCACTGTCATAGGATGCCACCTTTCCAACAAGTCAGTTCATCACATTTTTGCCCTGCTAGAGCTGCCCCGGTCAAGTGTAAGTGCTGTTATTGTGAAGTGGAAACGTCTAGGAGCAACAATGGCTCAGTTGCGAAGTGGTAGGCCACACAAGCTCACAGAACAGGACCGTTGAGTGCTGAAGCGCGTAGCGCGTAAAAATCGTCTGTCCTCGGTTGCAACACTCACTACCAAACTTCCTCTGGAAGCAATGTCAGCACAATAACTGTTCATCAGGAGCTTCATGAAATGGGTTTCCTTGGCCGAGCAGCCACACTCAAGCCTAAGATCACCATATGCAATGACAAGCGTCAGCTGGAGTGGTGTAAAGCTCGCCACCATTGGTCTCTGGAGCAGTGGAAACGCGTTCTCTGGAGTGATGAATCACGCTTCACCATCTGGCAGTCCGACGGACAAATCTGGGTTTGCTACCTGCCCCAATGCATAGTGCAAACTCAAATGTTTGGTAGAGGAGGAATAGTGGTCTGTGGCTGTTTTTCATGGTTCAGGCTAGGCCCCTTAGTTCCAGTGAGGGGAAATCTTAACGTTACAGCATACAGTGACATTCTAGACAATTCTGTGATTCCAACTTTGTGGCAACAGTTTGGGGAAGGCCCTTTCCTGTTTCAGCATGACAATGCCCCGTGCACCAAGCGAGGTCCATACAGAAATGGTTTGTCAAGATCGGTGTGGAAGAACTTGACTGGCCTGCACAGAGCCCTGACCTCAACCCCATCGAACACCTTCGGATGAATTGGAACGCCGACTGCGAGCTAGGCCTAATCGCCCAACATCAGTGCCTGACCTCACTAATGCCCTTGTGGGTGAATGGAAGAAAGTCCCTGCAGAAATGTTCCAACATCTAGTGGAAAGCGTTCCCAGAAGAGTGGAGGCTGTTATAGCATCAAAGGGCGGACCAACTCCGTATCAGTGCCCCTGATTTTGGAAGTAGATGTTCGACGAGCAGGTGTCCACATACTTTTAGTCATGTAGTGTATTTTTGTTACTTTATGGAGAGACAATTACAGTTACCCCAATTCTAACAGTTCACGTTATTTCCTGTGGGAATAGATGTTCTAATTCTTACCACATATTAATATTTCAAAACTGGTGGGTGAATAATGTGATTGAGCATGGGCTTTCAATGCCAGGGTTGGGGGTTCGATTCCCGCGGGGGACCAGTATGAAAATGTATGCATGCTACTATACGTCGCTCTGGATGAGAGCATCTGCTAAATGACTAAAATGTAAACTGCGGAACACTGTAAATAATGTGATTAACTGTGGAACACTCTATAAATAATCTAATTAACCGTGGAACACTCTATAAATAATGTAATTAACTGTGGAACACTCTCAAAATAATGTGATTAACTGTGGAATACTCTGTAAATAATGTGATTAACCGTGGACCACTGTAAATAATGTGATTAACTGTGGAACACTCTGTAAATAATGTGATTAACTGCAAAACACTCTATAAATTCTGTGATTAATTGCGGAACACTCTAAATTCTGTGATTACCCGTGAAACACTCAGTAAATCATGTGATTAACTGTGGAACACTGTAAACCATGTGATTAACTGTGGAACACTGTAAATAACGTGATTAACTGTGGAACACTGTAAATAATGTGATTAACTGTGGAACACTGTAAATAATAGGATTAACTGTGGAACTCTGTAAATAATGTGATTAACTGTGGAACACTGTAAATAATACGATTAACTGTGGAACTCTGTAAATAATGTGATTAATTGTGGAACACTGTAAATAATGTGATTAATTGTGGAACACTCTAAATAATGTGATTAACTGTGGAACACTGTAAATAATGGGATTAACTGTGGAACATTGTAAAAAATGTGATTAATTGTGGAACACTGTAAATAATGTGATTAACTTTGGAACACTGTAAATAATGTGATTAATTGTGGAACACTGTAAATAATGTGATTAATTGTGGAACACTGTAAATAATGTGATTAATTGTGGAACACTGTAAATAATGTGATTAATTGTGGAACACTGTATGATTAATTGTGGAACACTGTAAATAATGTGATT
The DNA here is from genome assembly GCF_964263955.1 of Coregonus lavaretus. Classification (NCBI taxonomy): domain Eukaryota; kingdom Metazoa; phylum Chordata; class Actinopteri; order Salmoniformes; family Salmonidae; genus Coregonus; species Coregonus lavaretus. The sequence continues at coordinate 60,133,024 of NC_139993.1, read as the reverse complement.
AATTGTGGGACACTGTAAATAATGTGATTAATTGTGGAACACTGTAAATAATGTGATTAATTGTGGAACACTGTAAATAATGTGATTAATTGTGGAACACTGTAAATAATGTGATTAATTGTGGAACACTGTAAATAATGTGATTAATTGTGGAACACTGTAAATAATGTGATTAATTGTGGAACACTGTAAATAATGTGATTAATTGTGGAACACTGTAAATAATGTGATTAATTGTGGAACACTGTAAATAATGTGATTAATTGTGGAACACTGTAAATAATGTGAAACACTGTAAATAAACCCGATGAGGAAAATACTTCTTACAGTTATTTTTTCTGACCTTTTATTTTCCTTCCTTTCTGAGAATTTCATTCTGAGCTATGGTACTTCATTGGCACTCTGAGGAATTGGTGTTTTCAGTGAGGGAACACAGCTACCATGTCCTCTCTTCTTCCCTCCCTACCTCATTCCCTCCCTCCCCCCAACCCATCACTTTACGGGCGAATCTTCCCCATCTCTGGACAGCTTCCAGATCGACACGTCTTCTGCCTCTCACCATCTCTCACGAGCTCCCAGAGAGACCAACAGCTTGTCAGAGTGAGTGGTGAAAGACATTTCACTCACCACTGCCCAAGAGAAGTCGCTCACTTCTCGACTCCAGTCTCCAGCACGTCCTTCTGATGGAGAGAATGAGAAAACTAACATATGGAGGACAAGAAGGAGACAGATGCAAAAGGAAAGCTTGGTTGCAGAGCTATGCAAAAAAAGAAAGAAAAAAAAGAACAAATCAACGTTTTTTTGACGAGTTTGTTTGGACAAACCTGTTCGGCTTTGCAAGCTTCAGCAATCACTTTTGAATAATTTTCCAATTTTGAGAGGTCATTGAAAGGGTATTGGCTTCAAAGTAACTTCCCCAATACGAAGTGACAGGAAAGTATTTATGTTTTGTCCACATTCTCCTTGACAATTGAGAAGAGCAATAACATATATTTTGAACAAGTTGTGTATAAATAGGAAATTAAACTATGAAAGAAAAACAAAATCATGTACTGTATGTTTACAAGCTGCTCTCCCACACGTATGTTTACAAGCTGTTCTCACACATGTATGTTTACAAGCTAAACGTTTTTTGCCTTGTTCTCATATCACGACCAACCTTTGACAGGTCACAGGTGTCATTCAGATGTAATGCTATATTATTCTGCAGCATTGTGACAACATAATGCCGGGTATAAATGCTCAACAAAATGGAGGCAGCCTCACAATCTAGGACAAATCCTGGTGATGTTGCTACCTGTTAGGACAGTCAATCTTCCTGTTAGCCAAGCAGGAAATCCCCTGGCTGTCACTTTGGGTCATGTCAATAGGACGGGAACTAGACCAGCCCGATTACACAGCCAGTACAGCCAGGCAGATGGACCTGAACGCCCTCTAAACTCTGAGCTGGGTGTAGCTGTGAGCTGGCACTTCTGAGAACGATTTTTGAGATGCAAACTGCTGTAAAATGCAAAATGCAAGGTTTGTCACTTCAATACATCATTGTATCATCGCAATGACATGAATAATCATGCTATCATGTACCATCCTCCTAATGTTTTGTATACAGAGTAAACTGTAGCAAAAGTATAACATTGACTACTAGAGTGCAGTAGCAGATACAGTGACTGTGGCAGGCTTGTATGGTTCGTGTGGATACATAGTTTAGAGACAGTGTGAGACCTGGGGCTAGTAGCAGGTTACACAGACAGAAGAGAGCTGTATAAACTACAGTTTAGCATACTGCCTAGTAGCAGACAACAATAAACATAGAGAGGAGATGGGGAGGAGAGGACAGGAGGGAAGATGGGCAGGGGAGGGAGGAGAGGAGAGGAGAGGCGAGGCTACAGGAAGGGATGGTAGAGGAGGAAAGAGGAGGGGAGAGATAAGGAAGTATAGAGGAAAACGGGGGAGGAGAGTAGAGGGAAGTAAATGGAGCGGAGAGGAAAAGAAAGGAGAGGGGGAAGAAGGGAAGATGGGAGGGAAGAGGGAGTACAGGAGAAGATAAGGAGAGGAGAAGGGGGAAGGTTGGAGTCGAGGAGAAGAGAGGAGCAGAGAGAGAGGATTAACAGAGCTGGAAGTCAACACACACAACACCCTGATTCCTGATCCCACTGGTCTCAAACACATTGAATCAACATTGTCTCAGCATATTTTTGTCCATATTGTATCAATGTGGAAAACAAATTTGATTACGCACAACAACAACAAAATCAACACCCAAACATTCTTTGTGTCGTTTTAACTCAGCATCAGGCTTCAGGTTTCAGGCTTAATTTGTTCCACATTGAGCTCCTGTTAATTGACAACTCTGTCAAATATCAGTCAGGTTGGACGTTGAACTGATGTCTGTGGGCAGTGGGGGGCTCTAAGGATCAAGAGTGTTAACTATTGAAATATATGCCACATAGCATGGGGACACTGACATAATTATACCCACAGATTCATAGAATCATCATCACAAGTCAGATCTCTACTCTTAGCACTGTACAACTAAAGAGGTTTACAGAAAATTGCACAATGGTTTAAAATGGTGTTGGGTGTGTCATAGTTCCAGTGCATTATTAAATGCACTCCCCAAAAGGTTTTGGAATCTACCTAATGACATTTTGGACAATGGCAACACCAAATGGAAACAGGAAATGTTTTACATTAAATTATTATTACAGATTTACTTAATTTATTTGTTATGAATTAAGAAATAATAATAAAATGTATTCATGTAATCATGTTTCAACACAACGGGAACACATACCTCCTAAATGAATCAATTATGTCAGTTCTAGCTATTTGACTCCCATCGGTCTCTTACTGTTTCTAAATGAATCAATCTGGTGCATATCAAGTTCTGCCAAGTTAGGTACACTGCATCGAATCAAATCAAATCAAATGTATTGATCACATACACATGGTTAGCAGATGTTATTGCGAGTGTAGCGAAATGCTTGTGCTTCTAGTTCCCGACAGTGCAGCAATATCTAGCAAGTAATATCTAACAGTTCTACAACAAAAACCTTATACACACATTTTTTTTTTTTTTTTACATTTTAGTCATTTAGCAGACACTCTTATCCAGAGCGACTTACAGTTAGTGAGTGCATACATTTTCATACTGGTCCCCCGTGGGAATCAATACCACAACCCTGGCGTGTAAGCGCCATGCTCTACCAACTGAGCTACACGGGACCTTATCTAAGTAGAGGAATGGAATAAGAATATATAAATATATGGATGAGCAATGTCATTATCAGAGTGGCATAGGCTAAGATACAATAGATACTGTAGTACAGAATACAGTATGTACATATGAGATGGGTAATGCAAAACATGTAAACATTCTTAAGATATTATAGAATACAGTATATACATATGAGATGGGTAATGCAAGATATGTAAACATTCTTAAGATATTATAGAATACAGTATATACATATGAGATGGGTAATGCAAGATATGTAAACATTATTAAAGTGCCATTATTAAAGTGACTAGTGTTCCATTAATTAAAGTGGCCAGTGATTTTCAAGTCTGTATATAGGCAGTAGACTCTCTGTGCTAGTGATGGCTGTATAACAGTCTGAATGCCTTGAGATAGAAGCAGTTTTTCAGTCTCTAGGTCCCAGCTTTGATGCACCTGTACTGACCTCGCCTTCTGGATGATAGTTGGGTGAACAGGCAGTGGCTCGGGTGGTAGTTGTCCTTGATTATCTTTTTGGCCTTCCTGTGACATCGGGTGATGTAGGTGTCCTGGAGGGCGGGTAGTTTGCCCCCGGTGATGCGTTGTGCAGACCGTACCACCCTCCGGAGAGCCCTGCGTTTGTGGGTGGTGCAGTTGCCATATCAGGCGGTGATACAGCCCGACAGGATGCTCTCAATTGTGCATCTGTAAATGTTTGTGAGGGTTTTAGGTGACAGGCCAAATTTCTTCAGCCTCCTGAGGTTGAAGAGACGCTGTTGCGCCTTCTTCACCAACTGTCTGTGTGGGTGGACCATTTCAGTTTGTCAGTGATATGTACGCAGAGGAACTTTCCACCTTCTCCACTGCTGTCCCGTCGATGTGGATAGGGGGGTGCACCCTCTGCTGTTTCCTGAAGTCCACGATCATCTCCTTTGTTTTTTTTTACGTTGAGTGAGAGGTTATTTTCCTGACACCACTCTCCCAGAGCCCTCACCTCCTCCCTGTAGGCGGTCTCGTCATTGTTGGTAATCAAGCCTACTACTGTTGTGTCGTCTGCAAACTTGATGATTGAGTTGGAGGCGTGCGTGGATATACAGTCATGGGTGAACAGGGAGTACAGGAGGGGGCTGAGCACACACCCTTGTGGGTCCCCAGTGTTGAGGATCAGCGAAGTGGAGAGGTTGTTTCCTACCTTCACCACCTGGGGGCAGCCCATCAGGAAGTCCAGGACCCAATTGCACAGAGCGGGGTTGAGACCCAGGTCCTCAAGCTTAATGATGAGCTTGGAGGGTACTATGGTGTTGAATGCTGAGCTATAGTCAATTAACAGCATTTTTACATAGGTATTCCTCTTGTCCAGATGGGATAGGGCAGTGTTTAGTGTGATGGCGATTGCATCGTTTGTGGACCTATTGGGGCGGTATGCAAATTGAAGTGGGTCTAGGGTGACAGGTAAGGTGGAGGTGATATGATCCTTGACTAGTCTCTCTAAGCACTTCATGATGACAGAAGTGAGTGCTACGGGGCGATATTCATTTAGTTCAGTTACCTTTGCATTCTTGGGTACAGGAACAATGGTGGCCATCTTGAGGCATGTGGGAACAGCAGACTGTGATAGGGAGAGATTGAATATGTCCTTAAACACACCAGCCAGCTGGTCTGCGCATGCTCTGAGGACGCGGCTACGAATGCCGTCTGGGCCGGCAGCCTTGCGAGGTTTAACGTTTAAATGGTCCTCTGTAGCTCAATTGGTAGAGCATGGCGCTTGTAACGCCAAGGTAGTGGGTTCGATCCCCGGGACCACCCATACGTAAAAATGTATGCGCACATGACTGTAAGTCGCTTTGGATAAAAGCGTCTGCTAAATGGCATATTATTATTATTAAATGTCTTACTCACGTCGGTCAAAGAGAAGGAGAGCCCACAGTAGCTGGCCGCGTCGGTGTGTTATCCTCAAAGCGGGCAAAGAACTTGTTTAGCTTGTCTGGCAGCAACACATTTACATTACATTTTAGCAGACGCTCTTATCCAGAGCGACTTACAGTTAGTGAATACATTTTTTTATTTTTATACTGGCCCCCCGTGGGAATCAAACCCACAACCCTGGCATTGCAAACGCCATGCTGTATCAACTGAGCTACATCCCTGCCGGCCATTCCCTCCACTACCCTGGGCCAATTGTGCGCCGCCCATGAGTCTCCCGGTCGCGGCCGGCTGCGACAGAGCCTGTTTTCGAACCAGGATCTCTAGTGGCACAGTTAGCACTGCGATGCAGTGCCTTAGACAACTGCACCACTCAGGAGCACACTGAAGGGGACCGCCGAGAGCTGAAGCACGGAAAAATCGTCTGTCCTCGGTTGCAACACTCACTACCGAGTTCCAAACTGCCTCTAGAAGCAACGTCAGCACAAGAACTGTTCGTCTGGAGCTTCATGGCCGAGCAGCCGCACACAAGCCTAAAAGTGCTGAAGTGGTGTAAAGCTCGCCGCCGTTTGACTCTGGAGCAGTTGAAACGCGTTTCCTGAAGTGATGAATCACGCTTCACCATCTGGCAGTCCACCGGACGAATCTGGGTTTGGCGGATGCCAGGGGAACGCTACCTGCCCGAATGCATCACTCCAGAGAACGCATTTCCACTGCTCCAGTCCAATGGCGGCGAACTTTACACCACTCCAGCCGACGCTTGGCATTGTACATGGTGATCTTAGGCTTGTGTGCGGCTGCTCGGCCATGGAAACCCATTTCATGAAGCTCCCGACAATGATTCTGTGCTTCCAGCTTTGTGCCAACAGTTTGGGGAAGGCCCTTTCCTGTTTCAGCATGACAATGCCCCCATGCACAAAGCGAGGTCCATACAGAAATGGTTTGTTGAGATCGGTGTAGAAGAACTTGACTGGCCTGCACAGAGTCCTGACCTCAACCCCATCGAATACCTTTGGGATTTGGAACGCCGACTGCCAGCCAGGCCTAATCGCCCAACATCAGTGCCGACCTCATTAATGCTCTTGTGGCTGAATGGAAGAAAAGTCCCCGCAGAAATGTTCCAACATCTATTGGAAAGTCTTCCCAGAAGAGTGGAGGCTGTTATAGCAGCAAAGGGGGGACCAACTCCATATTAATGCCCATGATGTTGGAATTAGATGTTTGACGAGCAGGTGTCCACATACTTTTGCTCATGTAGTGTATCTAATCAATGGAAGATGGAATTAAAATTACAAAATTAATAGCAGCAATGAAAATTTCATCGGCAGTCCTGTGGACAAAAACAGTTAGGTGATGAGAGGTCGAAGGAGAATGGCAAGAATCGTGTAAGCTAACAGACGGGGAAAAAAATGGCAAATAATGGCGTATTACAACAGTGTTGTGCAGAATGGCATCTCGGAACGCACAACTCGTTGATCCTTGTCATGGATGGGCTATTGCAGCAGACGACCACACCGGGTTACACTCCTGTCAGTTAAAAACAAGAGGAAGCGGCTCCAGCGGGCCCGCGATCACCAACACTGGACAATTGAGGAGTGGAAAAACATTGCCTGGTCTGACGAATCCCGGTTCCTGTTGCATCATGCAGAGTCAGGATTTGGCATAAGCAGCAAGAGTCCATGGCCCCATCCTGCCTGGTGTCAACGGTACAGGCTGGTGGAGGATGTGTAATGGTGTGGGGAATTTTTTCCTGCCACAAGTTAAGTCCCTTGATACCAATTGAGCAACGTTTCCATGCAACGAGGAATTCAGGCTGTTCTGGAGGCAAAGGGGGGTCCGACTCAGTAATAGATGAGTGTACCTAATAAACTGGCCACTGAGTGTATATTATCCATGTCCTTGTTCAGCCACGACTCCGAGAAACAGGATATTACAGTTCTTCAGGTCCCATTTATAGGATAGTCTCGAACGGAGCTCGTACAGTTGAGGGTAGAGGCAGATTATTTACTCGCCAACGTAGCTTCGACAGAGTGCACGTCGGCCTCTCTTACGTCGTCCCTTCCTTTTCCGAGTCTCGGTATTAGGGCCTGATCCAGGGTGAGCAGTATGTCCTGCACCACCGACTCGTTGAAGTAGAAATCTTTCATCCTAATCAAGGTTAGTGATCGCTGTTCTGATGTCCAGAAGCTGTTTTCGGTCATAGGAAACGATGGCAGAAACATTATGTACAAAAAAAGTAACGATCAGTGCAAAAAAACACACAAAATGCTGAATTGGTCAGGAGCCCATTAAACAGCAGCTATCCATTGCAGCCCCATTCTTTCAACATCAACACCCACCCCTGCTCCAGCCCCAAGAGAACTTGACACACACCTCTGTGTCAATCCGTCAGTAACATAAATGGGGTGACGCCAGCAGAATGTGCTTGGCTAGCACCCGCGACCTCATCCCCAGCTCTGGGAACATATGTCATCCTGACTACAGACAGATTAGTAGCACGGCTCTCGACCTCTGGATTTATTGTCTCAACATTTTTTTTTTTTTATGTCCAATGCTTGCTGTTGCAGCCATCTAACATTTCCTTGCTATATGCTGTACTGTGGAGACTGAAAATCCATCTAGGGATTTGTGCTGACATCACATACAGGTACCATGGTAACCATAGCTACAGTGGGGGGAAAAAGTATTTAGTCAGCCACCAATTGTGCAAGTTCTCCCACTTAAAAAGATGAGAGAGGCCTGTAATTTTCATCATAGGTACACGTCAACTATGACAGACAAAATGAGAAAAAAAATCCAGAAAATCACATTGTAGGATTTTTTATGAATTTATTTGCAAATGATGGTGGAAAATAAGTATTTGGTCACCTACAAACAAGCAAGATTTCTGGCTCTCACAGACCTGTAACTTCTTCTTTAAGAGGCTCCTCTGTCCTCCACTCATTACCTGTATTAATGGCACCTGTTTGAACTTGTTATCAGTATAAAAGACACCTGTCCACAACCTCAAACAGTCACACTCCAAACTTCACTATGGCCAAGACCAAAGAGCTGTCAAAGGACACCAGAAACAAAATTGTCGACCTGCACCAGGCTGGGAAGACTGAATCTGCAATAGGTAAGCAGCTTGGTTTGAAGAAATCAACTGTGGGAGCAATTATTAGGAAATGGAAGACATACAAGACCACTGATAATCTCCCTCGATCTGGGGCTCCACGCAAGATCTCACCCCGTGGGGTCAAAATTATCACAAGAACGGTGAGCAAAAATCCCAGAACCACACGGGGAGACCTAGTGAATGACCTGCAGAGAGCTGGGACCAAAGTAACAAAGCCTACCATCAGTAACACACTACGCCGCCAGGGACTCAAATCCTGCAGTGCCAGACGTGTCCCCCTGCTTAAGCCAGTACATGTCCAGGCCCGTCTGAAGTTTGCTAGAGTGCATTTGGATGATCCAGAAGAGGATTGGGAGAATGTCATATGGTCAGATGAAACCAAAATAGATATTTTTGGTAAAAACTCAACTCGTCGTGTTTGGAGGACAAAGAATGATGAGTTGCATCCAAAGAACACCATACCTACTGTGAAGCATGGGGGTGAAAACATCATGCTTTTGGGCTGTTTTTTTGCAAAGGGACCAGGACGACTGATCCGTGTAAAGGAAAGAATGAATGGGGCCATGTATCGTGAGATTTTGAGTGAAAACCTCCTTCCATCAGCAAGGGCATTGAAGATGAAACGTGGCTGGGTCTTTCAGCATGACAATGATCCCAAACACACCGCCCGGGCAACGAAGGAGTGGCTTCGTAAGAAGCATTTCAAGGTCCTGGAGTGGCCTAGCCAGTCTCCAGATCTCAACCCCATAGAAAATCTTTGGAGGGAGTTGAAAGTCTGTGTTGCCCAGCGACAGCCCCAAAACATCACTGCTCTAGAGGAGATCTGCATGGAGGAATGGGCCAAAATACCAGCAACAGTGTGTGAAAATCTTGTGAAGACTTACAGAAAACGTTTGACCTGTGTCATTGCCAACAAAGGGTATATAACAAAGTATTGAGAAACTTTTGTTATTGACCAAATACTTATTTTCCACCATAATTTGCAAATAAATTCATTAAAAATCCTTCAATGTGACTTTCTGGATTTTTTTTCTTCATTTTGTCTGTCATAGTGTACCTATGATGAAAATTACAGGCCTCTCTCATCTTTTTAAGTGGGAGAACTTGCACAATTGGTGGCTGACTAAATACTTTTTTCCCCCACTGTATGTATTTAAAAAATGTAATCTTATATGCTACTAATCAAACGAAAATAATAACCAACCAAGTCTTTGACCTTTGTAAACAGAGACGTGTGTTCGAAGCCAGTGCTTAAGGTGGAATTAAAAACGTTTGGGTACTTACTTACATTTTACAGTACCGAGGTTCATATTTTAGAGCCAATGTTCTATAAGAGCTCCCTGTACTAAAGCGGTTGAACATTTGAGGTTCCGGTTCTCGAAAGCGGTCAGCACAGGCCCACTTCAACCACTAGTCGAGCCAGATCTCAAGAAGCAATTCTATTCAGTTTAATTTAATTTCTGTGTGCTAATGGCTGTCACGGCACACACATTAAAAAGACACTCAGGTTAAAAATGCAAAGGCACTTTTCCTCCATCTCCATCTTCGCTCAAGCACGGGAAGCATTCGGGAATACATTCATCACAGGCCATAACGGAGAGGAAGCTAGCACTCCATTCACGTCTGATAAAAGTCTTTCAACTCCCGTTAGCTCTTACTCTACTGTCATAAAAGTCCCCTGAGAAGACAACTAAACGCTCTAACAGTATTTTGCTTAGCCTATGTGTTGTGAAAGCAATGTAAACTGATAATAAAACTGAACCTTAGCCCAAAATAAAGCATAGCCTATATAGCATTATTAGCCAACACTTTCATAATATATTAACATAGTGGAGAGTGAAATAAATTAAAATAAACATGGACTCTGGAGTACTTTAGATCCCTCAAATTCAAATCTGGACCTCGAACCCAGTTCCACTGCTTTAAAAAAAATAATCTCCCCCCTAATCAGAGACTGATTTAGACCTGGGACACCAGGTGCGTGCAATTAATTATCAGGTAGAACAGGAAACCAGCAGTAGTCCATACCTTGTAGGGTAAGATTTGAATAACCATGCCTCAGGTGGTCTTTTAAAATACGCATTTACCTTTGACTTACTAGCCTTTTCAACTAAAGACACATTAGTGGACTGATATTCTGAAAATCAACATTGTGACCCCTTACCACACCATTGTATATAACTGTATTGAACTCTACCATGACATTATGGAAATGTAATTTTACAAGTAATTTCTTGCTTCATAATAGTTTTTAAAATGACATATTAGTGAGAGAACGCATTAAAAGCAGTCACTATATTTTACTCCATTGTGCACTTTCTCTAACTGACATTTACACAAGGGAAGTCGCAGGCTACTGTAGCTGTGCTCAGTGTGGATTACCAATGGTAGACCAACACTAGATAACCGGTTTCAGATGCTTTAACTGACTTTGAAGACACCATTGACCTCTACCCAACAGGTCATATTGAAATATTTAGGTATAGAAGAATCAGGAGGAGTAGAGGGGACTGCATGAGGATACTTCTGAGCTCCAATTAAAGAGTGTCTTTGAAAAGATGTGCTGTTTTCATCTCTAATTCATGAACATGACGTGTGTGACGGCTTCAGAGCCTGTACCATTTCAAGTTAAGACCAATTATAATTCTCCTTCTCTCTTTCTCTCTTCCTCTCTTCTTCTCTTCTTCTCTTCCTCTCTTTCTCTCTTCCTCTCTTTCTCTCTTCCTCTCTTTCTCTCTTTCTCTCTTTCTCTCTTCCTCTCTTTTTCTCTTCCTCTCTTCCTCTCTTCCTCTCTTTCTCTCTTTCTCTCTTTTTCTCTTCCTCTCTTTCTCTCTCTCTCTCGTTCTCTCTTCCTCTCTTCCTCTCTCCCTCTTTCTCTCTTTCTCTCTTTCTCCCTTCCTCTCTTTCTCTCTTTCTCTCCCTCTCTTCCTCTCTTTCTCTCTTTCTCTCTTTCTCTCTTTCTCTCTTTCTCTCTTTCTCTCTCTCTCTCTTTCTCTCTTTCTCTCTTTCTCTCCCTCTTACTCTCTTTCTCTCTTCCTCTCTTTCTCTCTCTTCCTCTATTCCTCTCTTTCTCTCTTTCTCTCTTTCTCTCTTTCTCTCTTCCTCTCTTTCTCTCTTTCTCTCTTCCTCTCTTTCTCTCTTTCTCTCCCTTCTCTTCCTCTCTTCCTCTCTTTCTCTCTCTTTCTCTCTTTCTCTCTTTCTCTCTTCCTCTCTTTCTCTCTCCTTCTCTCTTTCTCTCTTTCTCTCCCTCTTCCTCTCTTCCTCTCTCTTTCTCTCTTTCTCTCTTTCTCTCTTCCTCTCTTTCACTCTTTTTCTCTCTTTCCCTCTTCCTCTCTTCCTCTCTTTATCTCTTCCTCTCTCTTTCTCTCTTTCTCTCTTCCTCTCTTCCTCTCTTTCTCTCTTCCTCTCTTTTTCTCTTTCTCAACCTCACATCCAGGAGCAACTGTAGGAAAGGTGTTTGAATTTTCCCATGCCGTGGCTCACCATGCAAGCACATTTCAGATCAGAGGACTGATCCATTGGAGCTGGATTATGACATGACAACCAGGGGAGGGGGTTATAAAGACCTGTCTATGGCAGAAACGTTGACTAACATTGACCTTGGGTGCCTATCGTCATGCCAACAGACAGGCAAAACAAACCTGTTCTGCACAAGAAACATCCATAGCCCGGGATTCAATCAAAGGTGTGTTGTTGACAAGCACATTGCACTTGACTTGTCATTTACACTTGAGCCGACATCCGCATTTTTTTACCATGAATGTGATCTCCCAGAGTGTCTGGGAAATTGCACTTAAAAGATGCAATGTCAGTAGTGCAACACTGGCTGCAACACACCTTTAAATGACTCCCAACCATAGACCTGCAGCACAATGTGAGGCACAAACTCTATACAAAAACAGCATGAATATACTGCATCTTTCAAATTGCTTTGAATCTATGTGGAAACATATTACATAAAGGTCTTGAAACTCTCATTGAAGCTCCGTTTTCATGACTGTTCCTCTAATAGGCTAAGAAATGCTTGGGTGACTAGATAAAATGAGATTCATTTCCACCCAGAGATTTGAAACATTTGAGGCATTTCTCTCACAACCGTAGCCAGGCCGGGCTATCCTCAGCTGTATCAAATTTCAATTGCAGCAGCAGTCTGGGTCTTTGGGTAAGATTCAATAATGTTTAATGTGGGCTGCTCAGTCAGTCATCCCCACATTGTCTGATCTGAAGGCAGCAATTGAAAGTGAAACAGCTGGATGTACTATTTGAGTCTAGACCTATTGTCGCATGTTGATAACATATATTTTTTTAACAGTTTAGTCACTTAACAGACACTCTTATCCAGAGCAATTCACAGGAGCAATTAGGGTTAAGTGCCTTGCTCAAGGGCACATCGACAGATTTTGTACCTAGTCGGCTCGGGGACTCGAATCAGTGACCTTTCGGTTACTGGCCCAATGCGCTTAACCGCTAGGCTGCCTGCCACCATAATCACATAATCACAAATCACATATAAACTATTCTCTGGCTTTTTCACTTAAACAGCTCCATCTCCCTCCTTATGTGTTTGGAAAAGAGGCCATATGGAGATTTATGAGTCAGTATCCTTGAGGAAATGTGAGCACACGCCATGGAGTCAACCCTGTAATGCATGGGTGATTACTCGAAACACCATCATCGTGTAATAAAACCATGGAAAATAGTGCACCTAAACAGAGATCTGGTGTTTGGAGGGTGTTTGAATGTAAACCCAATGTAAGTGTTATGATACACTGAATGTATTTAAAAACAGAATTTAAGTACTCTGAAATACCCGAAGTGGTTCTTCAATCTGAATAATTGTGTCAAGAGAGTATTGTGAAAACACGTGTTGGTTTTTCAGTGCACGTAAAAGGCAGCATCAAAACACAATCAAATCGGTTTAAATTGCAAATGGTGAATAGTATAAATATTGATTGATGATGATTTTCAGTCAATATTTTGATTAGACACTGGGAATTGAAGAATTTTCCTAAGGTTGACAATGGCATTAATTATAGGCTACAGTTGACAGGCCCATTGTAAGATTATAAATGTTGTTGCGATCAAGATGTTTAGAGCCATGTAAATTATATTGAAGGTAACATGGGGCCCAGTCATGAGCCTTCATGTGAGGAGGTGGATGTGAACTCCGGTCTCCTGCTTGTCAAAACACTGCCTTTGTCCACTCAGCCAGTCTTCAGGATTAAACTACTGTGTTGAACCCCCCTTGTTACACTGAGCACATTGGGCCCAATTCAGACTTGACATAAGTAGACTTAACATGGAAGCAATTAAGTCAAAAGTTTATTTAACATGGGACGTTCCATTTTTTATCTCAAGTCTGAATAGGGTCTAAATGGAATTTGTGTGAAATTCCACCTTTATTTTCTCAGTGCTTTGTTTAGACAGATTAGAAACAGGAGGAGACAGAGAAGGAGTGAAAGTTAGACAGGCAGAAGCGGGAAGTTAACCCCCGACTGCTGGGGCAGTAAGATGGCACATTTCTTTGGAATTTGACCCACTCAACCACAGAGCACGTACCATGTGAGGAACTCGGGCCCACATATCAGAAGACAAATGTTTAGATTAAAGGCTAAAGGTGAACTTCAAACATTGTGCTGTCGTAATGTTCAGTATTCCCCCAGTCTGGGGCATGGAGGTGTAGAGAGGGCATTCGTGCCGTGTGTGACCTCTAGCAAACTCTATGGTCAAGTATAAAAACAGGCATGTTTGTGGGCACCTCCCCTGTATTCGGGTCATTCAAGAACTCAGACAGGTGAGAGCACACCAAAATGCTCAGATGAAACGTTCCAAAACAATCAAAGAGTATGCGTGAATGAGAACTTGAGTACAAAATGTTATCACATTGAAGAAAGAAACAAGAAAGAAATTCACTCAATAAGAAATAAAAAACATTGTAGTATTTCGGATGCTAATAGTCCAAGTCAAACAGCCCTTTTGATTAATTTATCAATTTTCTTGATGCTACAAGGTGCAATTTGGAACCTAAAAGAGTTCTTTGGCTGTCTTTTTGGAGAACCCTTTGACAAACCCTTATTGGTTTCAGGTAGAACCTTTTTTGGTTACAGGTAAAACCCTTTTGAATTCAATGTAAAACCCCTTTGAGTTCAATGTAAAACCCCTTTGAGTTCAATGTAGAACCCTATACACCAGGGGTGTCAAACTCGTTCCATGGAGGGCCAAGTTGTTATATCTAGCCTAGCTGTAGAAGAACGCACATCTGCACAGTTTCACGTTGTACATCACTCTGTCCTTTAATGACATGTGCCACTCATTCTGACAACCCATTCATCCGTAAAGCAGCACACTGTCGTAAACCATAACAACGTACAGCACGTCGTACCATACGTAACATTTCTCCCCCCTTTCCAAAACCAGGGACTGGTACCATACATAAAAATGTCCATAGTGCAAGAACCTAGAGTGATACCTGTAAGAAATAAACATTAACCCTTAAACGGAAGGACTCTCCAAACTAGCCAGTTCAGTCCATTAACCTGGAGGTTGACTAAGACACCTAACAGAGCCTAAGAATGAAAAGAGGTTAAGTAGTCCCCCAGATGAGCAGAGCGAGTTCGTACCCGCATAGGCCTTTGTTCAACCGCCACCGCTTGTGGCTCTGGCCCTTGGGGAACCCACAGAGGCTGGGGCTCGGGTGGTAGTGGTGGAGGAGGTCCATCAGGTGGCGTCTCTGGCCTGTATGCTTGTTTTGTGGGCATTCGTATTCCTTGAGGGGCAGGGACTTTCCTGAGGTGGCTTGCGCACCAGCGTGATCCATTGCTCATCATGAAGGTGGCGGGCCCCAGTTGTCGACTGACCTGCAAGGGGTCCGACCAGAATGAGGTCATTTTGTTGCACCGCTGAGGCCGTCGGGCTCGGACCCAGTCTGACACTTGGATGACTGACTTCTTCACCCTGTGTGCCTTGTCGAAATGCTGTTTCATTGATATTTGGTGCCTGGTCACTGCCTGCTTTTCTTGGGTGCGCCTAGTCACCGGTTCTGCTACTCTCTGTGTTCTGAGTTTGTCCAGTGGCAGTTCCATCTCACGACCTAGCATGAGAGATGCCGGGAGACCTGTGTTGTTGTGTGTTTGCTTGCTCTGTAGTGTATTGGCGTTTGATTCAAAGTAGTTTGGAACGTGCACCCCTGGACCAGGTGCGCTCTGATGCCGTTCTTCAGTCGTTGGTTGAAGCGTTCGAACCCTCCATTAGCTTGTGGGTTGTAGTAGGCCATGCGGATGTGTTTGATTCCCTTGTTGCTGAGCTATGAGGAGAACTCGGCAGAGGTTAGCTGGGGCACATTGTCCGTGGTGAGGGTGAGGGGTAGGCCCCACCTTGTGAACAGGCTGTCTAGGATGTCCACGATGGCCTGTGTTGTGACAGTTCCGACAGGAACCACTTCTGGCCACTTAGAGTGGAGGTCATATGCCACCACCAGGAAGCGCTGATGGTGAGGGACTGCGTGTCCATGGATTTCGCCACAGATGTCCAGCTGGATGTGCTCCCAGGGGTGGGACGGCCATGAGAGAGGCTACAGGGGGGGTGGGACGGACTGTCCTGTTTTCCCAATGAGGAGGCATGCAGCACAATCACTGACCAGGGCTTCAATGTCGTGGTCGATACTTGGCCACCACACAAGGTCTCGACATTGCTGTTTGACCTTCACTATGCCCAAGTGGCCTTCGTGCGCCATGGATAGAACACGCGCACACAGGCCACTCGGGTCACAGTGCAAAACCCTCGAGAGACACAGACTTCTTCCCAGCAAGAAAGTTCGTGCTTCACCCTGGTGAAAGTCGCCAGCTCTTCCGGCACCTGTGCTGGCCATCCAGTGCGTATGTAGGTGCGCAGGGTAGACAGTGTGGGATCCTGTTCCAATGCTTGCTTCAGCTCCTCCAGTGAGACGACTGACTGCAGGGAAGCGTAGAGCATTTGTTCGAGCTCTGTTTTGTTGTCGTCTGGCAAGATGGTCGGAGTAGGAGCTGATAGTCATACTGATAGTCATACTGTGGCCAGTTCCTGATGCCGACAGTAGCATTGTGAGGGACTGGTGATCGGTTCAGAGCGTGAACAGCCGGCCATATAGGTAGAGGTGCCACCTTTCGCCCGCCCAGACACAGCCCAGTGCTTCTCGTTCGCCCACAGAGTACCGTTGTTCAGTGGGGCTCAGGGCCTTTGAGGCGAAGGCGACGGGCCTCTCAACGCCATTCTGCAGCTGTGAGAGGACAGCTCCTAGTGCTCCAGCTGAGGCGTCACATGTGACAATGGTGGGGCAGACGGGGTCAAAGTGAGCCAAGACTGGGGCTGTGGTGAGCCGGCTCTTCAGTGAGTGGACCGCATCTGAGCAGGCTGCCGTCCAGGCCCATGGCTCGTCCTTCTTGAGGAGCTGGCAAAGGGGCGCTGTGGTCTGAGAGTAGTGGGGCAGAAACCGGAGGTAGTAGGCTGTCATGCCCAAGAATGAGGCCACCTGAGAGGCTGAGGTCGGTTCCGGGATCCGGTGGACGGCTTCAATGTTCGACATGAGTGGGGCGATGCCTTTGCCGACAGGCGGAACCCCACAAACTCGACGGCTGGAGCTGCAAAGGAGCACTTTCCACCGTTCAGGGTCAGGTTGTTCCGCAGTAGAGCACTGAATACTCTGTGGAGTCGATAATCATGGATGTGGAGATCAGGGCAGTGGACCACGATGTCGTCCAGATAGACCGCCACACCAGGTATTCCAGCGAGGATGGTGCTCATCACCTTCTGGAAGCAGCTGGGGGCGGAGCTAAGTCCAAAAGGCATGCGTGTATATCTGAACACGCCAGCATGTGTGACAAAGGCTGTGAGGTCTCTGCTAGCTGCATGGAGGGGTACCTGAAGATAACCCTGACGCAGGTCGAGCTTCGTGAAGATCGTGGAGCCATGGAATTGTGCGGTCAGCTCCTCAGCTGTAGGAAAGGGGTCCTTATCCGGGACAACGGCCTTGTTCACAGCACGGAGATCCACACAGGTCCGGATTCCACCTGACTTTTTGGTTGTAATGACCAAGTTTGAAATCCAGGGGGCAGCATTGACTGGCTCAATGATGCCTGCCTCCAACTGTGACTGGAGATCTTTTGTGACGTCATCACGCAGTGCAAAGGGAATGCGCCGCAGGGGCTGCATGACTGGGGTCCCGTCCGGGTTCACTAGGGGCCTGTGAGTGAAGGCTGTGAGGCAGCCCATCAAACAAAGTTGGCCAGTTCTTTTGCCATGTGCAGGTAACTTGGTGGATAGCTGACCCACTGTCATCGCTCAATGTGAATCCCAAGCCTGTGAAGAGGTCGAGACCCAGGAGGTTGGCACCCCGCTTTGCAATGTGAAATGTGAATGATGGCAGATGCTTGGTGCCGTAGTGTACTGGGACCTGGAGGGTGCCTGCAATGTCTATATTGGATCTACCATACCCACACAGGGCAGTGGAGGGCTGTTGGAGTGGTAGGTGACTGAAAAACTTGTAGTAAGTGGCAAGGTTGAGCAACGACACCGCAGCGGCAGTATCCAGTAGCAAAGGCAAACCCACCTCGCCCAGCTGCACAGTGCATGTCCTGAATGACACATGGTTGGTGGAGACGGTTCGGATTTCAGTGTGTTCATGTTGAGTGAGATGAAAATAAGGGCCTGTTCTGGGTGGAGCTAGTAGCTGGGGCAGAACAACACACTTTCGCAAAGTTATTGTATTTTGAACAGTTCTTGCATATTTTCCCACGGGCTGGGCAGTTTGAAGCCCTTGAATTGTGAGAGCTAGCCCCACAGTTGCCACAGCTACTTCTGTTTGTTTGTCTGTGTGCCTGCTGCACGAGCATGCCGGTGTCTGTGTCCATGCAGCTATCGACGTGGGAGGGCGTGCGCAGCGTGTGATCGTTGTAGTGCGCCTGCTCGGGCTGAAGCTGCTGTGTGAGAATGGCTGGGGGCCGAGTGTATGCTGCAGAGCTGTCTGTTAGCATAGTAGAGCATTCCAAAGCCGCTTCAACCTGGAGTGCTATTTTAATAGCTCCATCAAGTTGTAAATGATCCGATTCCAAAAGCAGTTTCTCCCTTGCCTTTTCACATAACGTCCCATCTATCAACTGATCCCTGATGATCTCGTCTTGAAGTGTCGCGTAGTTACAAGAGCTAGCCAAATCCCTCAGATTAGCCACGTAGCTTTGAATGGACTCACCCGGGCCGTTGGTGTCTTTTCCGTAGCCGGTAGCGTCGGAGGAGCTCTCGCACTTTCCCGGCGAAGTGGTTCCGTAGGAGGATGACTGCAGCGGTGAATGTAGGAGCCGATCCAAGCGCTCTGAAAATCCTCTGTCCCTCTGTACCAAGGCAGTGACGGAGCAGTGCTATCCTCCGCTTGTCGGAGATTGTAGAAAGGTCCATAGCTTCGAGATAAGTGTTAAAACTTTCAAGCCAGTTATTTCATGGGACTGGAGGTTCACCAGGCACGGCGAGGAATGGTGCTGGCAGTGGTTCCCATGGGGGGCCAGTATGAAAATGTATGCACTCACTAACTGTAAGTCGCTCTGGATAAGAGCGTCTGCTAAATGACTAAAATGTAAAGAAAATGTAAATGTAAAATGTAAGCTGAATTCAGCCATCTTCGTCGCCAATGTTATATCTAGCCTAGCTGCAGAAGAACGCACATCTGCACAGTTTCACATTGTACATCACTCTGTCCTTTAATGACATGTGCCACTCATTCTGACAACCCATTCATCCGTAAAGCAGCACACTGTCGTAAACCATAACAACGTACAGTACGACGTACAGCACGTCGTACCATACATAACACAAGTGTCTGCAAATTATAGTTATTTCCTTTCAATTAAGCCCTAGACAACCAGGTGTGGGGAGTTCCTTACTAATTAGTGACCTTTAATTAATCAATCAAGTACAAGGGAGGAGTGAAAACACGCAGACACTCGGCCCTCCGTGAAATTAATTTGACACCTGTGCTTTACACAGATGGTTCTACCGGGAACCCAAAAGGGTTCTCCTATGGGTACAGCCATAGAATCCTTTTGGAACCCTTTTTTTAAAAGAGTGTACTTCAGTGGAGGCTCCACAGAGGAGGAAGGGGAGGACCATCCTCCTCAGTGAATTTAATGAAAATTTAAATAGTGAAACATTCAAAAAGTTGTCTTTCTAGATAAAACTATACTAAATATATTCACGTCACCAAATAATTGATTAAAACACACTGTTTTGCAATGAAGGTCTACAGTAGCCTCAGCAGCATTCTGTAGGGTAGCGCCATGGTGTAGCCTTAGGACAGCTAGCTTCTGTCCTCCTCTGGGTACATTGACTTCAATACAAAACCTAGGAGGCTCAAAGTTCTCACCCCATTCCATAGACTTACACAGTAATTATGACAACTTCCGGAGGACGTCCTCCAACCTTTCAGAGCTCTTTGTCACGCCCTGACTCTGGGGACTCTTATTGTTGAGTCAGGGTGTGATTTTCTATGTGGTGTAGATCTATGTTTATAGTCTAGTACGTCTAGATCTATGTTGGCCGGTGTGGTTCCCAATCAGAGGCAGCTGTCGCTCGTTGTCTCTGATTGGGGACCATACTTAGGCAGCCTTTTGGCACTAGTGGGTTGTGGGATCTTGTTCCGTGTGAGGTATGTTGTTTGTGTACCGTGGACTTCACGTTTAGTTTAGTTTGTTGTTTTGTCGCTTGTTTATTCATCCAAATAAACATGTATGCATATCACGCTGTGCCTTGGTCTGACCCGTCCTTCAACGAACGTGACAGAAAATCCCACCAAACGAGGACCAAGCAGCGTGCCCAGGCGGAGAGGGTAGCCATGTCACAGGTGGGCAATTAGTGGTCATGGGAGGAGATATTTGCGGGGAAAGGGCCATGGGCAAAGGTAGATGCCCAGGCAGGAGAGGAGCAACAGCAACACAGAGGAAGCCGGTCGAGGAAAAAGCCCAAGAGACAGCCCCAATAATTTTTTTGGGGGGGACTAAAAGGGTGGTTGGCGGAGCCTAGTGTTAGAGCAGAGCCAACTCCCCGTACTCACGCGAGGAAGCGTGTGACTGGGCAGGCTCCGTGTTATGCGGAGCTACGTACTGTGTCGCCAGTGTGCTGGCACAGTCCTGTATGTCCTGTGCTAGCACCATGCACATGCCATGCGAAGATGGGCATCCAGCCAGGACGGGGTGTGCCGGCTCAACACTCCTGGTCTCCAGTACGCCTCCTCGGTCCCGCATATCCTGCGCCGGTTCACGTACTGTATCGCCAGTGCGCGTGCACAGCCCTGTGCGTCCTGTGCTAATGCCTCACACATACTGTGCGGAAGTAGGCATCCAGCCAGGACGGGTTGTGCCAGCTCTCCACTTCAGAACTCCAGTCCGCCTCCACAGTCCGGTACGGCCCGTTCCTGCTCCTCGCGCCAAGCCAGTGGTGCGCGTCGCCAGCCCGGTCCGGCCTGTTCCTGCTCCTCGCACCAAACCAGTGGTACGTGTTCCCAGCCCGGCCCGGCCTGTTCCTGCTCCTCGCACCAAGCCAGTGGTGTGCGTCGCCAGCCCGGCCCGGCCTGTTCCTGCTCCTCGCACCAAGCCAGTGGTGCGCGTCGCCAGCCCGGCCCGGCCTGTTCCTGCTCCTTGCACCAAGCCAGTGGTGCGCGTCGCCAGCCCGGCCCGGCCTGTTCCTGCTCCTCGCACCAAACCAGTGGTGCGTGTTCCCAGCCCGGCCCGGCCTGTTCCCGCTCCTCGCACCAAGCCAGTGGTGCGTGTCGCTAGTCCGGCCCGGCCTGTTCCTGCTCCTCGCACCAAGCCAGTGGTGCATGTTCCTAGTCCAGTTCGGCCCGTGCCTGCTCCTCGCACCAGACCAGTGGTGAGTATGTCCAGTCCGGCACGGCCCGTGCCCGTTCCACCGGTGCCTGGTCCGGCACCAGTCAGCAGCTCCAGTCCAGAGCCAGAGCAGTCCGCTCCACCGGTGCCTGATCCAGCTCCGGTCAGCTGCTCCAGTCCGGAGCCAGAGCAGTCCGCTCCACCGGTGCCTGATCCAGCTCCGGTCAGCTGCCCCACTCCGGAGCCAGAGCAGTCCACTCCACCGGGGTCCAATCCAGCCCCGGTCAGTGGCTCCACTCCGGAGCCAGAGCAGTCCGCTCCACCGGTGCCTGATCCAGCTCCGGTCAGCGGCTCCACTCCGGAGCCAGAGTAGTCCGCTCCACCGGGGTCCAGTCCAGATCCGGTCAGCGGCTCCACTCCGGAGCCAGAGCAGTCCGCTCCACCGGTGCCCAGTCCAGCTCCGGTCAGCGGCTCCAGTCCGGAGCCTGAGCAGTCCGCTCCACTGGTGCCCGGTCCAGCTCCGGTCAGCGGCTCCAGTCCAGACCCAGACGTCAGCCCCTCTCCAGGTTTGGGGTCTCCCACACCAGGGTCCAGACAGGGCTTGGAGTATTGTGGGAGGAAGGAGAGGGGAAGCAGCGCACCAAGGTCCAGACCAGACCAGGGGCGCAACAGGGAGGCGGAGAATAGGAGGTTGTCACGCCCGGAGCCGGATCCGCCTCCGAGGCGGAATGCCCACCCGGCCCCTACCCTGTTAAGTAAAGGTTGTGCGGTCGGAGTCCGCACCTTTGGGGGGGGGGGGGGGGTACTGTCACGCCCTGACTCTGGGGACTCTTATTTGAGTCAGGGTGTGATTTTCTATGTGGTGTAGATCTATGTTTATAGTCTAGTACGTCTAGATCTATGTTGGCCGGTGTGGTTCCCAATCAGAGGCAGCTGTCGCTCGTTGTCTCTGATTTGGGACCATAATTAGGCAGCCTATTGGCACTAGTGGGTTGTGGGATCTTGTTCCGTGTGAGGTATGTTGTTTGTGTACCGTGGACTTCACGTTTCGTTTAGTTTGTTGTTTTGTCGCTTGTTTATTCGTTCCAAATAAACATGTATGCATATCACGCTGCGCCTTGGTCTGACCCGTCCTTCAACGAACGTGACACTCTTGTAGTATGAACTATCATCCTGCCCAGTTGTCCTCCCAATTAAAGGGTCAGGGAATTAATCTAGTACTGAAAGCATAAGCTACACCTAGCTAGCACTGCAATGCATAAAATGTGGTGAGTAGTTGACTCAAAGAGAGAGAAAGACAATAGTTGAACAGTTTTTAACAAATTAATTTTTTCCTAAATTAAGGAGAAGCAAGCGAGAGCTAGCTATATTTGGTTGTATTTTTGTAAACTTTCACTTTCACTTAGCTAGCTAATGCATCTAGCTAGTTTAGCCTATTCAAACACCTGGCTCAAACAGAGAGGGATGCTATGTGACGTGACAACAATGTAGGTTGTGTGTAGCGGTTAGTGGTCATGATATGAAGGTTTGGCTTGGAAAGGTTTGTTTGCCTGGTCACAGACAGCTGATGTGTTGTGCTCTGAAGTCCACAAGCAAAGGGAAAAGGTGAGAGGAGGAGAGCGCGTAGATAGTTGCGAGAAGAAGTTATATATATATATATATATATATACAATGAGCAAAGTGGCTGCTATGAAAATGAAACTGTGTTTGCATGTGATCAGGGGTGTATTAATTCAGCCGATTCTGTTGAGAAATGTTTCTTAAACGGAAGCAAACGGAATGAAACGGGGATAAACATACCTGAATTTGTCCAATAGAAACTCTAATTTGCAACTGTTGGACTAATGATTACATTCTAGATCAGCTAGATACAGGCAAGACTGTGCAAGGTGGTATTGAATGTGTCACTGTCTGTCACCTTGATTACTCAAAGTTCTCTCGACCTGTGCACCTACGTTGTAAACTTTCATTCGTAGGCTAGGTTGTAGCAACCTCATGACGAGTACAGGGAAAACTTGAGTATCATGTAGTAGCCTAAACCTATCAACGTTAATTTGAACTGGGTGAATGGAATATGAATGACAGTCATCCAATATGCTGTAATAGAAATGTCACGAACCGGCTCAAGTTCGTAACAAAAGGGAGACACGTGGAGACAAGGAGTACTCAAAATATATATTTATTAATTAAAGTAAACTAATTGAAATAACAATGGGGTGTGTAATCAGTAATCAGTAGTGTAAGTGAGTGTTTGCTTGCATAAATGTAATATAGAAAAGTGTTGAGAAGTGCCAAAGCAAACCACCCAAAAAAGCCACAAAAATATCACAACCAAAATCAAAGTATCTGCCTGGAGAGAGTCTCCCCAATGAATGTGGAAGAGGTCCATTTATGCTGGGACACACCCGGCCCAGGTGTTTCCCAAGTAGCTGACGACCCTCCCAACTCCGCCCACCGGCATCCTAATAAGGAAACAAGAGCAAAGAGAGAATACGGCAGACAGAGTGGGAGGGTCGTCACACCCCCCCCCATAAGACCGGGGACCAACAAGGACCCCGGACCAACGTCCCAGCCCCTGCGTCCCAAACCGACAATTTGTACATGTTCACCCCTCCACTTGCCCCACCCATCATCCTCCTCTCCAGACCTCAGCAACCTTTACACAGGAAGCAACCTTTAAGAGGAAAGAAAACACAAGACTAGGAGGGGACAAACAGGAAAGATAGAACATGACAAAATCAAACACTGGTCGGTCACATCAATATTCATGAACAGGGCGCACGAGAGAGCGCATCAGCAATCACGTTATCAGTCCCCCGGATGTGCCGCACATCTAGATGGAAAGATTGTAAAAATAAACACCATCTCATTATCCTCTGATTAGGACACCTCATGGACCTCAAAAATGTGAGAGGATTATGGTCGGTGTAGACCACAATAGGTACTACACCCGACCCAACATACACTTCAAAGTGTTGTAGCGCCCATATAAGTGCTAATGCTTCTTTTTCAATGACCGAATAGTTCAACTGATAATGGTTAAACTTTTTGGAAAAGAAACTAACAGGCCTCTCAACCCCAGCCACATCTGCTTGCAGCAACACTGCACCCGCCCCCACATGACTAGCATCCACCTGCAAGGTAAATGACAAATCCACACGAGGAGCAGCCAGTACCGGAGTTGAAGTAAGCAACCTCTTTGCATCTTCGAAAGCCTGCTGACAATGAGAAGACCATACGTACACAGCCTTAGCTTTCAGCAAATCTGTCAAGGGAGCGACCACAGTAGAGAAGTTCCTACAAAAACCACGATAATACCCAATCATTCCCAAGAAACGCATCAGTTCCTTTTTAGTAGTTGGTAGTGGAAAAGCATCAATAGCTACCACTTTAGCCCGAACAGGACGCACTTCACCCTGCCCAACCACCTTTCCAAGGTATGTAACAGTCGCCTGAGCAAACTCACATTTAGCCAAATTTATCGTGAGACGACCCGCAGCCAGACGTTCGAACAAGGCTTGAATACGGGATAGATGTTCCTCCCAAGTATCTGCATATATCACTACATCGTCCAGATAAACAGCGCACCCGGCCAGACCAGAGACAACCCTGTTCATAAGTCGCTGAAAAGTTGCAGGCGCATTACGCAGCCCGAAACTCATAACCGAATACGAGTACAGACCAAAAGGTGTAATAAAGGCAGAGATTTCACGTGCCCTACTCGTCAGTGGCACCTGCCAATAGCCCTTTAACAGGTCAAATTTGCTCACAAACTTAGCTGCGCCGACTTGATCAACGCAGTCCTCCATCCGAGGAAGAGGAAATGAATCCGGCTTAGTGACATCGTTTACCTTACGGTAGTCCGTACAAAATCTGTTTGTTCCATCCGATTTACTGACCAAGATACAGGGAGAAGCCCAACTGGAGAAAGAAGGCTCTGCTATTTTACTCTCCAGCATGTACCTGACCTCAGCATCCAGACAACGCAGTTTCTCTGAAGAAACTCTATAGAACCGTTGACGAATGGGGTCAGCATCTCCAATGTCAATATCATGTTCTATTAAGTTTGTACGTGTTGGTGTATCAGAAAATAACCCTGGAAATCTCAGAATCAGACCAACCATTTCTTTCCGCCCATCAACAGGTAGATGAGTAAGAAGACTATCTAAAATCTCCAGTGTCTCTGAATTCTTCAATCTACCCTGCAGTATGCAATCGTCGGGACCAGCAACATCTTCCTGCTCCTGCACACCCCTAGCATAACCAGAATCCAGGGAATAAACAGTATCAGCCAAAAGAACAGCCTTACCGTCCTCTGTAGACTCCCCCTGTTCAGTCTCAGAGGAACGTGCATAATAGGGTTTTAACAAATTTACATGGCACAGTTGGTGTGCTTTCCTCCGCTCTGGAGTGGCAACTAGATAATTTTGCTCAGTGTACTGGCGCACCACTGTATATGGACCTTGAAACTTGGCTTGAAAAGGAGAACCAACAATTGGCAGCAGAGCCAGAACCTGATCACCTGGACTAAAGTGACGAGGCTCAGCTCGCCGATCATATATGCTCTTCATCCTGTCCTGTGAAGATGATAGCTTCTCTTTAGCCATTTCACCAGCGGCATACAAGCGTCGCCGAAAATCACACACATATGATAACAGGGACTGAGGAGGCTCGGGAGACTTCCAGTCATCCTGGAGAACAGATAAAAGCCCACGCACCTTATGTCCAAACACTAGGTCATTTGGGCTAAAACCTGTGCTCTCCTGTGAAACCTCCCTAGCAGCTAACAGTAACCAAGGCAACCCCTCCTCCCAATCCTTATCCATCTCAGTACAATAAGCTCTCAACAAAGACTTAAGCGTTTGATGGAAACGTTCCAGTGCTCCTTGACTTTGGGCATGATAAGCGCTAGACAAGTTGTGTTTAATATGGAGTTGTTGGAGAACCTGTCCAAAGAGATTAGAGGTGAAATTAGATCCTTGATCACTTTGAATGACCTTAGGGATTCCAAACAGTGAGAAAAACTGAGTCAAAGCTTTTAACACAGACTTAGTCGTGATAGACCGGAGAGGATAGGCAGCAGGAAACCTAGTGGTCTGACACATCACAGTCAACAAATAATTACTACCCTTTCTGGAACGAGGCAGAGGACCAACACAGTCAATAATCAGATACTCAAAAGGTTTACTGAGTACAGGAATAGGGAACAGTGGTACCGGCTTAATAGCTTGATTAGGTTTACCAGTTAATTGACAGGTGTGACAAGTTTTGATGAAATCAGAAACATCCCTCTTTAATCTTGGCCAAAAGAAATGTCGTAATATGCGATTGTAGGTTTTTCTCACACCCATATGCCCAGCAACGTCGTTGTGAGAAGTTGTCAGCACCAACTCACGAAGCTTAACTGGTACCACAACCTGACTAATCGCCTCCCCCAGAAAACAACTACCATGAGACATCCACTTTCTCATCAGGACCTCCTCTTGGAGAAAATAGCCCTGTGCGACATCTCCCAACTGTTCCACAGGCACAATTTGGTCCCGCAACTCTTCTAATGTAGGGTCAGTACGTTGCGCCTCGATTAAATCGGAGCGGGATACAGATAACGGGATAACAGGGAAAACAGTAACAGACTTCTTTATGGTATTCTCGTTAGCCAGCTCCGTGACCAGGTCGTCATGGATCATAGAACGCGTCACTGCACACGCAGAAAACACCTCTGGGAAATTCTGCGCACTCTCATCAGGAATCCCTACAATTGACGGCTTAGTGGAAACCACTAAATATGGAGACACGATAGGCCACACACGCTCCCCAGCCAAGTTATTTCCAAGGATCACGTCAATACCCTCAATAGGCAATGAAGGACGCACCCCCACAACAACCTCACCTTTCACCAGTCCACAATCCAACATCAGTTTATGCAATGGAACTGACAAAGTGTTCAAACCTATTCCCCTAATTAGAACACTATTCCCCGAATCAGTCTCCGCAGAGAAGGGTAACACAGATTCCAACACAAATGATTCAGAGGCACCTGTGTCTCTTAGGATCTTTACTGGCACTAGGTTCTTACTTCCTACCATAGACACAAAACCCTCCGTAACGAAAGGTAAATAGTCGGGATCAATATAACCCTTCACCTGGCTCCGGGCATGAGACAATGCGTCATGAGTGAACTGATGTGGAACAGGCGCGGCTAACGCTGCAGGCCTCGATTTACCATAAGCACCTGTACTGAATTTACCCCTAGACCTAAGAATCGGACATTCATTTTTCCAATGACCTAATTCTTGACAATAGTGACATTCTTGACCAACGTCAGTTTTACCACGGGTATCAGGCTCAACCCTAGTTGAATGAAACTCTGCCCGGGAACCGAAATATCTCGGCGAGCGAGGCCCAAATCTCTGCGAACGCCCCCACTCACTCCGAATACGGGGTTCTGCAAAAACATTTTTGTGAGTCAACACATATTCATCTGCCAAAACCGCAGCTTCAGCAACAGTCTTTATTTTTCGTTCGTTAATGTACGTCGCTATACGATCAGGGATTGTGTCCTTAAATTGTTCTAACATAATCAGATCACACAGCCCTTGGAAAGTCATAACTGCAGAGGCAGAACACCAGCGATTGAACTGTGAAGATAATATTCGCGCAAACTCAACATGAGTCTGCTGATCATCCCTTTTTAAAGTTCTAAATCGTTGGCGGTAAGCCTCAGGGACCAATTCGTAACTCTGTAACACAGCCGTTTTAACCTTCTCATAACTAACACTGTCTGCTACACTAAGAGCTGAATATGCTTCTTGCGCTTTACCAGTCAGCACACACTGCAACATCAAAGTGCGATCAGAATCAGGCCAACTCCTAGCGTCAGCAACACGCTCAAACAACGAAAAGAATGTCTCCGGGTCCTTTTCATTAAACTGTGGCAACAACCGTAAATTCCCAACAATATCAAATGTGTCTGGATTACGACCAAAAGAGGAACGACCCCTAGGTAACTCTGGGTCACCTTCCCAGAGCAAACTCTCCCCTGAGAGCTTTCCTTCCCTAACCAACTCTAGTCGCTCTTGTTGCAGCTTAATTTTAGCACTCTCCATATCCTGTTTAAATTCCAATTCCCTTTCATATTTTACACGATCATGCTCCATTTTAGCTTGTTCATGCTCCATTTTAGCTTGTTCATGCTCCATTTTAGCTTGTTCATGCTCCATTTTAGCTCTTTGTCCATTTTTTTCATGCTCTAGCTGTAACAGAAGCAGTTCTTTCTGCTGTTCAAAAAGAAGACCACTATGACTAACCGATGGAGCGGTCATTGTAACATATCGGGGAGACAACGTGTCCTCAGCAGAGGCTGCCCCAGTGGTAACATCCAGAATACCACTCTCCATCAAATTGGCCTTCAATATTAACCTAATAGAATTTTTTAGGCGTTTATCACTAATTTCAACCTTGTAGTGTTCAGCAACCTTCAACAGCTGTTCTTTAGTACATAATTCTAACAGTTCTTCTGATGGAAAGCGAATGAACTCGTCTACATTAGACGCCATAATCAGGAAAATAAATAAATATATATATATCATAGTAATCTTGCTCAACCCCTCTGCTGAGCACACCAGACACAAGAGAAATGACAATCACACCGAGCACCACAGAAAAGAGCTGGGATATGGAGCTTCCCCAAAACCTACAATAACTCAACCCTAGTCTTCGTGCAGATTCGCGGTGGGTAATTACGCACTGTAGCCCGCTGGCAAGGAATTAAACCCCCCAGCACGCTGGTAGATTCCCCCAAGCCACGGATGTGCCCCCGAGACAACTGCTCAGTCCACAGACACCACACAAAAATAACAAACATTTAACCATGCCCAACGTATCCCAAAACAAAACACGTCACTAAGCCTATCAGGGGAAAAGCTATAGCTCCGGGTAGCAAATGTCACTACCCTACCCAATCTCCCACTGAGGTACACAGCCGATTGTACTCACCTCCTCAGCCCGATGTCCCAACAGCGAGTAGAGCAAGAGTTTCCAAGCTGGGCAGGGACTGGAAACTAACCAATGTATTCTCTCCAACGCAGTACACAACCCAAAGACAACCAATACTGGCCTATCAAACTCAACCAAACTAACAAAATTTACCAAAAAAAAACCTACAGAATTGGACATTAACTCCACGTTCTCCCAAACACAACCAGTTCAATATCCCGGACGAACCCCCACTTGTCACGAACCGGCTCAAGTTCGTAACAAAAGGGAGACACGTGGAGACAAGGAATACTCAAAGTATATATTTATTAATTAAAGTAAACTAATTGAAATAACAATGGGGTGTGTAATCAGTAATCAGTAGTGTAAGTGAGTGTTTGCTTGCATAAATGTAATATAGAAAAGTGTTGAGAAGTGCCAAAGCAAACCACCCAAAAAAGCCACAAAAATATCACAACCAAAATCAAAGTATCTGCCTGGAGAGAGTCTCCCCAATGAATGTGGAAGAGGTCCATTTATGCTGGGACACACCCGGCCCAGGTGTTTCCCAAGTAGCTGACGACCCTCCCAACTCCGCCCACCGGCATCCTAATAAGGAAACAAGAGCAAAGAGAGAATACGGCAGACAGAGTGGGAGGGTCGTCACAGAAATAAGGCCATGTTCATTAAAATCCTCCTCCCTCATCTTAAATGGCACCGACCGCCACTGGTGTACATGTAGTTGTTAATTGACACATCATTGTTTGCACCTTGTTTTTATGCAAACAAAGGCCAGCTTTTTAGTTAATACTGCTTACTTGTTTGCCTACTAACTTTATGAGTTATTTATTGTTTGCTATATGCTACACTAGCCTGACCTACCATACTAGCTTTGACCTACCATACCATATGTTATTGTGTCCCACTTTTGACGTTCATATTATTATCTTGTTGCTATATTTGCATAGCTATCCTTTATCTGCATAGCTCATATGCATTTTGTTCATATGTAGACATTGTTAATGTTGTAAATGGCTATTGTAGCTGGAAACGGCTGATTTTTAATTGAATATCTACATAGGCGTACAGAGGCCCATTATCAGCAACCATCAGTCCTGTGTTCCAATGGCACGTTGTGTTTGCTAATCCAAGTTTATCATTTGAAAAGGCTAATTGATAATTGGAAAACCCTTTTGCAATTATGTTAGCACAGCTGAAAACTGTTGTGCTGATTAAAGAAGCAATAAAACTGGCCTTCTTGAGACTAGTTGCGTATCTGAAGCATCAGCAATTCTGGGTTCGATCACAGGCTCAAAATGGCCAGAAACAAATAACTTTCTTCTGAAACTCGTCAGTCTATTCTTGTTCTGAGAAATGAAGGCTATTCCATGCGAGAAATTGCCAAGAAACTCCAAGAAAATTGCCAAGATATCGTACAACGCTGTGTAATACTCCCTTCACAGAACAGCGCAAACTGGCTCTGACCAGAATAGAAAGAGGAATGGGAGGCCCCGGTGCACAACAGAGCAAGAGGACAAATACATTAGAGTGTCTAGTTTGAGAAATAGACGCCTCACAGGTCCTCAACTGGCAGCTTCATTAAATAGTACCCGCAAAACACCAGTCTCAACGTCAACAGTGAAGAGGCGACTCCGGGATGCTGACCTTCTAGGCAGAGTTGCAAAGAAAAAGCCATATCTCAAACTGGCCAATAAAAAGAAAAGATGGGCAAAAGAACACAGACACTGGACTTTTTCTTTGCAACTCTGCCTAGAAGATCAGCATCCCGGAGTCGCCTCTTCACTGTTGACGTTGAGACTGGGGTTGAGACTCCCACTCCTCTTTCTATTCTTGTTTTGTTCCATTTGTTTTGTACTATCATTATTGCTTGTTATTATTTGCTCTTTCTGTCTTCCTGCAGAAAAACATACATACATACATACTATGTTACCCACCGGCTGGCCAATCCTATCCAAAGCCAATCAATACCAGGATCACAGACTAATGCCAACTGAACTGTCAACTGTCAATCATATCGTCTAACTGTACTGTGATTCAATTCATCTGATCAACCTTCCATGTACCATCTGAATATAAAGACTCAGGTCAGATTCAAGTGCTACTGCTAACATGATCAGTCATTGCCTGCATTTGTTTTCCATTAATATAAATTATAATGCCATATTTCCCTTGATTTTGAAGAATATTAATGATTAATTGTTATAAATCTTTGAATATGTCTTTACCAATATAAAAATGTGAACGACCTATTTTGTCATTTGATCATTTGCAAAGAAAAGAGAAAGCATTTGAAGCTTCAAAATAATGTCTTGAAATAATTTTGTACTCATTAATTATTACCAATGACAAATGTATTTATTTGTATTTTCACCAAACTATATTTTCTCGTGTCCTTTGTTTGAGGATAATAGTGTATTTAACATATGAGTTTATCAGCAAATAAATTATCTAATTCTGCACTATACTGGATTGGAAACACAGTCATAGTGTTTAGGAGTTTTAGTGAGTTGAAACAACACCACAAGGGAAGGGATCTAATTGTGTGTTAAATATTTTCTGGGTTAGTGCTCCCCAATCTCTGGCAAGGTGTTGCACAACTCTTGATTAACCTCTTAAGGATCTGACCCTTTTTTTCAATTTTCGCCTAAAATGACATACCCAAATTGAACTGCCTGTAGCTCATTTGAAAGGAAACACTTTGAAGTTTGTGGAAATGTGAAATTAATGTAGGAGAATATAACACATTAGATCTGGTAAAAGATAATACAAACAAAAAAACATGCATTTTCTATTTTTTTTTTTTTTTTATCATCTTTGAAATGTAAGAGAAAGGCCACAATATAATATTGCAGTTTATGCACAATTTAGATTTTGGCCACTAGATGGCAGCAGTGTGTGTGCAAAGTTTCAGATTGATCCAGTGAAGCATTGCAATACTGGACTATTTTGTATCAAGTCTGCCCAAATGTGCCGAATTGGTAAATTGATACATTTTCAAGTACATAACTATAGAGAACATACAAAAATGAAATGGTAATACAAAATGTAAGTTTACACACTCCCAGGAATGTCATACATGATGGATCATTAGCTTATAAACTAACTTTCACACATCTAGATGGCCGGTCGGGTCGGTGTGGGTGTGGAGCCAGATGCAGCAGGGGTTCAAACTGTAGAACCCAGTTCCTACATTTGAATATAAAAATGGATTTTATCAAACAAAACTATGCTACATTTTACCCTTAGGATGACAAATCAGAGCAAGATTATTGAATGTAAGTACATTGTTTACCTTCAGAGGTGAATGTATCAAACCAGTTGCCGTGATAGGTTTTTTGTTGTTGTGCACTCTCCTCAAACAATAGCATGGTATTTTATCACTGTAATAGCTACTGTAAATTGGACAGTGCAGTTAGATTAACAAGAATTTAAGCTTTCTGCCCATATATGTCCTGGAAAGTTTGCTGTTACTTACAACAGTCATGCTAATTATATTTGTGCACGTTAGCTCAACCGTCCCGTATAAGGGACACTGATCCCGTAGAGGGTAAGTGGTGTTACAGCACACCATGTCATGTTTCAGAACACCTCCGGATGAATGTTTCAGTACACATTAAATCTGTCCCAATACCGTCATACCCATGTGTTTCAATACTCCAGCAAAGTTAAAGTTTTGTCTGCTTTAAGGTGGTGGCAGCTCAGTTGACACTAGTTTTAGTGTTACAAAGCACTTCATTTTAACAGTGCATTCTTTGCGATGTGAAGACTGGGGAGAACTGAAAGGTAGAAAAGAAAAAGACTATAGAGCGATTCCAACAGTGAGTTGAAAAGGGGAAAATGTGTGTACTTTTCATGGCTCGTCACACTACGTTAACAGTACATGCTGATGTGGTGATGTTTAGCATGACATTATGCTAGTGTGAAATAGAGCTGCCATGCATTGTCAAAATGTACCATATCCCTTCACCCATCAAGTAGTCTACTCTCTCTGGCATACATGGTGACTATGTAGATGATCATTATGATGTGAGGATGATGATGATAACGGTGGTGACTATGTAGATGATAATTATGATGTGAGGATGATGATGATGAAGAGGTAATGTTGATCAGAACTAGGTCTAGTTGTTGTCAATAGTTAAACACCTTGGCAACATTATTTACTCTAATCCTTGTGGATTTGAGTTGATGCAGGAAAAGGTAATTGCCAAGTCAATAAACTCCAAATTCAGGGCTAAAATTCAGTCAATTTCAGCCTCTTTAGCAAAGTTGGATTTAATCTTTCACAGGGGAGAAAAAAAAGCGTTCCATTAGCCAGTGGAACACTTAGCGAGATGAAAAGCCTTCCTAGCAGCCATGTTGCCGGACTGCTCTGCCAGTATTGTCTTTGTAGATTACACCCAGCGAGGGGGACTGCAGGGGTCAGTGCCTGAGGCAGGTAGTACAAACAGCTTTCTGCTGGCGTCCTGCAGCCCAGAGCCCTGGCCCTGCCAAACAGCTGGCTCTACAGTGCGCCACTGGCCCTAGTTCAGCCTTCAACTTCCTCAACTCGGACTTCCATTCACAGAGCGTGTTTGTGCCAGACAAACACTCGGCCAGCGGCAATCGCTGATTGGCTGAATACACGGGGCACGAGGTGGTTGGAGTTGTCAACAAAGTAGCATGACAGAAATATGATGCCAAGTTTCAGAAATACCGGTATTTTCTTTGAGAAGATATATAAAGCAATCTGTGCATTTGAACAGCATAAATACACCTATTTCACTTTTGTATGTCGAAAACCGTATGACCACTGCAGCACATGCTGCCACTGTTTTGAACAGATTAGAATATAATATTTACATTTTAGTCATTTAGCA
Source organism: Coregonus lavaretus (assembly GCF_964263955.1). NCBI lineage: Eukaryota > Metazoa > Chordata > Actinopteri > Salmoniformes > Salmonidae > Coregonus > Coregonus lavaretus. The sequence continues at coordinate 60,099,067 of NC_139993.1, read as the reverse complement.
GACGCTCTTATCCAGAGCGACTTACAGTTAGTGAGTGCATACATTAATTTTTAATTTTTTCATACTGGCTCCCGTGGGAATCAAACCCACAACCCTGTCGTTGCAAACGCCATTCTCTACCAACTGAGCTACATCCCTGCCGGCCATTCCCTCCCCTACCCTGGACGACGCTGGGCCAATTGTGCGCGGGTCTCCCGGTCGCGGCCGGCTACGACAGAGCCTGGATTCGAACCAGGATCTCTAGTGGCACAGCTAGCACTGTGATGCAGTGCCTTAGACCAGTAACCAAAATGTCTATTTAGAATGAGCAGCCAGCTCAGGAACAAATGAGTGCACCAGTGAGAACGGTCGTCACTAGTTACCACAGCTACCAAAGTCATAAAGCCTGTCTATTTTTAAAAGGTGATTTTAAACCTAACCATTTACATTTTTAGTCATTTAGCAGACACTCTTATCCAGAGCGACTTACAGGAGCAATTAGGGTTAAGTGCCTTGCTCAAGGGCATATCGACAGATTTTTCACCTAGTCGGCTCGGGGATTAGAACCAGCAACCTTTCGGTTACTGGCACAACGCTCTTAACCACTAAGCTACCTGCCGCCCCATAACATTAAAGGCACTGCATGGTCAATCCGTCATCTGCATTGGCCATGCAGCATTTACAGTGATACGGCCTCTGCAGAAGTCAGGGCATTCATACTTATTGCACTTCACGGAGTAGTGCAGAGCTGTTGTGAAGGAAGTTGTCAAGGAAGTGAGTTTGTGTTTATACAGGACCTCCCGCCCCCACCTACCATCAACCAATCATGTCAATGTGGAGCTATACAGAGCCCTCTGCATTCGTACAACATTTGGGAGGCGCACGGCGATGCGGTACGGAGCTCAATTTGGCCTCTGCATGCTTCCAGTGGCTCTACAATTGCATATGGAGCCTCAGACCACATTTTCGGATCAAGCATAAATTGTCTTTTAACCACATTGAACCTCATGAACAACATGGGGGGAGAAGGTTCTAGCTAGTGTATCCCTCTGTCCTTCGACTCTTGTTGAATGTAGTTGTCCGGTTTATCAGGTCCCAGGCTCCTATGACTGTTATGATTATTTATTTACAAGTTAATTACAATTTGCTTTTTGCTTTAGCGCATCTGTAGGCCTACTTTAAAGAGAAGATCTAACGTAAGCCATCTGGCGTGGAGACTAGAGCAGACCCAGAAGAGCTGACTGAACGCACATTTGAGTGCCCCGGGATGGGCAATTTACTTTGTGCTGTTATATAATTTACGCTGGAAATCCTGCAATTTCATTGGGGCAGTTCCCCCTCATAGCTAATAGCTGGCAAAACAATTAAAGCAATGTTTGCACGACCTATGCACACAAGGAGGCTGAGCTGCTGGCAGTCACTGATGGGGCAGAGTCTTAAGTAACTGAACAGCTTGTTTTGAACAATATATTTTTGAAACAGGAAAATGTACACATTTACTGCACTTTCATTAGCATTTAAAACATAATCCATGATTTATGTATTTTTCAATCAAAATATATATTTCTTTTTTTATCAGACGTTAAAAAAAAAAAAACATTGTTGACCAATCACAAGTGGGGCTCCGTCCCTAACGACTAAATGGGCGAGCCGCCGCTGCACTCGGCTGACGCTGATACAATAAAACATGACCGGAAACAAACCTGAACCCCAACCTCAACTCAACCCCCCGCGGTGGTAATAGATTCTAGCAGGTCGTCTCGCGGGTGGAAGAGCGGGAGGAGGAAAACATGTCAGGAGGAGACTAAACGTAGGGTGCACCACCCCTTCTCAACAACACTTTGCCCAGAGGCCTGATGTTGTAAGAGTGAGGCAGCTGGAAAACGTTTAATTCAAAGCGAACAGGAATAACTAATTGTACATTTCGGATGCAAAGCCTCCCCAGTGGGGAGTTAGCCAGGGAGGGTTGTGTGTAAAAGGATTTAGAGGTCTGCTCCATGGAGGGAAGCCAATGCATCGACATGCCAAGCCGGAGCCCTCCCCCGAGTCAGACACGGAAGTAAAACAAAACGATAAAATGGGAACCATTATATTCATCTCTCAGAGGCATGCAGAGTCTGAGAATACCTAAGTGCCACTGCTGTAAGCAGCCTCCTGTTAAGGGAATCGTACTGTAACCCTTCTCACACACAGACGCGGCAGCCAAAAGATTAGAAGACATGTAAATGTCAGTGTCACACACACAGTGCTATATTTTTCATGCTCACTGTAAACTGGAAAAGGAGCTGTAACACCTTCAGTCTTTTTGTGTCGTATAACTGTCTCCATTTTAGGGTCATATAGAGTTGTATGGCCTGTCACTGTCAGAAGTTATCCTCTTAGCCTCCTACTCCTAAACATTCCTGGTATGTCCCTGTCAGAAGTTATCCCTCAGCCCCCTACTCCTAAACATTCCTGGTATGTCCCTGTCAGAAGTTATCCCTCAGCCCCCTACTCCTAAACATTCCTGGTTTGTCCCTGTCAGAAGTTATCCTCTCAGCCCCCTACTCCTAAACATTCCTGGTATGTCCCTGTCAGAAGTTATCCCTCAGCCCCTTACTCCTAAACATTCCTGGTATGTCCCTGTCAGAAGTTATCCTCTTAGCCTCCTACTCCTAAACATTCCTGGTATGTCCCTGTCAGAAGTTATCCCTCAGCCCCCTACTCCTAAACATTCCTGGTTTGTCCCTGTCAGAAGTTATCCTCTCAGCCCCCTACTCCTAAACATTCCTGGTATGTCCCTGTCAGAAGTTATCCCTCAGCCCCCTACTCCTAAACATTCCTGGTTTGTCCCTGTCAGAAGTTATCCTCTCAGCCCCCTACTCCTAAACATTCCTGGTATGTCCCTGTCAGAAGTTATCCCTCAGCCCCCTACTCCTAAACATTCCTGGTTTGTCCCTGTCAGAAGTTATCCTCTCAGCCCCCTACTCCTAAACATTCCTGGTATGTCCCTGTCAGAAGTTATCCCTCAGCCCCCTACTCCTAAACATTCCTGGTATGTCCCTGTCAGAAGTTATCCCTCAGCCCCCTACTCCTAAACATTCCTGGTATGTCCCTGTCAGAAGTTATCCTCTTAGCCTCCTACTCCTAAACATTCCTGGTTTGTCCCTGTCAGAAGTTATCCCTCAGCCCCCTACTCCTAAACATTCCTGGTTTATCCCTGTCAGAAGTTATCCCTCAGCCCCCTACTCCTAAACATTCCTGGTTTGTCCCTGTCAGAAGTTATCCTCTTAGCCTCCTACTCCTAAACATTCCTGGTTTGTCCCTGTCAGAAGTTATCCCTCAGCCCCCTACTCCTAAACATTCCTGGTTTGTCCCTGTCAGAAGTTATCCTCTTAGCCTCCTACTCCTAAACATTCCTGATAGATATGAGAGGATCAGATATTGCTGACACCCATCATCCTGTCAGGTATAATACATCTCCACGACAGACTAGTAGGCAGCTCTGTCCAGGTCTAGAAACTCTGATGGCCGTAGACTCTCTGACGATGGTCAATCCGTTAAAATACATGTTTTTGTTTTTATCTGTTTGAATCAGACTTGGCCATAACAATAAAGACATGTATCCTACTTACTGTGTATGAAGAGTTCGTCTCTCCTCATTTGTTCTCTTTGACTAGACCCTGTACGTACACAGTAGAGTATCAAAAGTAGAATAGAGTGTTCTCTTTGGTTTGGTAGTGCTCCCTATCCTTCAGTTTTCTACAGTAGCTGGCTCTATTGGATTTCAGTGTTGAGAGACTGAAACAGAGATCAGGCAGGTGCTACATTACATCCTCTATATTGAGAGACTGAAACAGAGATCAGGCATGTGCTACACCCTCAGTGTTGTGAGACTGAAACCGAGATCAGGCAGGTGCTACATCCTCTGAGACTCTAGCTTAGCAGTGGAGGCTGACTGTCCGTTACAACAGAGCAGGAGTCCTGTTATTTGGGGGGTAAATGGGTGCACCTGTATGTTTTCTCCATTGAGGAGAGCAGTCACACCTCTCTGTAAACCCTGATGAAGGTCTATCGACCAAAATAATATATTTGTTTGAGAGTACAAAAATGCCAATGTGTTAAGGAGTTTATTTTTCTCTACTTTCTCCGTCGGAGAGTGTGAAACAGTGTCCAGATGGTATCCTGTGAAACACTAACCAGCTCGTAGTGGATGCTGTCTGACTGAGAACTGACCAGGAGGCTGTGCTGTGTGCACGCCCACTACAGTACGACTGTTTCACCCACCAGAGACGAGGGCCAGATACATGGAACAACCAGGGGACCCATTCCCTTTAATATTGAACAATTCAGTCCATGGTCTCCGTCCCTCTCTAGCTCCAGAAGAATTCACACAGAGAACCTGAATTTCAAAGCTGTTGGAAATTTATTCATGTATTTATTATCTTTGAAGGTCAGTATTAAACAGTGTCTATTTGCACCAAGATCTAGTTTTAAACACAAGCCTAGCTAGCTACGGTACTCTAAAGGGCCCAGTCATGAATTCATGCAGATTGAATGGAAGGGATGGAAATGAAAGGCTTGCATAATTCCTGTGACAACATCAAACATGGTTTGAGAACGGGGAGAGAACATGAAGTACAGAGCTGTATGTGGAGACAGAGACACTCCAGTCAGCATGTTAATATCTCAGGAGAAGATCTCTACAGCATGGCATGTTCAGAATCATTTCTGTGCATATGTAAAGGTTCTCCTATGAATTTACCATTTATTTTAAGTGTGAGACTGATTTGTGTTCTCATACATATTCATTTTCACTTAGAAAAATATCCAAACACATGGTGGCAAAGTACAGGTAGTGAATAGACAATAAGATATGTTGTGCACCAGAAATAATTTTAAAAAAAGAAGTAGAATTGGAAAAAGAAAGAGCTTATGAAAAATACAAAGGAAAACGCTGCACACTGCTGTTCCTACTCCCAGGTGATTTTACTGATACGTTTTACATAAAAATGTTAATGAGTTCGCCTATAACTATATAATATAACTATAACTATATAATATGACTATAACTATATAATACAATATAACTATAACTATATAATATAACTACAACTATATAATATAACTATATAATTTACATTTTAGCAGACGCTCTTATCCAGAGCGACTTACAGTTAGTGAGTGCATAATTTTTTGTTGTTGTCATACTGCCCCCCCCCCCCCGTGGGAATCGAACCCACAACCCTGGCGTTGCAAGCGCCATGCTCTACCAACTGAGCTACACGGGACCTAATAATATAACTATAACTATATAATATAATATAACTATATAATATTACATAACTATATAATACAATATAACTATATAATATAACTATAACTATATAATATAACTATATAATATAATATAACATAACTATATAATATAATATAACTATATAATATTACATAACTATATAATACAATATAACTATATAATATAACTATAACTATATAATATAATATAACTATATAATATAACTATAACTATATAATATAACTATATAATATAACTATAACTATATAATATAACTATACCTATATAATATAACTATAACTATATAATATAACTATAACTATATAATATAATATAACTATATAATATAACTATAACTATATAATATAATATAATTATAACTATATAATATAACTATAACTCCAGCACCTGCAAAACATACCTAGACGTGCGTATGTTCTTCAGCTTTTGAAAAAGAAAGAGCTATTGAAAGACGAATGAAGACGCAAAACTGTCAAGCTTAAAATAGTAGGCCATTGTGTATTTTCACGTTGAGTGAAGTAATCGATTGATGTACAGTTGACCTACATGCAGCGAAGGATTATCCTTATGGTTGGGTGAATAACTGGCATTATGAAACAAAGAGTCACTCTAATACACCATGGGAAAAAATGAAATTTTCGAACCACTGAAGGCCAAATAACTTCCGTTGGAAGCTTTGAACACCCAAGAAGCCCAGCACAACGCAGCCTCTATCTGTCTGCCACTTGAATACATCGACCAGACTAATTCTTAATTTGTCATTCGCTAGGTAACCTAGGAGACCCATTTGGCGAGTTCTCTTGTCAATGCCAGCCTCTGCGTGGTATCCATGCACCAAGCATCTCTTCATCATCCTTACTCAACAAAAACTCTAATGATCATTCTTATTGATTCATGACAACTTATGACTAGGCACCGATCAAAACGGTTTAGTTTCTCTTACCATCTGAGAGAACATTGAAATAAAGTATTTTACTCTCAAGGCACAAATGTGGCCTCCGGCCCGGCCCTGACCGTCTGATTTGAGTCCATTTCGTAAATGCTGGGTCAGACCACGTCTAGCCATGTGTGAACAGCTAATAAGTATACATCCACAGTCACAACTCAGGTAGGTGAACTCCCCAAAATCCCCAAACCCACCCAGACAATATGGTTCCTAAGGCAGTGTTGGTGGGACTATGGCAATAGTGTTCACAGAGGAGCAACGGTCCGTTCAGGAGAGGCCCAGGCAGGCTTTATGTTGATTCATTACTCTATTAGGCCCTGTGACAGAGATAAGGACTAGCATGTTTCAAAGTGATAGCTGACTTCTGAGTTTTACCCATCACGCCACCATCACACCCACTGAGACGGCTCCGTTAGTCAAACAACCAGATCACTGCTCTGTTTCTCCGTTCTCCCACACTGCACTTCTTCTCAAGTCAATTACTAATTAAATGGATTTCCTTCATCGTCTCACAGAGAAATGGGAGAGAGAGAGATGGACTGGGCTGGAGTGTTTGGCAACTGGTGAAGAGAAGAACTGAACATTTAATCTGTGAGGCCATTGTAAGTGTTATGACAAGTGTAACTTATAATACATTGTGTACTTTCCCCAGGATATTGTTGTTCAGGAACATAATGAACAATGGGGACTGCGGTAAGAGGAAGCTTGAGTCTGTGATTCCTCTAAAAAGGAAGTGGAGAAATGGTTCATAAGGGGAAAAAAGCACGGAAAGAAAACAGAAATCCCGGTTCTGACAGATATTTAGGGATTTGTATGATTTGAAATAAGGAAATGATGCATGTTACATTATGACAAGGGAAAAGTCTATAATAACAAAGCATACCTTTCATATAATCATATCAACAAATACACTTCCTCCGGGATATATTCAAAGGTCTGAGAAAAAGGTTTGTCACATTGAGGCCACCATACTACAGTGTTCTGGGCTTGTTATTGTACCAGCCTGCTAACAATATGAGATGCTGTGCTCTGTCCTGCATGTGTTTATATTTGCATAATAAAGTCTATCCGTCTTCTTTTATCTCTTCTCTTGATGTTAAAAAGCCCCACGTGACAGAGACTGAGAGGAAGGTGGAGGAGGGGGATCAAATCCGAATGTATTCCATAGAACTGACAGCAGATTGATCCAATATGTTTTTCCACACTTGCTATAGACATACACATCTTGTAGTACCGTGTATATTGGAAATAAAAACCCAGACGAGTAGCAGTTTGATAGGTTCTGAAGCTAGACTTATAAATAATTCTGGATTTGCTACGATAACATAGATCAATTACATTTCAACAAAGATCCTTGGAAGCTTTGAAACTTCAGCCAATTATTCTATGATTATGCTTGAGAAAGGTGTTTCTGTATAATTAAAGACTGAAATTGTAATATTTTCTAAGAATTTACAGATCAACTAACAGAAACACGTAAACAAAACTAAATGACTGTATTCACAGTATTATTTCACAGAATAAACATTGATTTATTTATTAAATGAATCCAATTTGAAAGAAAACGTTTTGTTTTGTTTTGTCTTGCCTGGCAGTGCTCAGGTAGTGTCTCTGACGAAGAATCTAAGGCATAAGTCTGAGGACACAGAGATTCTGAGACATCACCGTACTTGAGGCTGTGCTACAGGATATTGAATCTGCACTCTTAAAGGGAGGTAATAACACCTCGCATTTCATGTGCAACTGCACCTCCTTAACGCCGTAGCAGGGAGTCAAGTTAATGGTCTTTGGTCCTTAGGCAATGTCTGAGAGAGAAACAAACTGAATGAATGTAAAGTCTCCTAAAGAAACCCAAAAAGAAAGAAAGGCACTTTGGAGAGAATTAGAACAAATTTGGGCAATATATATATATATATATATATATATATATATATATATATATATATATATATATATATATATATATATATATATTATTATTATTATTATTATTTTTATTTTTTAAAGTAGATAGAATAACGTCATTACTCGCTGTGTCATTGGACAGTTCTTTTCATCCTTCACCAATATGGAGAAATGGCCATGACAGAAAGCATAGAAATTAGAAATTATTCAAATGAAAAGGCGCTTTCAGATTGTTATGCTAATGCAGGGCCATTTGTATTTTAACTTATTGCTTTGCAGAGAAAAGGAATGGTCGTGACTTAGTCAGACTCACCTTTCAAAAAACAGATTTGTCTATATTGAGATATGTCTATGAACAAGCTATAACATTTGGTCCCTGGCACTAGTTATTTTTTTATTGACAGTGTGTAGCTTTATTGTGTGAAAAGAGCCACACCTCCTTTAACCTTATGTTAGTAAACACTTTATTAATGCTTCTACCCAGGAAGACACAAGGCTCGAACAGGTGGCTTAGAGCTCCACAGGAAGAAAACACTAAAACAAGAAGTTCAGCCCACTAAAAGCTGTTGTATCTATGTTTCTTCATACAATGCCTCAGAGATGCTAGTGGGGGGAGTCCAGAATTCAACTACATAAAGACATTTTTTCAATCTAGATTAACTCTAGATTAACTGTTGCTAATTGAAGATACTGCAAAATGCACATTTTCATATGTAGGCTAACGTTGGTTGCAACTGAGGCAGCTTCATATGTATTTTTGAACGACCAAAATAAGATCAATCAATCAAATCAATGACCAGAATGTGACTGCTCAGCAGGCTGGTGTGTGTCCATAGCATCTGCTGAGTTGGTATGTCTTCTAATCTACAACAGCCTATGTGAGCATTTATGTGAAAGAAACAAGCGATAAAGAAAGTGAGAGAGCACCTGTGTGAGAGTATACTGCCCGAGCGCAGACAATTAATGATGACAATTTAAATGTTGATACGCTAGCTGTTTCCTTGGCCAGCCAAGCCTGACGCGTCCAGGAAGTCACCCATCTAATAGATGCCACATGATATTAATGCGCCGAAGCACTGCCTCTAACCTGGCAGCTAAGGGGCAATCAATCACCTACCCAGCATTACTTTCTTCTGATAAATACACGCTCCCTGGCCAGGTAGCAGAGCTAATGGGCAGGTTGGCATTTTTTGTCATGAATCTTGCCCTGGAGGCAGCTCTGCAGAGTGGTCACTAGCTGGCACAGCCACAAAGTCATAATATCTGATTTTAAACCTAACCCTAACCCTAACCTTAACCACACTGGTAACACTAATGCCTGACCCTAACCTTAAATGAAGACCAAAAAGCTTCTTTTTTTCTCTCATGCATTTTTACAATATAGCCACTTTTGCCAGTTGCAGCTGGCCCATCTAATGGATTTCGCTCAGTTCTGCCTCCAGGACAAGATTCATGACAATAAACATCAACCTGCAGCTAATGGTCTCCAGGGCAGTGCTATCAACCAGCGGCCTCCTATTAATTATTTAGTCCCTCCACCGTGCCGTGGAGATACCTTCCAATATTTACAGTGTTCCTTTGGCCCAGTGGTACCGCAGCAGACTGCTCCTGGTGGCTCATTCACTTTACATGGAGAGGATCCCATCTGCATGACACAGCTCTCCAGTAGGCTAGTAGGCTGCTTTACTGCACCACTGAGTTAGTGTACGTGAAGAATCAGACAAAGGGGGTTCACTACGTTGTCAAGTTGTAAGGTGTGTGTGAGGAAACAACGATGTGTTCGATTATTTTTTACTTCTTCATGAACAGTAATGTTAATAAGATGGGTTGTGTTTCATTGAGGCGCTACATGAGGTTGATACAGTGTGGTTGTCTGTCTGTCTGTCTGTCTGTCTGTCTGTCTGTCTGTCTGTTCAGGGGTGTCTGGTGGAGTGGCAGGAGGGAGCAGAAGAGAGGTGACAAAGAAAAGACAGAGAGAGAGAAAGGTGATGATGAACAGAGCAACAGTCCATACCACAGTCCAGTAAACCCCTTTCTCAGAGTAACAGTCCATACCACAGTAAAGGAAACCCCTTTCTCAGAGCAACAGTCCATACCACAGTACAGGAAACCCCTTTCTCAGAGCAACAGTCCATACCACAGTACAGGAAACCCCTTTCTCAGAGCAACAGTCCATACCACAGTACAGGAAACCCCTTTCTCAGAGCAACAGTCCATACCACAGTCCAGGAAACCCCTTTCTCAGAGCAACAGTCCATACCACAGTACAGGAAACCCCTTTCTCAGAGCAACAGTCCATACCACAGTCCAGGAAACCCCTTTCTCAGAGCAATAGTCTTACCACAGTCCAGGAACCACTTTCTCAGAGCAACAGTCCATACCACAGTACAGGAAACCCCTTTCTCAGAGCAACAGTCCATACCACAGTACAGGAAACCCCTTTCTCAGAGCAACAGTCCATACCACAGTACAGGAAACCCCTTTCTCAGAGCAACAGTCCATACCACAGTACAGGAAACCCCTTTCTCAGAGCAACAGTCCATACCACAGTCCAGGAACCCCTTTCTCAGAGCAACAGTCCATACCACAGTACAGGAACCCCTTTCTCAGAGCAATAGTCTTACCACAGTCCAGGAACCCCTTTCTCAGAGTAACAGTCCATACCACAGTCCAGGAAACCCCTTTCTCAGAACAACAGTCCATACCACCGTCCAGGAAACCCCTTTCTCAGAGCAACAGTCCATACCAGAGTACAGGAAACACCTTTCTCAGAGCAACAGTCCATACCAGAGTACAGGAAACCCCTTTCTCAGAGCAACAGTCCTTACCACAGTACAGGAAATCCCTTTCTCAGATCAACAGTCCATACCAGAGTACAGGAAACCCCTTTCTCAGAGCAACAGTCCATACCAGAGTACAGGAAACCCCTTTCTCAGAGCAACAGTCCATACCACAGTCCAGGAAATCCCTTTCTCAGAGCAACAGTCCATACCAAAGTCCAGGAAACCCCTTTCTCAGAGCAACAGTCCATACCACAGTACAGGAAACCCCTTTCTCAGAGCAACAGTCCATACCACAGTACAGGAACCCCTTTCTCAGAGCAACAGTCCATACCACAGTACAGGAAACCCCTTTCTCAGAGCAACAGTCCATACCACAGTACAGGAAACCCCTTTCTCAGAGCAACAGTCCATACCACAGTACAGGAAACCCCTTTCTCAGAGCAACAGTCCATACCACAGTCCAGGAAACCCCTTTCTCAGAGCAACAGTCCATACCACAGTACAGGAAACCCCTTTCTCAGAGCAACAGTACATACCAGAGTACAGGAAACCCCTTTCTCAGAGCAACAGTCCATACCAGAGTACAGGAAACCCCTTTCTCAGAGCAACAGTCCATACCACAGTACAGGAAATCCCTTTCTCAGAGCAACAGTCCATACCAGAGTACAGGAAACCCCTTTCTCAGAGCAACAGTCCATACCAGAGTACAGGAAACCCCTTTCTCAGAGCAACAGTCCATACCACAGTACAGGAAATCCCTTTCTCAGAGCAACAGTCCATACCAAAGTCCAGGAAACCCCTTTCTCAGAGCAACAGTCCATACCACAGTACAGGAACCCCTTTCTCAGAGCAACAGTCCATACCACAGTACAGGAAACCCCTTTCTCAGAGCAACAGTCCATACCACAGTACAGGAAACCCCTTTCTCAGAGCAACAGTCCATACCACAGTACAGGAAACCCCTTTCTCAGAGCAACAGTCCATACCACAGTACAGGAAACCCCTTTCTCAGAGCAACAGTCCATACCACAGTCCAGGAAACCCCTTTCTCAGAGCAACATTCCATACCACAGTACAGGAAACCCCTTTCTCAGAGCAACAGTCCATACCACAGTACAGGAAACCCCTTTCTCAGAGCAACAGTCCATACCACAGTACAGGAACCCCTTTCTCAGAGCAATAGTCTTACCACAGTCCAGGAACCCCTTTCTCAGAGCAACAGTCCATACCACAGTACAGGAAACCCCTTTCTCAGAGCAACAGTCCATACCACAGTACAGGAACCCCTTTCTCAGAGCAACAGTCCATACCACAGTACAGGAAACCCCTTTCTCAGAGCAACAGTCCATACCACAGTACAGGAAACCCCTATCTCAGAGCTACAGTCCATACCACAGTACAGGAAACCCCTTTCTCAGAGCAACAGTCCATACCACAGTCCAGGAAACCCCTTTCTCAGAGCAACAGTCCATACCAAAGTACAGGAAACCCCTTTACATTTTACATTTTTAGTCATTTAGCAGACGCTCTTATCCAGAGCGACTTACAGGAGCAATTAGGGTTAAGTGCCTTGCTCAAGGGCACATCGACAGATTTTTCACCTAGTTGGCTCAGGGATTAGAACCAGCGACCTTTCGGTTACTGGCACAACGCTCTTACCTTTCTCAGAGTAACAGTCCATACCACAGTCCAGGAAACCCCTTTCTCAGAGCAACAGTCCATGCCACAGTATAGGAAACCCCTTTCTCAGAGCAACAGTCCATACCACAGTACAGGAAACCCCTTTCTCAGAGCAACAGTCCATACCACAGTCCAGGAAACCCCTTTCTCAGAGCAACAGTCCATGCCACAGTATAGGAAACCCCTTTCTCAGAGCAACAGTCCATGCCACAGTATAGGAAACCCCTTTCTCAGAGCAACAGTCCATGCCACAGTATAGGAAACCCCTTTCTCAGAGCAACAGTCCATACCACAGTACAGGAACCCCTTTCTCAGAGCAACAGTCCATACCACAGTACAGGAAACCCCTTTCTCAGAGCAACAGTCCATACCACAGTACAGGAAACCCCTTTCTCAGAGCAACAGTCCATACCACAGTACAGGAAACCCCTTTCTCAGAGCAACAGTCCATACCACAGTACAGGAAACCCCTTTCTCAGAGCAACAGTCCATACCACAGTACAGGAAACCCCTTTCTCAGAGCAACAGTCCATACCACAGTACAGGAAACCCCTTTCTCAGAGCAACAGTCCATACCACAGTCCAGGAAACCCCTTTCTCAGAGCAACAGTCCATACCACAGTACAGGAAACCCCTTTCTCAGAGCAACAGTCCATACCACAGTCCAGGAAACCCCTTTCTCAGAGCAACAGTCCATGCCACAGTACAGGAAACCCCTTTCTCAGAGCAACAGTCCATACCACAGTACAGGAAACCCCTTTCTCAGAGCAACAGTCCATACCAGAGTACAGGAAACCCCTTTCTCAGAGCAACAGTCCATACCACAGTCCAGGAAACCCCTTTCTCAGAGCAACAGTCCATACCACAGTACAGGAAATCCCTTTCTCAGAGCAACAGTCCATACCACAGTCCAGGAAACCCCTTTCTCAGAGCAAAAGTCCATACCACAGTACAGGAAACCCCTTTCTCAGAGCAACAGTCCATACCACAGTACAGGAACCCCTTTCTCAGAGCAACAGTCCATACCACAGTAGAGGAAACCCCTTTCTCAGAGCAACAGTCCATACCATAGTACAGGAAACCCCTTTCTCAGAGCAACAGTCCATACCACAGTCCAGGAAACCCCTTTCTCAGAGCAACAGTCCATACCAAAGTACAGGAAACCCCTTTACATTTTACATTTTTAGTCATTTAGCAGACGCTCTTATCCAGAGCGACTTACAGGAGCAATTAGGGTTAAGTGCCTTGCTCAAGGGCACATCGAAAGATTTTTCCCCTAGTCGGCTCAGAGATTAGAACCAGCGACCTTTCGGTTACTGGCACAACGCTCTTACCTTTCTCAGAGTAACAGTCCATACCACAGTCCAGGAAACCCCTTTCTCAGAGCAACAGTCCATGCCACAGTATAGGAAACCCCTTTCTCAGAGCAACAGTCCATACCACAGTACAGGAAACCCCTTTCTCAGAGCAACAGTCCATACCACAGTACAGGAAACCCCTTTCTCAGAGCAACAGTCCATACCACAGTACAGGAAACCCCTTTCTCAGAGCAACAGTCCATACCACAGTACAGGAAACCCCTTTCTCAGAGCAACAGTCCATACCACAGTACAGGAAACCCCTTTCTCAGAGCAACAGTCCTTACCACAGTACAGGAAACCCCTTTCTTAGAGCAACAGTCCATACCACAGTCCAGGAAACCCCTTTCTCAGAGCAACAGTCCATACCACAGTACAGGAACCCCTTTCTCAGAGCAACAGTCCATACCACAGTACAGGAAACCCCTTTCTCAGAGCAACAGTCCATACCAAAGTACAGGAAACCCCTTTCTCAGAGCAATAGTCCATACCACAGTACAGGAAACCCCTTTCTCAGAGCAACAGTCCATACCACAGTACAGGAAACCCCTTTCTCAGAGCAACAGTCCATACCACAGTACAGGAAACCCCTTTCTCAGAGCAACAGTCCATACCACAGTACAGGAAACCCCTTTCTCAGAGCAACAGTCCATACCACAGTACAGGAAACCCCTTTCTCAGAGCAACAGTCCATACCACAGTCCAGGAAACCCCTTTCTCAGAGCAACAGTCCATGCCACAGTACAGGAAACCCCTTTCTCAGAGCAACAGTCCATACCACAGTACAGGAAACCCCTTTCTCAGAGCAACAGTCCATACCAGAGTACAGGAAACCCCTTTCTCAGAGCAACAGTCCATACCACAGTCCAGGAAACCCCTTTCTCAGAGCAACAGTCCATACCACAGTACAGGAAATCCCTTTCTCAGAGCAACAGTCCATACCACAGTCCAGGAAACCCCTTTCTCAGAGCAAAAGTCCATACCACAGTACAGGAAACCCCTTTCTCAGAGCAACAGTCCATACCACAGTACAGGAACCCCTTTCTCAGAGCAACAGTCCATACCACAGTAGAGGAAACCCCTTTCTCAGAGCAACAGTCCATACCACAGTACAGGAAACCCCTTTCTCAGAGCAACAGTCCATACCACAGTCCAGGAAACCCCTTTCTCAGAGCAACAGTCCATACCAAAGTACAGGAAACCCCTTTACATTTTACATTTTTAGTCATTTAGCAGACGCTCTTATCCAGAGCGACTTACAGGAGCAATTAGGGTTAAGTGCCTTGCTCAAGGGCACATCGAAAGATTTTTCCCCTAGTCGGCTCAGAGATTAGAACCAGCGACCTTTCGGTTACTGGCACAACGCTCTTACCTTTCTCAGAGTAACAGTCCATACCACAGTCCAGGAAACCCCTTTCTCAGAGCAACAGTCCATGCCACAGTATAGGAAACCCCTTTCTCAGAGCAACAGTCCATACCACAGTACAGGAAACCCCTTTCTCAGAGCAACAGTCCATACCACAGTACAGGAAACCCCTTTCTCAGAGCAACAGTCCATACCACAGTACAGGAAACCCCTTTCTCAGAGCAACAGTCCATACCACAGTACAGGAAACCCCTTTCTCAGAGCAACAGTCCATACCACAGTACAGGAAACCCCTTTCTCAGAGCAACAGTCCTTACCACAGTACAGGAAACCCCTTTCTTAGAGCAACAGTCCATACCACAGTCCAGGAAACCCCTTTCTCAGAGCAACAGTCCATACCACAGTACAGGAACCCCTTTCTCAGAGCAACAGTCCATACCACAGTACAGGAAACCCCTTTCTCAGAGCAACAGTCCATACCAAAGTACAGGAAACCCCTTTCTCAGAGCAATAGTCCATACCACAGTACAGGAAACCCCTTTCTCAGAGCAACAGTCCATACCACAGTACAGGAAACCCCTTTCTCAGAGCAACAGTCCATACCACAGTACAGGAAACCCCTTTCTCAGAGCAACAGTCCATACCACAGTACAGGAAACCCCTTTCTCAGAGCAACAGTCCATACCACAGTACAGGAAACCCCTTTCTCAGAGCAACAGTCCATACCACAGTACAGGAAACCCCTTTCTCAGAGCAACAGTCCATACCACAGTCCAGGAAACCCCTTTCTCAGAGCAACAGTCCATACCACAGTACAGGAAACCCCTTTCTCAGAGCAACAGTCCATACCACAGTCCAGGAAACCCCTTTCTCAGAGCAACAGTCCATGCCACAGTACAGGAAACCCCTTTCTCAGAGCAACAGTCCATACCACAGTACAGGAAACCCCTTTCTCAGAGCAACAGTCCATACCAGAGTACATGAAACCCCTTTCTCAGAGCAACAGTCCATACCACAGTCCAGGAAACCCCTTTCTCAGAGCAACAGTCCATACCACAGTACAGGAAATCCCTTTCTCAGAGCAACAGTCCCTACCACAGTCCAGGAAACCCCTTTCTCAGAGCAACAGTCCATACCACAGTACAGGAAACCCCTTTCTCAGAGCAACAGTCCATACCACAGTACAGGAACCCCTTTCTCAGAGCAACAGTCCATACCACAGTAGAGGAAACCCCTTTCTCAGAGCAACAGTCCATACCACAGTACAGGAAACCCCTTTCTCAGAGCAACAGTCCATACCACAGTCCAGGAAACCCCTTTCTCAGAGCAACAGTCCATACCAAAGTACAGGAAACCCCTTTACATTTTACATTTTTAGTCATTTAGCAGACGCTCTTATCCAGAGCGACTTACAGGAGCAATTAGGGTTAAGTGCCTTGCTCAAGGGCACATCGACAGATTTTTCACCTAGTCGGCTCAGAGATTAGAACCAGCGACCTTTCGGTTACTGGCACAACGCTCTTACCTTTCTCAGAGTAACAGTCCATACCACAGTCCAGGAAACCCCTTTCTCAGAGCAACAGTCCATGCCACAGTATAGGAAACCCCTTTCTCAGAGCAACAGTCCATACCACAGTCCAGGAAACCCCTTTCTCAGAGCAACAGTCCATACCACAGTACAGGAAACCCCTTTCTCAGAGCAACAGTCCATACCACAGTACAGGAAACCCCTTTCTCAGAGCAACAGTCCATACCACAGTACAGGAAACCCCTTTCTCAGAGCAACAGTCCATACCACAGTACAGGAAACCCCTTTCTCAGAGCAACAGTCCATACCACAGTACAGGAAACCCCTTTCTCAGAGCAACAGTCCATACCACAGTCCAGGAAACCCCTTTCTCAGAGCAACAGTCCATACCACAGTACAGGAACCCCTTTCTCAGAGCAACAGTCCATACCACAGTACAGGAAACCCCTTTCTCAGAGCAACAGTCCATACCAAAGTACAGGAAACCCCTTTCTCAGAGCAATAGTCCATACCACAGTACAGGAAACCCCTTTCTCAGAGCAACAGTCCATACCACAGTACAGGAAACCCCTTTCTTAGAGCAACAGTCCATACCACAGTCCAGGAAACCCCTTTCTCAGAGCAACAGTCCATACCACAGTACAGGAAACCCCTTTCTCAGCGCAACAGTCCATACCACAGTACAGGAACCCCTTTCTCAGAGCAACAGTCCATACCACAGTCCAGGAAACCCCTTTCTCAGAGCAACAGTCCATACCACAGTACAGGAAACCCCTTTCTCAGAGCAACAGTCCATACCACAGTACAGGAAACCCCTTTCTTAGAGCAACAGTCCATACCACAGTCCAGGAAACCCCTTTCTCAGAGCAACAGTCCATACCAAAGTACAGGAAACCCCTTTTACATTTTACATTTTTAGTCATTTAGCAGACGCTCTTATCCAGAGCGACTTACAGGAGCAATTAGGGTTAAGTGCCTTGCTCAAGGGCACATCGACTGATTTTTCACCTAGTCGGCTCAGGGATTAGAACCAGCGACCTTTCGGTTACTGGCACAACGGTCTTACCTTTCTCAGAGTAACAGTCCATACCACAGTACACGAAACCCCTTTCTCAGAGCAACAGTCCATACCACAGTACAGGAAACCCCTTTCTCAGAGCAACAGTCCATACCACAGTACAGGAAACCCCTTTCTCAGAGCAACAGTCCATACCACAGTACAGGAACCCCTTTCTCAGAGCACCTGTCCATACCACAGTCCAGGAACCCCTTTCTCAGAGCACCTGTCCATACCACAGTCCAGGAACCCCTTTCTCAGAGCAACTGTCCATACCACAGTACATGAACCCCCTTTGTATTCCAGCATTCTAGCCTGATTATTCTAACCTCATGTACTATGCATAAACATAAGGAACTGTCTGAATCCCTTAGGTCTGTGTCATCTGAAGGATAGGGATATATGGAAATATCACAAACAAACCCAACAAAGAGTTCATTGTTCATTGACTAGTAATTAACACGGCGTATACATTCAACCATGTTCCGGTTTTTCTTTCATATTTTACAAGACCCTCAAAGGTTGCACAACACTGAACACCACATCTGTAATCATAAAACCAGAAACCACTGGCCCTTCTCTCGTTCTCACTCTCTCCATCCACCAAGCCCAAACAGTTAAATCCTTTTTTTTTCTCTCAGAGAAAGGGGGATGTGTTGGTAAGGGGAGGAGGGAGAGGGGGGGGGAGGGGGGTGAATCTAAGTGGGTCACGTGGGATCCCCCCCTTCCTCTGCCTCCACACTACAGCGGCTGCTCGTCCTCCTGCTGCAAAACAACGAAGCCCAGCCGAGAGGAGAGGAGCTGGACAGAGAGAGGGAGAGGAAGAGAAAGAGAAAGAGAAAGAGGGAGGAAGAGAAAGAGGGAGGAAGACAGCGAGAGGGAGGAGTGTTTTCTCCTCAAGACTCGTGTTCTACTGCAGCCATTCTCAGAAACCCTGAGTGGAGGGGGTTCTATTTGTACCCTCCCTCCCTCACTGTCTCTCTCCGTCAGACTGCCTAGCAACATGCAGGACTAGCCACAGCACTATCACCACAGCTCTGCTGTCTCTTACTGCTTTCTTTCAGCAGAACAGAAGACATGCACACAGGAGCAGAGAAGAGAAAGCACAAGGCAAGGTGAAGGATTCAGTTTTATTTTCGGACACATTGCAAAAGGGAAGTGGGGAGAGGAAGAGCAACAGAGAGAGAGAGAGACCGTTGGAGAGATAGGTAAAGAGAGGGGGGGGGGGGGCTATAGTGCATAACTGAGACTAAGGATCAAGAAGAGAAAAAGGGAGGAGGGAGAGAGTAGAGAAAGAGCCCTAAACCTAAAGGCTTGGTGACGCAGAGGGAGAGAGGAGATGATGGAGACTGTGGAATGCGCTGTGACAGATGGACGGATGTTACGCCAACAATAATCCATCCAGCCCCGGACGAGGGAGATGTGCGTTGTGTGATTAGGCGGACAGGGTGGAAGAGGACATTACCCCAGATTCCAGAGAAGAGGAGCAGTGATGGCGTGCCGAGTGTGCCGACAGACGGCACCAGCGATCACACAGTCCATCTGCCAGCTGCAGGAGGAGGTATGTACAGTACTACATGTCTCATCAGCTCTGGCACTCAACCTCCCCCCATCAAGTCTCCTCTGTCCATCATCCGCCTGTCTCTGTCCCATCCTCCTCTCTCTCTCTCCCATACATCCATCCATCCTCTTCCCTCAGCATAGCCAGGCTTGCAGCTCTGTTGTTTCCAGACCTCTCAGACCTCTCAAAAACATTACCTGGCTGATCCAATGATTGATGCTGGCACGCCGGGAAGATCTCATTGATCCAATTCAATTAACACTGGCTCTAACCCCATGCATCTTGTCCATCCCACTGGCTGGGAAGTTGGCACACCAGCCCAGATGCTTAGGGAAAGCTAATTGCTGAGGTGGATATTTAAAATGCATTGGGTTTAGCTCTTCATGTGGCGGCCCCCTGGACTATGAAACTTTGATAGGATCTCATTTTTAAAGCATTTCATGAAAGAAGCACACACAACCCAACACAGCAGTTTAACTAATAGGATACACACAACCCAACCCAGAAGTTTAACTAATAAGATACACACAACCCAACCCAGCAGTTTAACTAATAAGATACACACAACCCAACCCAGCAGTTTAACTAATAAGATACACACAACCCAACACAGCAGCTTCACCTGCATAGCATTGCCCAGAATACAATCAAACTCAAATCACGTATTCTCTTTTATTCACACGATTCTTACCAAGCGTCACCCATTCTGAGGGTTTGCTGTATAACTCACAACTACTAATACAGTATCACAAAATGCCTCTGAGTTGCTACGGCTGAATATGATTTGATAAGCAGGCATCCGATATGGCGGTGAGTACATTAGATAAGGGTTTGTGTGCAGGGGGGCTCGGGTGGCCTGGCCTAGATTTGACCAGCGCCTAGGTCATGAAGTGTAGAAACACCCTGTCTATCCAGTAACATTAACCCATTTACAACCCTGTCTATCCAGTAACATTAACCCATTTACAACCCTGTCTATCCTGTAACATTAACCCATTTACAACCCTGTCTATCCAGTAACATTAACCCACTCACAACCCTGTCTATCCAGTAACATTAACCCATTTACAACCCTGTCTATCCTGTAACATTAACCCATTTACAACCCTGTCTATCCTGTAACATTAACCCATTTACAACCCTGTCTATCCAGTAACATTAACCCACTCACAACCCTGTCTATCCAGAGAGAGAGAGAGAGAGAGAGATATCTTCACCAGATCCTCCAGGTCCATTGAGTGGGGAAAGAGAGTGAAGGTGTACATTTACCAGCACCCCGTATAAAAAGAATACCCACTCTGAATGAAGCACTAACCTGCAATTCCCAGGACATGTAAAAAAAAAAAAAATGTCAATAGCTAAACAGGAAACTGAGAACTCAACTGGCAGAGGACAGAAAGGAAAACTACAAAGGAAGTTGAGTAAATTCAATCAGACTCAAATACACCCCACTGGGCACACACTGGTTGAATCAACGTTATTTCCACGTCATTTCAAAGAAATGATGTGGAATAGACATTAAATTGACGTCTGTGCCCAGTGGGACGTCTCCAATAGGCTTACAATATTTGAACATTGCTGTAAAGGTTGCTCAGCTCTATACAGATGATGGTAATAACAAGCCACTATGTTATTTATAGCCATGACAACAGATTAAAATCAAAGCCTTTATATGTGAGAGCGAAGGAGTCTGAGGGTACAGCATGAGATTTCACTAATTACTTTAGACCCGTTCTGGAGCAGCAACACCCACACACACACACACACACACACACACACACACACACACACACACACACACACACACACACACACACACACACACACACACACACACAGGAAGGAAGGAAACCAGAATGAATACCTAAACTGTTAACCTTTGAGTTGTTTCTGTTTTAACCCTGTAACCATGCAAAATTAACCCTATAACCACGCTGAATGAATACATCAAAAATAGATGTTCATCCATAATATGTCGGATTTTGAAAGGAAACTATTAGATCTTGTTGGATTTGACAGCTCCAACACAGTTCCCTCTTAGACACCACCCAAACATCAGCTATGCGGGAGTCGGCTATCGCCAGTTAACTTCTGATCTGATTTAATCTAGGCCTTAACTTGAACACATATTGGAGATTCGTGAGAATGCTTTATCAAAACAAATATGGTTCATGTACCTGCGAATAGTAGGATTTGTGTCTTAAAAACAAATCCCAGTCTAGTTGAATGATCAGCTGGGCGGATTTCAGCAGCATCTGTCTGGTATACAGTCCTATGTTTAGTCAAATAAAACATTACCATCCAGAGACCTTTGTTTTGCCAACATCTTTGTTTTGGCCTCTATAAACAAAAAGCACGCAGCACCGTATTAAATATCAGAAGGCCTTTGACAGAGTGCCAATGACAACTATGAAACAAAGAGCGATCGATACTCTGTCGAGGCTTGCAGTTATCAAATCAAATCAAAGTTTATTGGTCGGGTACACATATTTGCAAGTGTTATAGCAGGTGCAGTGAAATGCTTATGTTACTAGCTCCAACAGTGCAGTAGAATGTCTTACAAATACAATACAAATACACAAATAATCAAAACAATTATCAAGGCAAGAAATCAAGAAATAACAACCCAGAGTAGATCTATTACAGTGAGCATGTGTCAGAATCCAGAATATAAATACCTGGTGTGTGTATAGACAGTATATAGTTTGGAAAGAAAATGGTATGTACAGCAGTAGGTATATTAGGATGAGCTATGAATACAGTATATAGATCAAGGATGGCCAACTCCTCGGGGGCCTGATTGCTGAAATACTTTTGCCCCAGCTCCTGCTAACACACCTGACTCCAATAATCAACTAATCAAGGTCTTCAGTTTACAATGCAATTGATTTATTCAGATGTGTTAGCTATAGGGTTGGGGGGAAAGTGTGACACCAATCAGGCCCTTGAGGTTTGGAGTTGCCCATCCCTGATCTACATACACAGGGAGGAAACAACAGTATAGAAACAGAATATGAGGTGACTCTATATACATGGGGCATTAGTCTCAAGATGCAGGGCAGAGTACTGGACGGGTAGTCGGCTAGTGATGGCTGTTGTAATAACTCACCGTCAACATGTTACACTACAAACTTTTGATACGATGGAAGACTTGTGTACAATGTTAATCTTTGAACTCGGTTTTGACTGTCCAAGAAAATAAAAACTAAATATAGAATATTTTGACATTTAGGCTCTGGTATTTCATTCCATGACACCATTGAATGGTGTCTAGCATCAAGCTAGGTGTGATTTGAGGCGTGTCCGTCACTAGCTGGATTATTTTCATTTTTGAGATTATTGACAGCAGTGGAATAACTGGGGCCTCAATTAGCACCACTGTAACTAATTGGCTAGCGTGGAAGTGACCATGATGGGAGGCAAGGAAATAAATGAAATGAATGAAGTGCCACGTTCAGCAGAATCACTGTAATACTACTAAAAGGGATGCCTGCCTGGTGCCTGATCCGACGGTGTGAAATTGTCACCTGATTTAGACAACAGTGTAGCCATACCACATACCACATACAACATGTCAACATCACCTCTCCTAGGGATAGAGTGTGTGTGTGTGTGTGTGTGTGTGTGTCCCAGTATGTGTGTGCTCTCTGCATTAGACTCCTGATAATTAGATCCATGTATAGGCGACAACAGAAACCTTTGGAGCATTGGATTTGCTCTGATGTAAAGTCTGTTAACCTTTAAAGCAAAGCCAGCCTTGGCCCCCCACTCATTCTGCTGTAATTGCCTGCGCAGGGTATGCACATTCTGCTGAAAAGGTTAGCGTGCTCCCATCCCACCTAGTTGTCGTGATGAATGGGCAAACATTCCAAGAAAATGAAAATTGGGACGAGTGTGGTTGGCATTTTTGTCACGACTTCCGCCGAGGCTGCCCCCCCTCCTGGTTCGGGCAGGCTTCGGCGTTCGTCGTCACCGGAGTACTAGCTACTGCCGATCCCATTCTCATCACTCCACTTGTCATGTCTTGTCAATCACACACACCTGGTGCTCATTCCCCTAATTAGTATGTGTATAAGTGTTCCCTCTGTTCCCCTTGTCTTTGTGAGTGATTGTTTGTTGTGAGAGCGTGTAGCTCGGTTGAGCTACATTTCACTGTGTTATTGCCAAGGTGAATGTTTTCCCTTGTATAGTTTCGTTTTTTTGACGCTTGGGGCGTTTGATTTATGTAAACTAAAGACTTCTGAGTGGCGGAGTGGTCTAAGGCAGTGCTAACTGTGCCACTAGAGATCCTGGTTCTAATCCAGGCTCTGTCGCAGCCGGCCGCGACCGGGAGACTCGTGGGCGGCGCACAATTGGCCCAGTGTTGTCCAGGGTAGGGGAGGGAATGGCCGGCAGGGATGTAGCTCAGTTGATAGAGCATGGCGTTTGCAACGCCAGGGTTGTGGGTTCGATTCCCACGGGGGGGCCAGTATAAAAAAATAAAAAAAATGTATTCACTAACTGTAAGTCGCTCTGGATAAGAGCGTCTGCTAAATGACTAAAATGTAAACGAATTCAACTCTGGACTTCGGTATTTTACCTCCTGCGCCTGACTCCTTCATTCACACCTCGTCACAGAAACACTCACCTGATCTGATATGGAGTCAGCAGGAGAAGACCGCATGCCTGGAGTTGTGGCAAGGGTCCAGGAGCATTCCTCGATATTGGCCAGGTTGGGGGAAGCGATGGATCGGGTTCTTCAGGTGGTAGAATGCCTGGAGAGGAGAAGATCCGATCTATCGAGACCAGCTGGTCAACCAGATCCAGCCACCTACACCCCAGCCCCTGGCCACCGGCATTTGATGGGATAGCAGCGCGATGTAAAGGATTCCTACTCCAACTGGAGTTGTATTTCTCCAGAATCAGGCCGGTGCCCCGGGAGCGGGAGAAGGTATCCGTCCTCGTTTCCTGCCCTGGAGTGGGCCAACGCGGTGTGGAACGAGGGAGGTTCCGCGTTGGAGAACTACGGGGAGTTTGCTCGCCTCTTTCGGGCCGTTTTTGATCATCCGCCTGAGGGTCGAGAGGCGGGCGAACGACTGGTTCATCTGAGGCAGGGGACGAGGACCACTCAGGACTACGCGGTGGAGTTCCAGACGCTGGCAGCGGGGTCTGGGTGGAACGAGCGGGCCCTGATCAACCATTTCCGGTGCCACCTAAGGGAGGACGTCCGACAGGAGCTAGACTGCCGGGATGCCATGCTATCGTTCTCCCAACTGGTAGACATGGCCATCTGGCTGGACAATCTGCTAGAAGCCAGAGGACGTCCTAGTAGGGGTCTGCCCGTTCCCACTCCGGACGACTCTGACCCCGAGCAGATGGAGCTGGGGGAAGACGCCGGTAGAGAGAGCACAGGAGGACAGTGACAGTGCCACTCTGGTGGCACGAAGGGACAATCCACCTCACGTAGCAGTCAACGTTCTTTTGGGTCTGGAGACGGTAGGCAGGGTACTCACGCATCACCCCAGGTAACGAACACCCAAACGTGTTCAGAGCCCTTTGCGGTGCACTGTACTTTATCTATCTCCTTTCCCGATCACTTGGTAGGTTCCCAGTGTAAGGCGCTAGTCGATTCAGGCGCAGCTGGGAATTTTATGGACAGGGCATTTGCACACCGTCAAGGCATTTCATTGGTCCCCCTAACCATTCCACTCCCCATCAGAGCACTTGATAGTCGACCATTAGGGTCCGGGTTGGTTAAGGAAGTTACGGTACCAGTCACCATGATTACGCAGGAGATGCATGTTGAGCAGATCACCTTTATGATTATTGAGTATCCTGCTTACCCTGTAGTCTTGGGTATCCCGTGGTTAGCCCTTCACAACCCCAATTTCTCATGGCCGCAGAGGGTTCTTACGGGGTGGTCGCGTGAGTGTCCAGGTAGGTGTCTAGGTGTTTCCGTTGGTGCGACCACGGTGGAAAGTCCAGACGGTACCCCCATCGTGCGCATTCCCCCCGAATACCATGATCTGGCGCTCACGTTTTCCAAGACCCAAGTGACTAAATTACCACCTCATCAGGAGGTGGATTGCGCGATAAACCTTCGGGTAGACGCTGTACCTCCCAGGAGTCATGTGTATCCCCTGTCGCAGGCTGAAACGGAGGCTATGGAAATATACGTCACCGAGTCCCTGCGCCAGGGGTATATACGTCCCTCCACTTCACCTGCCTCCTCGAGTTTCTTCTTTGTGAAGAAGAAAGATGGCGGTTTAAGCCCGTGCATTGATTATCGACCACTGAATAATGTGACGGTACGATTTAGTTATCCTCTTCCCCTCATTCCTTCAGTGATTGAGTCAATGCATGGGGCCCGTTTTTTCACCAAATTGGACCTCAGGAGTGCCTACAACCTGGTCCAAATTTGGGAAGGGGATGAGTGGAAAACAGCATTCAGCACAACCTCGGGGCATTATCAATACCTGGTGATGCCCTACGGTTTGATGAATGCTCCATCCGTTTTCTAGTCCATTGTGAACAAGGTGTTTCGGGACATGCCAAGGCAGAGAAGTGTGAGTTTTTTCAGCAGTCAATGTCCTTCCTCGGATATCGCATTACCACCACAGGTGTGGAGATGGAGGGAGACCGCATTGCAGCCGTGCGTAATTTGCCGACTCCAACCACGGTAAAGGAGGTGCAGCACTTCCTTGGCTTTGCCAACTACTATCGAAGGTTTATTTGAGGCTTTGGCAAGGTTGCAGCTCCCATTACCTCCTTGTTGAAGGGTGGGCCATCCCGGCTCCGCTGGTCTGCTGAGGCTGATTTGGCCTTCAGTAGATTGCGGGGTCTGTTCACCTCAGCCCCGGTACTGGCTCACCCCGATCCATCACTACCGTTCGTAGTGGAGGTGGATGCATCCGAGGTAGGGATAGGAGCTGTCTTATCCCAACGCTCGGGCACGCCACCCAAGCTCCGCCCCTGTGCCTTCTTTTCTAAGAAGCTCAGCTCGGCGGAGCAGAACTACGGCATTGGTGATCGGGAGCTGCTGGCTGTTGTCCGAGCTTTGACGGTGTGGAGACATTGGCTCGAAGGGGCGAAACACCCTTTCCTCGTATGGACAGACCACCATAACCTGGAGTACATTCGGGCAGCTAGGAGGCTGAATCCTCACCAGGCCAGGTGGGCCCTCTTCTTCACCCGGTTTGATTTCACACTCTCATACATTCTGGGTACGAAGAACGTGAAGGAATGACACAGAGGAGAGGCCCAGAGACAACACCCCCATACTCCTGGCCTCATGCATTGTGGCGCCGGTAGTATGGGCGATGGACGCAGATTTAGCGCAGGAATTGCGCACAGATCCATCTCCACAGCAGTGTCCAGCTGGGCAGCAGTACGTGCCTGCGCTTATCCGTGATCGTTTGATCTACTGGGCACACACGTCACCCTCCTCTGGTCATCCAGGTATCGGTCGTACAATGCGCTGCCTGACCGAGAACTACTGGTGGCCTACCTTGGCTAAGGATGTGAGGGTGTATGTTTCCTCATGCTCAGTGTGCGCCCAGAGTATGGCACCTAGGCACCTTCCAGCGGGTAAGCTACAACCTATACCAGTTCCACAACGACCATGGTCTCACCTGAGTATTGATTTTCTCACTGATCTTCCCCCCTTCCAAGGTAACACCACTATCCTGGTCGTTGTGGACCGCTTTTCAAAGTCCTGCCGCCTCCTTCCTCTGTCCGGTCTCCCCACGGCCCTACAAACTGCGAAGGCTCTGTTTACTCACGTCTTCCGGCACTACGGGGTACCAGAGGATATAGTGTCCGACGGAGGTCCCCAGTTCACGTCTAGAGTCTGGAAGGCGTTCATGGAACGTCTGGGGGTCTCGGTCAGCCTGACCTCTGGTTTTCACCCCGAGAGCAATGGACAAGTGGAAAGGGTGAATCAAGATGTGGGTAGGGTCCTGTGGACCTATTGTCAGGACCGGCCGGGGGAGTGGTCGGTTTTCCTGCCATGGGCAGAATATGCTCAGAACTCTCTCCGCCACTCCTCCACTAACCTAACACCCTTCCAATGTGTTTTGGGTTACCAACCGGTCCTGGCACCGTGGCACCAGAGCCAGACCTGGGCTCCCGCGCTGGATGACTGGTTTCGGTGTGCGGAGGAGACTTGGGACGCTGCCCACGTTCGCCTCCAGCGCGCCGTGCGTCGTCAGAAGGCCAACGCTGACCGCCACCGCAGGGAGGCCCCGGTGTTCGTACCGGGGAACGGGTCTGGCTATCGACCCGGAATCCGCCCCTCCGCCTGCCCTGCCGGAAGCTGAGCCCGCGGTTTGTGGGGCCGTTTAAAGTCCTGAGGAGAATAAACGAGGTGACATACAGGTTGTTACTCCCCCCTGATTACCGTATTAACCCCTCGTTTCATGTGTCTCTCCTCAGGCCGGTGGTAGCTGGTCCGCTCCAAAAGTCTGAGGTACGGGAGGTTCCTCCACCTCCTCTGGACATTGAGGGGGCCCCGGCGTACTTGGTCCGTTCCATCCTAGATTCGAGGTGTCGGGTGGAGGGCCTTCAGTATCTCGTGGAGTGGGAGGGGTACGGTCCGGAGCAACGGTGCTGGGTCCCAAGGCGGGACATCCTCGATTCCTCCCTGTTGAGGGATTTCCACCGTTGCCATCCGACTCGCCCTGCTCCGCGTCCTCCTGGCCGTCCCCGAGGCCGGGGTCGACGCACTGCTGGAGCCGCACGTCGGTATTTTACCTCCTGCGCCTGACTCCTTCATTCACACCTCGTCAAATTTTCTCTCTCTCTCTTTCTCGCTGTCTCTCTCTCACAGTTTTTGCGATGTGGCAGAACACAAAGACCGCTAATAAACAAACCAAAAGGAAGTCAGAAAGAAACTGAGCTGTTTGTGTCACAATTAAATGGAGAGAAAGGAGCCTCAGCCTGCCAATATCTGTCAGCATGTGTGTGTGTGTGTGTGTGTGTGTGTGTGTGTGTGTGTACGTGTGTACAGAGAGAGAGAGGCAGGCAGGGTGGCCTCTCTCCAGGCAGGCAGAGAGGCAGGCAGGCGAGGTATTGACAAGCTGGAGGTGGAAGGTGAATGGCGGGTGAAGGCTGTTATTGCCGGCGGCTGGCTGGGGCTCCTGCAGCACTACTTGCTGGACCCAGAAGATTCATTTTGACAGATGAGTCTCCTCCCCGGCTGGCGAGGCGCGGAGCGGCGGGGGGCTGATGGCACACGCTCACCAGAGCAGCTCAGAGTGGTGTTAGCCAGCGTCATGTTGTGCAAACCTGCAATTTATACTTCCACCCCTGGCATTAGACCCGGCTGATGATATGCAAAAGGCCCCCCTACCTTCCTACCATCCCATTCAACCTCCATCATCACCAGTCCACAAGCCCTAAGGAGTTTACATACCAGACATATGGATCATTTTACTGCCTTGTTATAGGTAGTGTTTACCTGCTTTTTTTAGGCTACTGAAACAATGGGTACTTGTTAGCCCCACTACCACCTAACTATGCTTTCACCATCCCTCCTCGCCAGTCTAGCTATCTGGAGTTATGCTTTATTTTACAGTCCAGCTGTTGTTTAGCTGGTCATTATTGAGAAATAATGTACCGTAATAACAACGTAGTTGGTTCTTCAAAGAATTAATCATAATAGGGAACTAATTGATGCCGAATGGAACATGGCACTGGTTGTTCAAATGACTCACAAAGAATGAAAACAGCTGGTCATTATTAAGTAACTACTGTTTTACTGCCATTTTTACTATGGGCATGAGACTGTAAAGCAAAACACAACTGATATCAAATTATCAGAAGGTGGCTGCCGGTACACAGCCACATCCTACGCACATGGACATGCACCCAGACGTAAACAGTAATAATAATTAGTCATTTAGCAGAAGCTCTTATCCAGAGTGACTTACAGGAGCAATTAGGATTAAGCGCCTTGCTCAAGGGCACATCAACAGATTTTTCACCTAGTCGGCTCGGGGATTAGAACCAGCGACCTTTCTGTTACTGGCACAACGCTCTTAACCACTAAGCTACCTGCCGCCCCAGGAACATGTATACAGCTCCCTGTCACACATCTGCAGTACATCTACATTTTAGTCATTTAGCAGACGCTCTTATCCAGAGCGAATGTGAGCGCATACATTTTTATTTTTCATACTGGAATTGAACCCACAACCCTGGCGTTGCAAACGCCATGCTCTACCAACTGAGCTACATCCCTGCCGGCAATTCCCTCCCCTACCCTGGACGACTTGTGCGCCGCCCCATGGGTCTCCGGGTCGCGGCCTGCTACGACAGAGCCTGGATTCGAACCAGGATCTCTAGTGGCACAGCTAGCACTGCGATGCAGTGCCTTAGACCACTGCGCCACTCGGGAGTACCATAAATAGTTACACACACACACACACACTCACACGTACGCAAACACACACACAAACTAACACGTTCATATCCGTCTGTCTGCCTTCCCCACCAGCATCTACACCCTATCGCCCATCCAGACCCGGTGTTAATTTTGGCAGCTATTTTAGATTTAGTTTTAGTCTTAAAATACCTTTCAGTCTTAGTCACATTTTAGTCATTTAATCCTTTGTTCGTTTTAGTTATTATCAGTCGACTAAAACGCTGGATAATTTTTGTCTAGTTTTAGTCACAGATATTTTAGTCACATAATAGTGCATTTTGTTATATAAAAAAATGTATGTTTAGACTACCTCTATCTTCCATCATGTGCACATTCAGATAGCCTTGTCCAGCTATGCCTACTATCCCCTCCTATACCTTAACTGGCAGCATTGACATTGTGGCAGATTGTAACCAATGCCAGACATAATTAACCACATAGGCTATAAAGCCTTGGCTACAGGTTAAACAATTTACAGCTCTGATTTTCTCCCCATCATAACCTTCAAGGGGGTAAATAACAGTGGTTTCCTTGAAAAGGAGAGAGTTTGAGCTTTACAAAATAGTATTACTGTACTCCTAATATTCAACAAATAGTATTTGTTTTTCCCATAGGAAAAAAGCAACTGCAACTCGCATTTGTGGACTGCGGCGCAAGAGCTGCAACACAGATGAATGAATAACAGTGCACATGGGAAAATAGAGCTTCTGATGATAACCAAATAAAAAATATCCTCCATGAAAGTAAGAGACAGTAAACATTGTTTCTAGTTGAGGTTAATTAACAGTCAGGAAAAATAGGTCGTTGACAAATATTTTTCGTCATAGTTATTGTTGACGAAATTAACAATGTCCAGACGTAAGAACTCACACTATTCACTCTGTCTTAACTCGCCATCCATTAACAATCTACCCAAGGCAGAATGGTTAGTATGCAGACATATAGGGTAGCACTTCCACAAGCCAGTGGAAATGAGTGTCAGGTTTTGTTGCTGTCAGGAATCTGCAGAAATAAAGGACAACTGAAGCAGCTACCATGGTGAATGCCATAGCATTATACTGTACATTACTCATGCAGTGCAGCAGAGGTGTTTTATATTTGAATAGACAACTCATTCTGAATGACTTTGATCATCCGTCACTAAGAATAGAAGAGAAATGCAAAGATACAACACAACATCAAAGCTGAATGATTTTAAATAAGCTTTGCTCCTCCTCATGGGAATATAGTCAGATCTCAACAACTTAAACAATTGACATGTGGCTCAATGCCTCACAAGGCTACAGTAGTAGGCATAATTCTGAACATTTGCCAAGCCTGTTTCTCTGTTCTTTCTTCCCAGATAAGAGAGGTGATCCACTGAGGAGGCAACTCCAATCTCTGATCTGAAGGAGCCCAGACCTGGAGCATGGTCCTGGGTGTGTCTGCAGAGTCAGTGAAGAGCCTGCGACCTGCCTCCATGGCCACAGAGTCAGCACCGTCCTAGCTCTGCCACGGGACCCAAGCATCCCCTTGCTAGCTCTGCCAGGAGGCCTTGTACAGTACATCCACTACTAGCTCTGCCAGGAGGTTCACTCCCACTCGTCTGCCAGCTTAGATAACCCTCTGGCTGTTGGCAAACACATGTTTGACGTGATCGAATGTGACCGCAACCGTGCCATCCAGAGCAGCACCAGCAGCAGCCCCCTGTTCCTCCTGCCTGCCGATTCACCATGCAGTGGAGACGTTGGCACTACTGCCCCATCAAGATGACCTGGACCGTGAAGCGCTCGCTCTTCCGGACCCACGTGGCGGGCCTCCTGTCCCTGGCCCTCCTCTTCACCCTCTTCCTTTTCTTCAGCCACCAGGACTGGCTGCCGGGCCGGACCTGGCCCCGGGACAACCCCCTGGCCTACACCGTCAGGGGGTTCCGCACGGCCAAGGCCGAAGCAAACCAGAGCCTGAGCCTCCGGAGCCTGTGGAGGGAGACGGGCTACGTGCCTCCCAAGCCCCATCTCAACATCAGCTCCCAGCAGGGTGAGGGTGGCGGTGGTGGAGGAGCCATAATGGGCGTGACAGGACTGGAGAACTCAATGAGTGCCAACAACAGTTTACAGCAGGAAATGGGCGTAGGAGGGAGGCTCAATGCCCAGCCCTATCGCTACATCCTCAACCAGCCCTTCAAGTGCAGAGACAGAACCCCGTTCCTGGTGCTGCTTATCGCTGCAGAGCCAGGCCAGGCAGATGCCAGGAATGCTATCCGGCAGACGTGGGGCAACGAGAGCGTGGCCATGGGCCTGAGCTTCGTCCGACTATTCCTGCTGGGTTTGGGGCGGAGCTCAGACACATACACCCAGACCGCCATCGAGGAGGAGAGCCGGGTCCACAATGACATCATCCAGCAGGACTACCAAGACACATACTACAACCTCACCATCAAAACCCTGATGGGCATGAACTGGGTGGCCAGCCACTGCCCCCAAGCGCGCTACATCATGAAGACGGACAGTGACATGTTTGTCAACACGGAGTATCTCATTCAGAAGCTGCTGAAACCAGAGCTCCCGCCCAGACAGAGCTACTTCACTGGCTATCTGATGAGGGGCTACGCGCCCAATCGCAACAAGGACAGCAAGTGGTACATGCCTCCTGAGCTGTACCCTAGCGAGAGGTACCCCATCTTCTGCTCGGGGACGGGGTACGTGTTCTCCGGGGACATGGCGGAGAGGATCTACCAGGCATCTCTGAGCATACGGAGGCTGCACCTGGAGGACGTTTACGTTGGCATCTGCCTGGCCAAGCTCCGCATTGACCCCACACCACCGCCCAACGAGTTCCTCTTCAACCACTGGAGGGTGTCTTACTCCAGCTGTAAGTACAGCCACCTCATCACCTCCCACCAGTTCCAGCCCAACGAACTGGTCAAATACTGGAACCACCTGCAGAGCAACAAGCACAATGCCTGCATCAACATGGCCAAGGAGAAGAATGGGAAGTATAGACACAGGAAGTACCACGCAGAGAGACCTCAGTGATGATGCCTCTACTTCATGTGGAAGGGGTCTGGACAGGAAGAGGACAATGAAAGGAAGTGGACTAGAGGAAGGGCTGGGTCTTGAAAGGGCATGTAAAGAGAGCTCAGCACTATACACTATCTGGGAAAGAGCACTGTGTTTTTGGTATTGCGTACGGTTGATTAAAGCTATTTTTTTTATTTGAGAGAGATGTTATGTATTGTAAACCTGTTGAAAACTATTTTTAAAAAGGGCAGTGAAGTGGTCAGTGGTTGATGGGGTTTTGTTATGCAACAGGAAGTTCACTTTAACTGTTGGGCCAATTCTATCAAAGACCTTTAAACTATTAATAATATAAAGAGTATTTACATGGGACGGGATAGAGATAAATCTATCACATTAATAATACCTACTACCACTACCTACAAAAAAATAATGAATATATTTATGATGTGGACATGTAATGCTGCCCTTTTTTCAATGATCATAAAATACAAATTAAAAGGGTTTACCTGTCAATATGCCATATATTTGTATTTACAACCAAGGTGAAAGGACTCAGAATCATCACAACTGTCAGAAATGACTGAGATTGTATTTTCTAAAGCTTTACATTAGTAAATATGAGGAGTCTGCGCTTCAGTAAATGTGCAATGAATTAAATAACAATTAAATGTATTGAATTCTTGAGGTTTCTTTTTCTTTTTGTTGTTTGTAATGTTGGGTAACTCTAACACCTTAGTTAAGGCTGCCTCTTCCATTCACCAATATACGACAACTCTTTATTTTACCATTCCGTAGTCACCATCCATTTAACACAGGGATATGTGAAAACATACTCACTGATGAGAGAGAAATAAATAAGTATCATACTGTATTCTCTCATTCTCTCACCCCGAGGGAAGGATGAAAAAGTCCAAGTCAATTTGGATTTTATTAGAACTGAAGACTCATAACTTTTGAAGGATTGTTTAGTGTTTACTCCAGATGGGCCAGGACTGAGAGATGTTCTGTACGGTGTAATAGTCACGATCGTCGGGAACAGAGGACCAACGCGCAGCGTTGAATGCAAACATATTTACTTAGTCTGAACGATAACACGAACAGAACAACAAAACGATAACGTGACGTCCTTAGCTCAAACACAACCTACTAGGAACACGGAACAAGATCCCACAAACACTGAGGGAAAACAGACTGTTTAAATATGGTTCCCAATCAGAGACAACCAGCAACAGCTGACACTCGTTGCCTCTGATTGGGAACCACTCTGGCCAACATAGAAATACAAGACCTAGAATGGAAAACAAAGAGCACAAAACATAGACTCTACACGCCCTGGCTCAACATAAAAGAGTCCCTAGAGCCAGGGCATGACAGTAATAGTTAGGCTGTGTATTAGATGGCTACACACTCCACTGCTCAGGGTCAGCAGTTAAAAGAGCACACATAACCGGTTGGAACTGGTTGAACTGGTTGAACTGGTTGATGGAATAGCCCCCATATATACGAACACAATAATCTAGTTAAATTAATGCATAGCGAGCTGGAGCGGTTTTTATCGGCAGACTTCATTGCGCATCTGTCCGTCTGGTTTTAATCAGCCATACATTTGAGTAATTTTGTTTTTGGAGCTAAGTAAAGGTCAAAGTTCACAAAGCACTATACACGTAATAACGATACATTATATTTGAAACCCCTTTTATTACTTGATCCGTAAAGCTATGCTGATAAAATACAATCAATCAGGCAATTTTTACTGATTGAAACAAAAAACACACATTTTGATAATAATTTGTACTAATAGTGTTGTGGAAAATAACCACTATACTTTATTACAAATAAGGTCTTACAGAGTTTTTGTTACATCAAGAAATGACTTTATTAAAGTTTTCAACAAAGCCGATACCAGTCTGCAGAGTGGCACCCCGTTCTGTTTTCCTCACGTCACATTATATACCATCATCCCCCACTCTTCTAGCTCTAAATCCCTCCCTCTTCAGTTTCCCGTTCTTTATCACTCCACACCCACTTCCTTTGTCCCTGAGGACGGCTGAACTATTACTCCAACCAATCACTCGCTCCCCTGTCTTGCACACACACTCATGTTTAGTTTAAACATGACAAAGCCCTAAATTACACAAACCTCACCCCCTCATGCTGTAATCAATCAATAACATACCAAGGAGACAAAGGTCTAGCCCAAACCCTGGTGCCGCTCCCTTCACTGTGTTTGAAGAGAGAGACAAAAGCCACAAGCTAGTTCCAGTCTCTCATCAGATAAGACAGCCATGGATTTAAGTAAGAGCAAGCAATTTGACCATAGGGCAGATTTCCTCTCTACTCCCCCACACAGTGAAATTAAATGACCCAATACAATTCCTGGCCCAGTAACAAACAATTCTAACTTTATGCTCTTGATTAACCCAGTTCTACCTCATAGACCATTAAACTCTACAGTTCATTAATAATAATTCACCACAATAGTACCAGACTTCTGATCACCTGATATACTGTTGTAAACAAAGTACACTATGGCACCAGAAAGACATCTGACAGACCATGATATAAAACATATTTCCCTGACGGATGCCTGTGATCTGCAGACTGCCTGAGCACCAATTAAAAGCAGCCGTCCTTTAAGCCGGCACAAGAGAAAGGAAAGACCAACCTCGTCTGAGAAAGAATGTAATTCCAGCGCGGTGCAATTCATTAAACACTCAACTGGCCTAGAGTATTCATCAGCCTCAATTAATAAGAATGAACGTCATGGCTCAAAGCAAGAGGATATTGGGACCCAGGTCTGCTTCCATTCATCCATGGCCTAGGCAATCACACAGCCCAAATTACCAGCATCCGGTGCCTCCGAAAAACATGATGAGAGGCAGAGAGGGGGAGAGGGAGAAGAGGGGAGGGGAAGAGAAAAATGTAGCGAGAGGGATGAGAGGAGAAAAAGGGGAGAGAAGGGGGATAGAGGGAGAGGAGGGATGGGGAGAGGAGGACAGAAGGAGGGAGAGAGGAGGAGAGGGGGAGGGAGAGAGGAGGAGAGGAGGAGGGAGAGAGGAGTAGAGGAGGGGGGAGAGAGGAGGAGGGGGAGCGGGTGGGAGGAGGAAGAGAGGAGGAGAGGAGGGAGGGGGAGAGGAGGAGAGGAGGAGGGAGAGAGGAGGGGAGGAGGAGGGAGAGCGGGAGAGGAGGAGGAAGAGAGGAGGAGAGGAGGGAGGGGGAGAGGAGGAGGGAGAGAGTAGGGGAGGAGGAGGGAGAGAGGGAGAGGATGAGGAAGAGAGGAGGAGAGGAGGGATGGGGAGAGGAGGAGAGGAGGGAGGGGGAGAGGAGGAGGGAGAGAGGAGGAGAGGAGGAGGGAGAGAGGGAGAGGAGGAGGAAGAGAGGAGGAGAGGAGGGATGGGGAGAGGAGGAGAGGAGGGAGGGGGAGAGGAGGAGAGGAGGAGGGAGAGAGGGAGAGGAGGAGGAAGAGAGGAGGAGAGGAGGGATGGGGAGAGGAGGAGAGGAGGGAGGGGGAGAGGAGGAGGGAGAGAGGAGGAGAGGAGGAGGGAGAGAGGGAGAGGATGAGGAAGAGAGGAGGAGATGATGGAGGGGAGAGGAGGAGGGAGAGAGGGAGAGGAGGAGGAAGAGAGGAGGAGATGATGGAGGGAGAGAGGAGGAGAGGAGGGATGGGGAGAGGAGGAGGGAGAGAGGAGGAGAGGAGGAGGGAGAGAGGGAGAGGAGGAGGAAGAGAGGAGGAGAGGATGGAGGGGGAAAGGGGGAGAGGAGGAGGGAGAGAGGGAGGGGGGAGGAGAGGAGGAGGGAGAGAGGGATGGGGAGGGAGAGAGGAGGAGAGGAGGGAGAGGGAGGGAGGGGAGGAGGAGAGGAGGAGGAGAGGAGGAGGGAGAGAGGGAGAGGAGGAGGAAGAGAGGAGGAGAGGAGGGATGGGGAGAGGGAGAGGAGGAGGGAGAGAGAAGCAGAGAAGGAAGAAGAGAGGAGTTGAGGAGGGAGGGGGAGAGGGGAAGAGGAAGAGGGAGGGGGAGGGAGAGGAGGAGGGGGAGAGGAGGAGGGAGAGAGGACAGAAGGGGTTGGGGGAGAGGAGGAGGGAGAGAGGGCAAAAGGGGTTGGGGGAGAGAAGGAGGGGGAGAGGGGGAGAGGAGGAGGGAGAGAGGGGGAAAGAGAAAAATAGAAGGAAGGATCTAGTGATGAATGAACAGGAAAAGGGCAGTGACTGATCAGTATTGAAAACCTGTGCTGCTGTAAACGTGGTAAAAGTGAACCGGGGAAACGGTTTGAGATGTCAGCCATGATGAAGTGGGGGCTAGGCCTCAGCCTGTACTCTACCAGTGCAGCTCAGCACTACCACAGAAACCAGAGAAGTAAAATACACTTGAGGAGGAGACAGATATCCTGACCTTAACCTGGCTGAGCTGTAGTAGACCTCCTGAGTAATGCCTCTCCCTGATAGGCCTAAATGTACTAAGATGAATTCTAACTGAAGCCTGGGCATGGTATGTTCTCTATTGATGAAAATCCAGTAAATGGCATTCATTACAAGAACATGTTTGAAATGAGAAGGTTGGAATTCCGCTTTTTTAACACCAGTTTCATTCTTTTTTAGAAGCTCATGACATTATAACGGGACATTTCTCCCATCACGCAAATTTAATTTAATACATCTTTATGTAACATGTATATCACATCTTTAAACAGCAACATGTTGTTGTTGTTGTTGTTTTTGTTTTTAATGATATAGAAGACAGCAATGGTCTATTAATAAATAGTCAGTGCCGAGTACCCTAAATATCATTTTTCTAGTTGTCAATTTCCTGAGCTTGTTTATCATCAGACACAGAGCTGAATGACGTCTTCTAACAGATGGTAGATTCCAACCCAGCCTCAAATACTCAACGATGGGGAGTGGAGAGCATTTATAAAATCTATTTATAAACCTAATTTGAGGGTGGTAAAAATCCTGAATGGCCCATACAGGACAGGAGGAGCGGCTGGACATCCACCTGCCAGCTCTCAGATAAACACATCTTACCACCCTATCAAACCCTCTTCTCTTCAGCCATGTAGGGGCAAACTGAGGGCGGTTGTTCAGTCACAAGATAAGTCAAGGGTGAGTTGATGTCAGCCATTTTGTGGAAAACAAAACCAATCCAAGAGCTGTAGGTATCGTATCATATTGTATTTGTATGATATAAAATCTAATATTGCTATAACACTGGTACACATTGGTACACAACATTGGTAGGCTGCAGTTGTATCAGTTCAATATGCAGCAATATATCAGGAATTTGTTAGAAAACATCCCCATATTATATCATATATAAACCAGATAACCTTTGACCCCAGTCATGTGTACATGCAGTACATAGGTTGAAAGCCTATTGTACTGCTACACCATCCAGGGTCAACAGAAATAGCATCAAACCTTTTTAAAAAGTGCATTAATCCTCTCAAAATCAATACCTGGGGTACAAATTATCCTCTCCCACGTTTGTCTACTTCCTCCTGTGATGAGTAGTGTGGTGTGTAACACCAATACAGCTTCTCCGGCACGGAGTCACGTTTCAGCCGGGTGTTTACGGTTCCACCATCAGCCATGACAAACGAGGACAAATTGCAGGCCATGAGTGCATTAGCGCAGGGTGATTGTATTACATGTTGATAAAATACAAGCCTGACAAAACACTTTATCCGGCACAATCTCAGAGGTGTCACAGATGCCGCGCAAATTGGAAAAAGGAACAATGTCCCTGTCTCTTACAGCACTGAGGAAGGTACCTTACACATAGGGGGTGGTGGGATTTCCATTTAAAGTGAAAGAAAGCACAGGGATTAAACGCACGTGTGGATTCTAAATATCGTTCAAAAGGAGATTATACAGGCATATGCTTCCGAGTGGCGCAGCGGTCTAAGGCACTGCATCTCAGTGGTTGAGGCGTCACTACAGACCCCCTGGTTCGATTCCAGGCTGTATCACAACCAGCCGTGATTGGGAGTCCCATAGGGTGGCGCACAATTGGCCCAGCGTCATCCGGGTTTGGCCGGTGTAGGCCATCATTATAAATAAGAATTTGTTCTTAACTGACTTGCCAAGTGAAAAATAAAAATAAATATGCTCTTTCTGTGAGTTTGTTCAGTCAAAATAATATAATCAATGCATTTGTCATGGGAAATTGTTACGTCACGTTGCTTGCTTAGCCAGTACCACGTCCCCCTGATTCAGCTCATACCTGGATGGAACTCGGGACCTCTGCTTTGCTAACACACGTGACCACCCTCCTTGACAACGTTCCAACCGGTTGAGCCACCCAAAAGGTACTATACCAATTGAATGGCTCCATCCGCGAGATTTAAGCTAGCTGTGGAGTGAGCTTAAAGTACGTTTTTAACGCTCTTACACCACTTCCGTCTCAACATATAATAAGATTCCCACACATGACCATTTTAGATATTTCCTCCCTCAGAAGACCTCCATACCGGCAAGGAAATCAACAGTCTATCCCTTTGGCAGCAAGCCTCTTTATCGCTCTCTTTTCATGTAATCTTTTTCATGTACATACACTATCTACCTCCAATACCTCGTACCTCTGCACATTGATCTGGTACTGGTACTCCCTGTTGTGGGGTACAGCAGGTCAGCCACCAGGGGGAGACTCGTCGAGGCCTGGTAACAGATGGAGTATACATCACGAGGCGGTGGCTCCATCTGCTGGACGTGCCAGGTCTCGACGGGCTCCCCAGACAGGACTAATTGGGGCTGATTTGGAGCTGGTGAGTAATTAAGGGCGGATTGCTCACCAGCTGTGCAAGGCCCATAAAGCTGCCAGAAGGGCAGCACATGGGAGAGGACTGGGGAAGTAAGGTAACTTCCGTGTAGTTGGAGACGGTATCCTGGAGAGGGTCTCATGGGGGAGACCTAACCTTTTCTTTTGATTATTTTATTAATAAACACCCTTGAAACTGAGCTACTCATATTCTTTCCGTGTCTGATCTGTGTAAACGTCTTGACCCAACCCCCTGATCTGCCACAAGTGGTGGAGAATACGGGCATCTTGATAACGTGGTCAGATCAGGGTTGACGTTTACACAGCATCAGCATGGACGAGTTGATAGCTCAGTTCGTCCGGGCCCAACAAGTACAACAGGCGGTTCAGGAACGAACGCTGGAGGAACAGCGACTACAAAATGTCCGCCTCGTGGAGGAAGTCAGGAAGCTGCAAGGAGGAGCGTCTCCTGAATCCCATCCCAACCAGTTTTTAGTCAAGCTAACCGAAGACGATGACATTGAAACATACCTCTGTACGTTTGAATGGACAGCGCTACGGGAAGGATGGCCAAGGCCGAAGTGGGCAAGTCTGCTAGTCTCGTTCTTCTCTAGGAATGCCCAAAGGGTGTATTGGGACCTGAACGACGAACAGGCGGCTAACTACGACGGACTCAAACGGGAGATACTCAGCCGCTACGGGTACAGCCTGGCCCATCGGGCTCAACGGTTCCACGACTGGAGGTTCGTACCCGACGCATCCCCCCCAAGCCCAGATGAGCGACCTTCTGCGCGTCACCAGGGCATGGCTCCTAACCGACATATCCACCCTCTCCCTCCTCGACAAAGTGGTCCTGGATCGCTTCGTACGGGCGCTACCCCACCACATGAAGAGGGCAGCGAACCTGTGCGCACCCCAG
Source organism: Coregonus lavaretus (assembly GCF_964263955.1). NCBI lineage: Eukaryota > Metazoa > Chordata > Actinopteri > Salmoniformes > Salmonidae > Coregonus > Coregonus lavaretus. The sequence continues at coordinate 60,058,533 of NC_139993.1, read as the reverse complement.
ACCTTGGAGGGCCTCCTGGAAGCAGTGGAGATGCATCAGAACACTCAGGCCCTACTGAGGGGGAGCCGGGATGTGTCGGCGACCTGTGCGAGGGGACGGAAGGACAACCTCACCGCGGTGTACCTCGAACCGACAGTCGGCAGGGCCAAGGGACCGCAAACCCGTGGAGAGACGGCTGGGGAAGGGCCGACCCGCCACCGACGACACCAGGTAGATGGAGACCAACGGAGGTGTTTTGAGTGTGGCACCCGGGGGCACATTGCCTGGAATTGCCCTGCTCGAGAGGTGTCGATGCCATCAGCTAGCACCGGAGGCCAGGTGGGTCACGCCGTGAACTATGTCACCTCCTGTTGGGTGCACCGTGAATCAACGGCACCCATGGTCCCGGTGAAGGTTGACGGACAAGACACGGAAGCCCTATTAGACTCCGGAAGCATTGTTACGCTCGTAACCACGAGCCTGCTGAACCAGGAGACCAAAAGGGGTAGGGAGATGTCAATTTCCTGTGATGTCCACCCCTCGCCTGTGTGGCCAGGACGCCACCGGTTAACCCACCTGACTCTACGAGTCGGAGTCGGAGGGGGAGCCGGAAACCGAACCCCCTGGGGAACCACTGGAGGAGGAGCCCAGCCTCCCCCTTCTCGATTTTGAGGAGCCAGTCGAGACTCCCGTTGGGGGCCAACTGAGGGGACAATTCGGGACGGCCCAGTGGGAGGATCCAAATATGAATGCTGCCGCAGCCCAAGTGATAGCGGTGTATGGACAGCTACTTTCGGGGGTGAGTGACTGGCGATACCCCCATTTCCAAATTAAGAACCGTTCTTCAGCTGGCCCACACCCACCTGTTGGGGGTGCACCTGGGAATGGAGAAGACCCGGGAACGGGTCGCCGCCCGGTTCCACTGGCCCAGGATGAGGAGGGCCGTGGAAGACTACTGTCGCAGCTGCCCAGAGTGTCAACTCACTGTCCCGAAAGCACACTTCCGAAACCATCTGGTCCCCCTGCCGATCATCGGGGTGCCCTTTGAACGCATTGCCATGGACATAGTGGGACCCCTGGTAAAGACTGCACGAGGACACAGGATATACAGTGGGGAAAAAAAGTATTTAGTCAGCCACCAATTGTGCAAGTTCTCCCACTTAAAAAGATGAGAGGCCTGTAATTTTCATCATAGGTACACGTCAACTATGACAGACAAAATGAGAAAAGAAAATCCAGAAAATCACATTGTAGCATTTTTTATGAATTTATTTGCAAAGTATTTGGTCAATAACAAAAGTTTCTCAATACTTTGTTATATACCCTTTGTTGGTAATGACACAGGTCAAACGTTTTCTGTAAGTCTTCACAAGGTTTTCACACACTGTTGCTGGTATTTTGGCCCATTCCTCCATGCAGATCTCCTCTAGAGCAGTGATGTTTTGGGGCTGTCGCTGGGCAACACGGACTTTCAACTCCCTCCAAAGATTTTCTATGGGGTTGAGATCTGGAGACTGGCTAGGCCACTCCAGGACCTTGAAATGCTTCTTACGAAGCCACTCCTTCATTGCCCGGGCGGTGTGTTTGGGATCATTGTCATGCTGAAAGACCCAGACACGTTTCATCTTCAATGCCCTTGCTGATGGAAGGAGGTTTTCACTCAAAATCTCACGATACATGGCCCCATTCATTCTTTCCTTTACACTGATCAGTCATCCTGGTCCCTTTGCAGAAAAACAGCCCCAAAGCATGATGTTTCCACCCCCATGCTTCACAGTAGGTATGGTGTTCTTCGGATGCAACTCAGCATTCTTTGTCCTCCAAACACGACGAGTTGAGTTTTTACCAAAAAGTTCTATTTTGGTTTCATCTGACCATATGACATTCTCCCAATCCTCTTCTGGATCATCCAAATGCACTCTAGCAAACTTCAGACGGGCCTGGACATGTACTGGCTTAAGCAGGGGGACGTCTGGCACTGCAGGATTTGAGTCCCTGGCGGCGTAGTGTGTTACTGATGGTAGGCTTTGTTATTTTGGTCCCAGCTCTCTGCAGGTCATTCACTAGGTCCCCCCGTGTGGTTCTGGGATTTTTGCTCACCGTTCTTGTGATAATAATAATAATAATAATAATATGCCATTTAGCAGACGCTTTTATCCAAAGCGACTTACAGTCATGTGTGCATACATTTTTACGTATGGGTGGTCCCGGGGATCGAACCCACGTTTTGACCCCACGGGGTGAGATCTTGCGTGGAGCCCCAGATCGAGGGAGATTATCAGTGGTCTTGTATGTCTTCCATTTCCTAATAATTGCTCCCACAGTTGATTTCTTCAAACCAAGCTGCTTACCTATTGCAGATTCAGTCTTCCCAGCCTGGTGCAGGTCTACAATTTTGTTTCTGGTGTCCTTTGACAGCTCTTTGGTCTTGGCCATAGTGGAGTTTGGAGTGTGACTGTTTGAGGTTGTGGACAGGTGTCTTTTATACTGATAACAAGTTCAAACAGGTGCCATTAATACAGGTAACGAGTGGAGGACAGAGGAGCCTCTTAAAGAAGAAGTTACAGGTCTGTGAGAGCCAGAAATCTTGCTTGTTTGTAGGTGACCAAAATCCTATTTTCCACCATAATTTGCAAATAAATTCATAAAAAATCATACAATGTGAATTTCTGGATTTTTTTTCTTCTCAATTTGTCTGTCATAGTTGACGTGTACCTAAGATGAAAATTACAGGCCTCTCTCATCTTTTTAAGTGGGAGAACTTGCACAATTGGTGGCTGACTAAATACATTTTTTCCCCACTGTACATCTTGGTAATAGTAGACTATGCCACCCGGTATCCGGAGGCCATTCCCCTACAGGCGGCAGTATCCAAGGGAATCGCCCAGGATCCTGACAGACCAAGGTACAGAGTTTATGTCCCGCCTCATGAAAGAGTTGTGTGCCCTCCTGCAGATCAAGCAGATCCGGACCTCAGTTTTTCACCCGCAGACGGATGGGCTCGTCAAGCGCTTTAACAAAACGCTCAAACAGATGCTGCGGGAGGTCATCGAGCAGGACGGGAAGAACTGGGACCAGCTACTACCCCACCTACTGTTCTCAATCCGAGAAGTAACCCAATCCTCCACTGGGTTTTCCCCATTGCCAAGGAGATGTGGGAAGCCCAACCGACCCCCTTATGCAGTGTGGTAGAGCATGTGGAGACGATGCGGGAGCGCATGACAGCCATATGGCCAGTCGTGAGGGAACATATGGAGAAGGCCCAACGCGCCCAAGCCCAGGTCTACAATCGGGGAGCCCAGCCCCGAGAATTCCAGATGGGAGACAGGGTGTTGGTGTTGATCCCCACGGCCGAAAGTAAGTTCCTGGCCACATGGCACAGACCATACGAGGTGGTCGAGAAACTGGGACCTGTCAACTACCGCGTACGGCAACCAGGGAGATGGAAACCTCATCAGATTTACCACGTGAACCAGTTGAAGATGTGGCACGAGAGGACAGCCTTGGCCGTGTTATGGTCGGGACCCCGGACGCCAACGGTACCAGTGGTGGTCCCGAGCAGTGAGGACCTCGACCCGGCCCAGAAGCAAGAGCTCCGGGAGCTTGTCGATCGGAACACGGCGGTGTTCTCCGAGAAGCCGGGCCGCACGACCCTCATTGAACAACACATCCGTACCCGGCCTGGGGAAACGGTAAGAAAGAGGCAGTATCGAAATCTGGAGGCCCGACGGAAGGCTGTGAAACAAGAAGTGGAGGCTATGCTGAGGATGGGGGTCATTGAAGAGTTCCACAGTGCATGGTGCAGCCCCATCGTGTTGGTGCCCAAACCGGATGGTAGCCTCCGCTTCTGTAATGATTTCCAGGGTGTGAACGACATAAGCGTATTCGATGCCTACCCCATGCCGAGGGTGGACGAGCTAATCGACCGATTGGGAAAGGCCCGGTACATCAGCACCCTTGACCTGACCAAAGGATATTGGCAGGTACCATTGGCAGCCTCCTCCCGGGAGAAGACGGCGTTCTCGACACCAGACGGTCTGTACCAGTACCGGGTGCTCCCGTTCGGTCTCCACGGAGCCCCGCCCACATTCCTGCGACTGATGAACAGAGTGCTTTGACCCCACCAGCAGTACACAGAGGCCTATCTGGATGATATCATCATCCACAGCCAAGGTTGGGAGGAGCACCTGACGTGCCTCCAGGTGGTGCTGGACGCGCTCAGACAAGCCGGGTTGACCTCAAACCCCAAGAAATGCAAGCTAGTGTTCGAGGAGGTGGAGTACCTGGGGTATTTGATCGGACGGGGGAACGTCAAGCCCCAGGAGAGGAAGGTTCACGCGGTACGTGACTGGCCCGTTCCACGCACCAAGACATAGGTCAAGTCCTTCCTGGGACTGGCAGGATACTATAGCCAGTTTATCCCCAGCTTTGTGGCTATAGCTTCCCCCCCTCACCGATCTAACCAGGGCCCGCCTCCCGAAAACAGTGAAATGGACGGACGAGACAGAAGCGGCGTTCAGCCGTCTGAAGGAAGCGCTGTGGCGGTGAAGTGGGTGCTAGACACTCAAGTATTACCTGTTAGGTACCCACTTCACCCTGGTCACGGACCATGCTCCCCTGGTCTGGATGGCCAGGGGAAAAGACACAAACGATCAGGTCACCAGGTGGTTCTTGTCCCTTCAACAGGGGGGGTGGCGTACAGCAGGTTAGCCACCAGAGGGAAACTCGTCGAGGCCTGGTAACAGATGGAGTATACATCACGAGGCGGTGGCTCCATCTACTGGACATGCCAGGTCTCGACGGGCTCTCCGGACAGGACTAATTGGGGCTGATTGGGAGCTGGTGAGTAATTAAGGGCGTATTGCTCACCAGCTGTGCAAGGCCCATAAAGCTGCCAGAAGGGCAGCACATGAGAGAGGACTGGGGAAAGTAAGGTAACTTCTGTGTAGTTGTATCCTGGAGAGGGTCTCATCACCTAACCTTTTCTTTAGATTATTTTGTTAATAAACACCCTTGAAACCGAGCTAATCATACTCTGTCCGTGTCTGATCTGTGTAAATGTCTTGACTCAACCCCCTGATCTGCCACACTGTATATAGCTCCACATTGATCTGGTACTGGTACTCCCTGTATATAGCTCCACATTGATCTGGTACCGGTACTCTCTGTATATAGCTCCACATTGATCTGGTACTGATACTTCCTGTATATAGGTATATAGCTGCACATTAATCTGGTACTGGTACTCCCTGTATATAGCTCCACATTGATCTGGTACTCCCTGTATATAGCTCCACATTGATCTGGTACTGGTACTCCCTGTATATAGCTCCACATTGATCTGGTACCGGTACTCTCTGTATATAGCTCCACATTGATCTGGTACTGGTACTCCCTGTATATAGGTATATAGCTGCACATTAATCTGGTACTGGTACCCCCTGTATATAGCTCCACATTGATCTGGTACTGGTACTCCCTGTATATAGCTCCACATTGATCTGGTACCGGTACTCTCTGTATATAGCTCCACATTGATCTGGTACTGATACTTCCTGTATATAGCTCCACATTGATCTGGTACTGGTACTCCCTGTATATACAGTGCCCTCCACAATTATTGGCACCCCTGTTTAAGATGTGGTCGAGGACTTCCAAAAATTCTCCTTTTTTTTTAAACAACATAGAACCCAAATGCAAAAAAAGAGAAAAGTAGATTTTGCCACATGTTTTGGATCATTATCCTGCTGAAAGACCCAATGACGACCCATCTTCAGCTTTCTGGCAGAGGCCATCAGGTTGTTATTTAAAATGTCCTGGTAGTTCAAAGCGTTCATAATGCCATGCACCCTAACAAGGTTCCCAGGGCCTTTGGAAGAGAAACAGGCCCACAGCATCACAGATCCTCCACCATACTTCACGGTGGGCATGAGGTGCTTTTCGGCATACTCATCTTTTGTTTTACGCCAGACCCACTTAGAGTGTTTGTTGCCAAAAAGCTCAATCTTTGTCTCATCTGACCAAAGCACACGATCCCAGTTGAAGTCCCAGTGCCGCTTAGCAAACTCCAGACGTTTACGTTTGTGAGTGTTAGTGAGAAAAGGCTTTTTCCTTGCATGCCTCCCAAACAGCTTGTTGGCATGTAGAGAGCGTCTGATGGTTGTTTTGGAGACTTTGTGACCCCAAGATGCCACTCTTTGATGCAATTCTGTGACAGTGAGCTTAGGACTTTTTTTTACTTCTCTTACCATCCTCCTCACTGTGCGTTGTGGCAAGATAAACTTGGGACCTCTTCCAGCCTTGTTTGTCACTATTCCAGTTGTTTTAAACTTCTTAATGATTCCTCTGACTGTAGATACGTGCAAGTTAAGGCGAGTGGCTATTTTCTTGTAGCCATTGCCTGACTTATGAAGGTCGACACAAATCTGCCTTACTTGAATGGTGTGTTCTCTTGTCTTTGCCATGTTGACAAATGGGTACGAGAATTAGGCCTCTGTGTCACGTCATATTTATACCCCAGGGAAACAGGAAGTCATGAATTACTAATTAAAAGTTCCTAGATACCCTGACCAACTTTAGCAACTACAGAAAAATATATTTTTTTAAAAATCAATAAAAATTTTCAGCGGAATTGTTAGGGGTGTCAATAATTGTGGGACACATGATTTCAAGTTTTTTTTTTCCTAAATGTGTGATTTTTTTTTTTACCACCAAAGTAATGTACTTAAATAAAAGGTTGGATTTTTCTCTTTTTTTGCATTTGGGTTCAATGTTGTTTAAAAAAGAAGGAGAATTTTTGGAAGTCCTCGACAACATCTTAAACAGGGGTGCCAATAATAGTGGAGGGCACTGTAGGTATATAGCTGCACATTAATCTGGTACTGGTACTCCCTGTATATAGCTCCACATTGATCTGGTACTCCCTGTATATAGCTCCACATTGATCTGGTACTGATACTTCCTGTATATAGCTCCACATTGATCTGGTACTGGTACTCCCTGTATATAGGTATATAGCTGCACATTAATCTGGTACTGGTACTCCCTGTATATAGCTCCACATTGATCTGGTACTCCCTGTATATAGCTCCACATTGATCTGGTACTGGTACCCCCTGTATATAGCTCCACATTGATCTGGTACTGATACTTCCTGTATATAGCTGCACAATGATCTGGTACTGGTACTCCCTGTATATAGCTCCACATTGATCTGGTACTGATACTCCCTGTATACAGCTCCACATTGATTTGGTACTGATACTTCCTGTATATAGCTCCATTCTTTTGTATTTTATTTTATTACTTGTGTTAGTTGCTATTTAATTTTGTATTATTATTTTAAAACTCTGCATCGTTGGGAAAGGTTCGTAAAGCAAGCATTTCACTTTAAAGTCTACACCAGTTGTATTCAGCGCATGTGATAAATACAAATGTATTTTCTCTTCCACACACACATACACACACATTTAGTTTCTCTCTCCCTCTGTACCTCTTTCTCTCTCCCCCCCCCCCCCCCCCTCTCTCCAACCCCATACTGTAGCTTAATATTGGCTCTAAACCTCCTACAAGGCCTTGCTGGTGGAAACTGATTGCTGTATGGAACACCACGGGGAGGGTTGCAGCCATCTGCACCAATCCAGATATATGACAAAGGCAAGGGATTGTGACAAGGCACTTTGCAGATGGCAGGCAGGTCTGGAAATCAGACAATGAGGTGCTAGTCCCTGTGAGGTGCTAGTCCCTGTGAGGTGCTAGTCCCTATGATGTGCTAGTCCCTGTGAGGTGGTGCTAGTCCCTGTGTGGTGCTAGTCCCTGTGTGGTGCTAGTCCCTGTGAGGTGCTAGTCCATGTGAGGTGCTAGTTCCTGTGAGGTGCTAGTTCCTGTAAGGTCCTAGTCCCTGTGAGGTGCTAGTCCCTATCATGTGCTAGTCCCAATGAGGTTGTGCTAGTCCCTATGATGTGCTAGTTCCTGTGAGGTGCTAGTCCCTGTGTGGTGCTAGTTCCTGTGAGGTGCTAGTCCATGTGAGATGCTAGTCCCAATGAGGTGGTGCTAGTCCCTGTGAGGTGCTAGTCCCTATGATGTGCTAGTCCCTGTGTGGTGGTGCTAGTTCCTGTGAGATGCTAGTTCCTGTGAGATGCTAGTTCCTGTGAGGTGCTAGTTCCTGTAAGGTGCTAGTTCCTGTGAGGTGCTAGTCCCTGTGAGGTGCTAGTCCCTGTGAGGTGCTAGTTCCTGTGAGGTGCTAGTTCCTGTAAGGTCCTAGTTCCTGTGAGGTGCTAGTCCCTATCATGTGCTAGTCCCAATGAGGTTGTGCTAGTCCCTATGATGTGCTAGTTCCTGTGAGGTGCTAGTCCCTGTGTGGTGCTAGTTCCTGTGAGGTGCTAGTCCATGTGAGATGCTAGTCCCAATGAGGTGGTGCTAGTCCCTGTGAGATGCTAGTCCCAATGAGGTGGTGCTAGTCCCTGTGAGGTGCTAGTCCCTGTGAGGTGCTAGTCCCTATGAGGTGGAGGGAGAGAGGAGGAGCTTATAGAGACCCCAACTGATGTATAGAACAATCTTTAAATTATTTGAGGTAACAACAGGGCCAGGCCTATGTTAAAAGTGTAAAAAAAAAGTGTTTGTTAGGTGTTAAGCCAGTGTTAAAATATGCTTAAATGATTGAAAGACAAAACATTTTTTGTGATTGTGTTGAATTTTGTTTGGGAAATAAAGATAGACAAGATTTTATAAAGGGAGTGGTAATATTTCATTCAGCACAAAAATGTGTAGGCGGCTTAACTTACAATGTCCTGCGGCTCAATTTACCACATACCCAGGGGTAAGTTGTGCCAAGAGACCACTTATTTTGGACAAGCTATGTTTTCAAAACTGTAGTGTTTACATGAATTCAGATTATTTCCAGGGATACACAACATCCTGAAATACATGTAGATATCTTTGTTAGAAACCAGGAGTTGGAACTGGTTTAGGGAACAGAACCAAAAACTGGAAAAGAAGGACAATTGTCGAAGAAAATAACCAGAACCGATAACGAAAGTGATCTATACTGTTCCGGAACAGAACCGTTATTTTAAAGCATGGGAACCGGTTAATACATAGCCTACCGCATATTACACAAGGCATAAAAACATTTAAAAACACTGATTTAAGATATCTTTGGTACATAATTGGTCTAGTCTAAATTAAACAAATTCAGAGTTAGCCTACAATTATAGTGAATTTGTATTTGATTTTGAATAGCCTAGTAATAGTGAATTGTTCATAATTTCATCATTAATAGGCTGACACAATACCTTTAACTACAGAATATCTCACCACAGTGTGTTTCTATCTCCTCCCCTCTCTCCTTCATTTCTTTCTCCAGCACACAGATAGAGGGGCTGTCAACAGTTGAATGAAATACAGTATGTTTCGTTGTGAAAACATGTTACTATAGATGTTCCCAAACAGATTTAACTTTGGTTTACCAAATTAAGCACTGGGTAGCTGCAGGAACAGGGTTGGAGAGCCCATGGCATACAGAGTTTGGGAGGAATCACCTGTCCCGCAGCGAAGTAACCCAAGTAGCCTACCTGACATTAAGTAACCCAAGTAGCCTACCAGACATGAAGTAACCCAAGTACAGGTAGGAGAGTGGCCTCCATTCGCTATTCGAGTGTGTACAGATGACGTCTTTTTTGTCTTGCCCCTGTTCCTGCCCATTTGATAATGGAGCATTCTAAATCAACAAATTTTACATATTAGTTAAGACAAGATTAAATTGAGAATAGTCTGATGGGTGAAAATATATATGCTCACTAGATGAGAGAACAGCATGTGCAGAAACAGAACGCAAGCTTTTTTTGCAACTTTCTCAAATTATCAATAGCATCATGCAGCCCTATATATATTTGGATTTCTAAAGCATTCTAAGGTTTGTATCATTCACTACTAAAGTTGCCAAATAACTCTAAATTTAGTGTATAGGACCTGTTTCAAATGATCACTTTTACGCTCAACATAGCCACTTCATATGCGCACTCTGACTCCTGAATGAAAAAAATATCCTTTCTATTTTATTCAGCTAAGTTCAATTATATTCTTCTTACTATAAAATCATATAATATAAAATAATTGCACGGGGCTTGTAAGCATATCTTGTCTGCTAAATGAACAATCATACAGCCTATGGCATGGCGCATAGCCAGATAACATACAGTAGGCCAACTCATATTCTGTTCTTCTGAAATAAATGTTCTTCATATCATAATGTTTCTTTAGACCTGCCAAAAATAAATAATGGATATGTTGTGATGGTGTATATTCAATTGATTTATTATACTTTTTTAAATGTAGATGTTCCAAAGGCGCGCATCAGCAGCTTTTATCCGCCTTGTATCCAACTCCCTGAAGTTAAACCAACTCCATGAAGTTAAACCAACTCCCTGAAGTTAAACCAACTCCCTGAAGTTCAAAGAGATTCAAGGTTCCTTCATAGAAGCGGCTCCTCTGTAGGTATAATTCTGTGGGCCTAATTCAGATAATGCATGTCATAACAACAAGATGCCCAGTGCTTCATGCACAGCGCTCTCCTCACCCGCAACATTTCAGTCACATGTCTTACCATACACTACACTTGTTTGTCCAATGCTTGTCCATAGCTTGCCCACTCAATAGGAAGCTGCTCTATACATTGGTGAAGTAATTTAATGTTGAGCTAAATGTTTAAAAAAAAATACTAAATAATTTGGAGGTTTAAAAAGGAACAGAAAGGAATTATATAAACCATTACTTTATTTTGGTTCGAACAGGTTCTGAACTTTACTTTGCTGGTCGGGACAGTGGAATGGAATTTTAAAAATGATTGTTCTGGTCAGAACGAAACAATTAGAAAATAATTTTGGTTCCAACCCGTTAGAAACAATACTATATTTCCCTTGACGGAGTGATGCTGAATGTAAAAAATTGCTCAACTTAACCCACTCTCCCCTATAGCTAGGCTGGAGAAAATTTTAATCAATGGCAGGATTACATTATGTAATCTCTGTAGAACAATTATAACTATGATTGTAATTATTATTATAAGTCGTGGAATGCAAGGAAAATGTGTTTTTGAACTTTCTGTGTACAAAGAAAATTGAGGGACGACTTGCAAGTATAATCAATTTGTTTGGTATGCGGCTTCACTTAATCTTGGGGACTTTGAAGTTATGTTGAATGTGTCTACACACACACACACACACACACACACACACACACACAAAGGATCCCTCTCGTCAAACAGAAGTGATTGATGTCGTGGACTAACTTGTAATGTCCAAGTTTCATTAAAACTAAATGCAGGAATCAGGATAAAGTGACAGGCCTGAAATTAGAACAGATGTAAAGCCTGGTTCTCAAAGTGACAGGCCTGAAATGCCGGGAAAAGTGAAGGGGTCTGAATACTTTCCGAATGTACTGTATGTACAAGGAGTACCGGTACCAAGTCAGTGTACTTGGGTACTGTAACGAAGATGCTGTGACGTTTAATTAAACAACAAACTTGGAACGAGACAACATAACAGTAGCTTCTACACATAACCACAGGAACAATACTGACTGGGGAAAGAACCTAAGGGAGTGCCAGATATAGGGGAGGTAATAAGTGAGGTAATGGAGTCCAGGTGTGCCTCATGATGATGTGCAGGTGCGCGTAATGATGGATGCCAGGTGTGCGTACTGATGAATCCCAGGACCGGTGGTTAGTATAACAGCGACGTCGAATGCCGGAGGGGAGGAGCGGGAGTAGAGGTGACAGCTACGAGGTAGTTGGGGTGATTGATTGAGGTAATATGTACAGTACCAGTCAAAAGATTGGACACACCAACTCATTCAAGGGTTTTTCTTTATTTTTACTATTTTCTACATTGTACAACTTTCCTTCTAAATGCGTTTGAGCCAATCAGTTGTGTTGTGACAAGTTAGGGGTGGTATACAGAAGAGTGCACTATTTGGTAAAAGACCAAGTCCATATTATGGCAAGAACCGCTCAAATAAGCAAAGAGAAACGACAGTCCATCATTACTTTAAGACATGAAGGTCAGTCAATCTGTGCAGTCACAAAAACCATCAAGTTCTATGATGAAACTGGCTCTCATGAGTACTGCCACAGGAAAGGAAGACCCAGAGTTACCTCTGCTGCAGAGGATAAATTCATAAGAGTTACCAGCCACAGAAATTGCAGCCCAAATAAATGCTTCATGGAGTTCAAGTAACAGACACATCTCAACATCAACTGTTCAGAGGAGACTGCGTTAATCAGGCCTTCATGGTTGAATTGCTGCAAAGAATCCACTACTAAAGGACACCAATAATAAGAAGAGACTTGCTTGGGCCAAGAAACATGAGCAATGGACATTATACAGATGGAAATCTGTCCTTTGGTCTGATGAGTCCAAATTTGAGATTTTTGGTTCCAACCGCTGTGTCTTTCTGAGATGCAGAGTAGGTGAACGGATGATCTCTGCATGTGTGGTTCCCACCGTGAAGCATGGAGGAGGAGGTGTGATGGTGTTGGGGTGCTTTGCTGGTGACACTGTCTGTGATTTATTTAGAATTCAAGGCACACTTAACCAGCATGGCTACCACAGCATTCTGCAGCGATACGCCATCTCATCTGGTTTGCGCTTAGTGGGACTATCATTTATTTTTCAACAGGACAATGACCCAACACACCTCCAGGCTGTGTAAGGGCTATTTTACCAAGAAGGAGAGTGATGGAGTGCTAAATCAGATGACCTGGCCTCCCCAATCCCCAATCCCCCGACCTCAACCCAATTGAGATGGTTTGGGATGAGTTGGACCGCAGAGATAAGGAAAACCAGCCAACAAGTGCTCAGCATATGTGGGAACTCCTTCAAAACTGTTGGAAAAGCATTCCAGGTGAAGCTGGTTGAGAGAATGCCAAGAGTGTGCAAAACTGTCATCAAGGCAAAGGGTGGCTACTTATATAAAATAAAATATATTTTGATTTGTTTAACACTTTTTTGGTTACTACATGATTCCATATCTGTTATTTCGTAGTTTTGATATTTTCACTATTATTCTACAATGATAAAATAGTAAAAATAAAGAAAAACCCTTGAATGAGTAGGTGTGTCCAAACTTTTGACTGGTACTGTACATGTAGGTTTGTTAGGTGATTGATTGAAGTACTATGTACATGTACTGTAGGTAGGGGGTGAAAAGCGGAAAGTCCAGGTAGCCGTTTAATTAACTGTTCAGCAGTCTTATGCCTTTGGGATAGAAGCTGTTCAGGAGCCTTTGGGTCCCAGACTTGGAGCTCCGGTACCGCTTGCCATGCGATAGCAGAGAGAACAGACTGTGACGTGGGTGGCTGGAGTCTTTGACCATTTTTAGGGCCTTCCTCTGACACTGCCTAGTATAGAGGTCCTGGATGGCAGGAAGCTTGGCCCCAGTGATGTATTGGGCCGTACGCACTACCCTCTGTAGCGCCTTGCGGTCCGATGCCGAGCAGTTGCCATACCAAGTGGTGATGCAGCCAGTCAAGATGCTCTCAATGGTGCAGCTGTAGAACTTCTGAGGATCTGAAGGCCCATGCAACATCTTTTCAGCCTCCTGAGAGGGAAGAGGCTTTGTCGTGCCCTCTTCACGACTGTGTTGTTGTGTTTGGACCATGATAGGTCTTTAATGATGTGGACACCGAGGAACTTGAAGCTCTCGACCTTCTCCACTGCAGTCTCGTCGATGTGAATGGGGGCGTGTTAGTCTGAACAATCTATGAGCTTCAAGGCCCAATGCAATGTGCCTGAAATTCTAATTTGTAACATCTCTTAACAGCTCTTTACTGCTAGGCATCTCATCAGACATATCAAATGTTAAAATGAAAGCAGTAAGCTACCTAACCTTGGCTTCAGAGAATTCCCACACAAAGATGTCAAAAGGGACGTGTAGTATACATAAGGGACATGCAGCATAAACTTTGTTGCCAAAATACAGGGTAAAACAATGCATTCAGTGTCTAGTGGCAAATGTTAATAGCACATGATGCACCAAAACTCTAGATTACTCTTACGCCACAGTTCAGTGCATATTGCAACAGAATGGTGTTTGTTTACTTTCTCTGGCTGTCCAAAATAGGGAAACTAAAATCTTTAGGACGCAAATAGGAAATCCCCCCCAGAACAGACTAGTTATTGTTTTCAACATCTCCATTTTCCAGCATGTGACACCATAGCAAGTCACTGTCTCTCTGGGGGACCAGCAGAATGGATGTGTTCAGTTGTATACAGAAAACCGGTGAGCATGTTTGTACTGTGGAGAGAGTGACAGACAGACAGACAGACAGACAGACAGACAGACAGACAGACAGACAGACAGACAGACAGACAGACAGACAGACAGACAGACAGACAGACAGACAGACAGACAGACAGACAGACAGACAGACAGACAGACAGACAGACAGACAGACAGACAGACAGACAGACAGACAGACAGACAGACAGACAGACAGACAGACAGACAGACAGACAGACAGACAGACAGACAGACAGACAGACAGACAGACAGACAGACAGACAGACAGACAGACAGACAGACAGACAGACAGACAGACAGACAGAGAGAGAGAGAGAGAGAGAGAGAGAGAGAGAGAGAGAGAGAGAGAGAGAGAGCAACGGAGGCATGAATGATCAGCATGAAAGGAGCGTTATCATAGTCAAACACAACAATGATTAGCATCAGAGCCAGATTAGCCACAATTAGCAATCATTGACAGCCTATCTCCGGTAATGTAAAAATGTCCACAACATCACTGGCACAAAGCTTATTTGATACACCAGAATATATTAATGGGTGGAGGGAACAGTAATGTAATATTTCTGCAATAAATTAAAACAGGAAGTCCTAGGAGAATGATGAGTCTTGTAAGGAATGAAGGAAGGAAGGAAGGAATGGCTGGTGCAGATATCAGCATATTTTTGTTGCTCAAAGCTAAATAACAAATTTATTCTGAACTGACACCACGAGGCACCCTTTTTGCATCTGTAAGATATAGAACAGTTTATTATTTCTTGCGAAATAGTCATTTCTCATGCACCCAATCTGAAGCGCTACACTTTTCTGGGTACATGGATTACTTTGTGAAGTGCATTCCATTAAAAACCAAGGCTCAAGAATTTAAAATGATAAGCATTCAACTACATTTTCCCCAAAGTTCTGTAGTTGTCAAAAGACTAACCCACTGTAGATAATGAACTCAAATTAACACACTATATAGTTAGTATTTCATAGCATATGGGCATATACTACTGATGTTTACTACTGCCGAGGCAGTTCAATTACTTTTCTAATGGCCTAACTGGAGGTTATGTTTCCAGTGCTATCTAAAGCCACCTCTTCCTCTCATTTCCTGCTGTCCCTCTCACTACCCAGGTTACATCACCAGGAGAGAATTCACGCAGTGCAGAGGGATACAGAGAGAGAGAAAGAGAGAGAGAGATGCAGAGAGAGAGAGATACAGAGAGAGAGAGAGAGAGAGAGAGAGAGAGAGAGAGAGAGAGAGAGAGAGAGAGAGAGAGAGAGAGAGAGAGAGAGGAGAGCAATATGATCTGCAGGAGTCATATCTACTTTTTACAATACTAACCTCTCTCTTGAAGCTGCCTGTCAGCACGTCAGTGTACATTATTACAAATACTGATAACTGCCCATGACACACTCAACACCGCTCTACATGTCATCCAGAGCCTTCTAGAATAGCACATACAGGACTACATACAGGTAACTGCCAAAATAAAGGAAACACCAACATAAAGTGTCTTAATCGGACATTGGGCCACCACGAGCAGCCAGAACAGCTTCAATGCACCTTGGCATAGATTCTACAAGTGTCTGGAACTCTATAGGAGGGATGCCGCACCATTCACCGCTGAAGAAATTCGGCTTGGCACCTAAAACCCTCACAGACTTTTACAGATGCACAATTGAGAGCATCCTGTCAGGCTGTATCACCACCTGGTACGGCAACTACACCGCCCGCAACCGCAGGGCTCTCCAGAGGGTGGTGCGGTCTGCCGAACGCATTATCGGGGGCAAACTACCCGCCCTCCAAGACACATACAGCACCCGATGTCACAGGAAGGCCAAAAAGATCATCAAGGACATCAACCACCCGAGCCACTGCCTGTTCACCCCGCTATCATCCAGAAGGCGAGGTCAGTACAGGTGCATCAAAGCTGGGACAGAGAGAATGAAAAACAGCTTCTATCTCAAGGCCATCAGACTGTTAAATAGCCATCACTAGCACATTAGAGGCTGCTGCTGCTGCCTATTGAAATCCCTGGCCACTTTAGAAATGGAACACTAGTCACTTTAATAATGTTTACATATCTTGCACTACTCATCTCATATGTATATACTGCATTATATGCTATAATATTCTACTGTATCTTAGTCCATGCCGCTCTGTCATTGCTTGTCCATATATGTATATCTTCTTAAAATACATTCCTTACTAGTTTTGTGTGTATTAGGTATTTGTTGTGAAATTGTTTGATATTACTTGTTAGATATTACTGCACTGTCGGAGCTAGAAGCACAAGCATTTCGCTACACCCGTTATAACATCTGCTAAACACGTGTATGTGACAAATAACATTTAATTTGATTTGATTTGATTTCTTCCACAAGAAATTCCATAATTTGGGGTTTTGATGAAGGTTATGGCGCCGCTCCAGAGTATCCCATAAGTGTTCAATTGGGTTGAGATCTGGTGACTGAGACACACACACACACGCACGCACGCACGCACACACACACACACACACACACACACACACACACACACACACACACACACACACACACACACACACACACACACACACACACACACACACACACACACACACACACACACACACACACACACACACACACTTGAAACCCCCTATGCTTCAAAATAATGGGCAACTGGGCATTTTTATACATGACCCTACGCATGACGGGATGTTAATTGCTTAATTAACTCAGGATCCACACCTTAAAAGCACCTGCTTTCAATATACATTGTATCCCTCATTTACTCACACGTTTCCTTTATCACACGTTTCCTTTATTTTGGCAGCTACCTGTATGTCTGCCAGCATTCTCTGAATGCACATCTAGCTAGGGCTATCAAGACTGGACTGTGCTTAAAACACTTACCCTGAGGGCTACAGTACGTGTGCATTCAGAATCTGTCCTTTGTAATAATGGTGTCATCTACATTCTGCATACAATGTGTCGATGGAAGTAAAGGACTGTGATTGTAACTGCAACAGGAAGACAGTGAACATATGCTGTTTGTCATCTGATTGGTGCAGCCTGACATTAAGGTGTGTTCCATTCAGTTAAACTGTACTTTAACCCGATCTGTCTCATGAGACCTTCTTAGTAATAATGTAATAATGACATAACAGATCTGTCTCATGAGACCTTAGTAATAATGTAATAATGACATAACAGATCTGTCTCATGAGACATTAGTAATAATGTAATAATCACATAACAGATCTGTCTCATAAGACCTTCTTAGTAATAATGTAATAATGACATAACAGATCTGTCTCATGAGACCTTAATAATAATGTAATAATGACATAACAGATCTGTCTCATGAGACCTTCTTAGTAATAATATAATAATGGCATAACAGATCTGTCTCATGAGACCTTCTTAGTAATAATGTAATAATGACATAACAGATCTGTCTCATGAGACCTTAGTAATAATGTAATAATGACATAACAGATCTGTCTCATGAGACCTTCTTAGTAATAATATAATAATGGCATAACAGATCTGTCTCATGAGACCTTCTTAGTAATAATGTAATAATGACATAACAGATCTGTCTCATGAGACCTTAGTAATAATGTAATAATGACATAACAGATCTGTCTCATGAGACATTAGTAATAATGTAATAATCACATAACAGATCTGTCTCATAAGACCTTCTTAGTAATAATGTAATAATGACATAACAGATCTGTCTCATGAGACCTTAATAATAATGTAATAATGACATAACAGATCTGTCTCATGAGACCTTCTTAGTAATAACGTAATAATTACATAACAGATCTGACTCATGAGACCTTCTTAGTAATAATATAATAATGGCATAACAGATCTGTCTCATGAGACCTTCTTAGTAATAATGTAATAATGACATAACAGATCTGTCTCATGAGACCTTCTTAGTAATAATGTAATAATGACATAACAGATCTGTCTCATGAGACCTTAGTAATAATGTAATAATGACATAACAGATATGTCTCATGAGACCTTCTTAGTAATAATGTAATAATGACATAACAGATCTGTCTCATGAGACCTTAGTAATAATGTAATAATGACATAACAGATCTGTCTCATGAGACCTTCTTAGTAATAATGTAATAATGACATAACAGATCTGTCTCATGAGACCTTCTTAGTAATAATGTAATAATGACATAACAGATCTGTCTCATGAGACCTTAGTAATAATGTAATAATGACATAACAGATCTGTCTCATGAGACCTTCTTAGTAATAATGTAATAATGACATAACAGATCTGTCTCATGAGACCTCCTTAGTAATAATGTAATAATGACATAACAGATTTGTCTCATGAGACCTTAGTAATAATGTAATAATGACATAACAGATCTGTCTCATGAGACCTCCTTAGAAATAATGTAATAATGACATAACAGATCTGTCTCATGAGACCTTCTTAGTAATAATGTAATAATGACATAACAGATCTGTCTCATGAGACATTAGTAATTACATTTACATTTACATTTACGTCATTTAGCAGACGCTCTTATCCAGAGCGACTTACAAATTGGTGCATTCACCCTATAGCCAGTGGGATAACCACTTTACAATTTATTTATTTTTTTTTTCATTTGGGGGTAGAAGGATTACTTTATCCTATCCCAGGTATTCCTTAAAGAGGTGGGGTTTCAAATGTCTCCGGAAGGTGGTGAGTGACTCCGCTGTCCTGGCGTCGTGAGGGAGCTTGTTCCACCATTGGGGTGCCAGAGCAGCGAACAGTTTTGACTGGGCTGAGCGGGAACTATGCTTCCGCAGAGGAAGGGGAGCCAGCAGGCCAGAGGTGGATGAACGCAATGCCCTCGTTTGGGTGTAGGGACTGATCAGAGCCTGAAGGTACAGAGGTGCCGTTCCCCTCACAGCTCCATAGGCAAGCACCATGGACTTGTAACAGATGCGAGCTTCAACTGGAAGCCAGTGGAGTGTGCGGAGGAGCGGGGTGACGTGAGAGAACTTGGGAAGGTTGAACACCAGGAACACTTAGTAATAATGTAATAATGACATAACAGATCTGTCTCATGAGACCTTATTAATAATGTAATAATGACATAACAGATCTGTCTCATGAGACCTTCTTAGTAATAGTGTAATAATAACATGATGTCATAAAAAGTAATGACAGCTGATGACAGAGAATGATCACTGACAAAGTTATTTTTTTCTTTTTTTCTTTTTCTTTAGGGGGTAGATCAGATTTAATATTGCAGATAGATTGTAACTTTCATCAACCTAATTGTCTGCATCACTTCCAATCCCCCATATGTTTTATTTTCTCGCAAATATATATATATATGTATATATATATATATATGTCACGGTTCACTACGACAGAACCCAGAAGCAGACCAGGACGAGGTGAGTTGAACGAAGGTGAGTATTTATTAACAGATTCAAAAAAGATGCAGAGTAATCCAGGAGACGGAGCGGGTGGCGGAGAAGAGTTGGTGGAGGTGAAGTGGCAGATCCAATGATGGCACGGCAGCCGTCGACAACCAGGCAGGGGTTGGGTGAAGGTCCCGGGAGAATGATGTTCATGGCTAACGATCCGGCAGGGAATGGATGTCAGGTCAGAGCTTAAGAAGGGGTGATGATCAGGACCAGGTGTGCCGAAGCTGATGAGAAGCAGGTGCGGGTAATCGAGAGATCACCCGCCTAGCAACATCGCCCGGCAACCGGACAGGGTGCGTTCAGGCACCTTCAGGAAACAGGAGATTCAGAGCAGAAAAACGGCAACAGAGGCAGGAACAGACTCAGGACGCAGGGTTCATGACAGTACCCCCCCTCCGACGAACGCCACCGGGCGGACTACCTGGAGCGCCAGGATGGAGGCGGTAGAAGTCACGAAGGAGGTCAGCATCAAGGATCTGACGCCGAGGAATCCAACTCCTCTCCTCAGGACCATACCCCTCCCAGTCCACGAGATACTGGAAACCCCGGCCCCGCCGTCTGGAATCTATGATGCGGCGCACCGTGTAGACAGGACCTCCTCCGATCATCCGAGGAGGAGGAGGAGGAGGAGGCGGAGGGGGCAACAGAGGGCTGAGGAGAACAGGCTTGAGGCAGGAGACATGGAAGGTGGGATGGACTCTGAGCGTACTAGGCAACTTGAGACGAACCACAACAGGATTAATCACTCTCTCCACCACAAACGGACCAATGAACCTCGGCGACAGTTTCCTTGACTCAGTCCGCAGAGGAAGGTCCCGTGTAGCCAACCAGACCCTATCTCCGATGGCATAAGCGGGGGCTGGAATACGGCGACGATTCGCCTGGAGCTGATACCGGTCAGAAACTCTAAGGAGGGCCTTTCTGGCCCGATGCCAGGTCCGGTGGCAACGACGAATGTGGGCCTGGACAGAGGGAACCGAGAGATCCTTCTCCTGAGAAGGAAACAAGGGGAGTTGATAGCCGTATAGGCACTGGAAGGGAGACATCCCAGTGGCAGAAGTAGGGAGAGTATTGAAAACCTCCCTAACCAGGATCTTGGACGTCTCAGAGGCAGAGGGAAGCTTGGAGATGGGCACAAAGTGGGCGAACTTGCTGAATCTGTCCACAATAGTCAGAATGACCATGTTCCCCTCAGAAAAGGGCAACCCAGTGACAAAGTCCAGGGCCAGATGCGACCATGGTCGCCGGGGGATCGGTAGGGGGTGAAGAAGTCCAGAGCTGGGCCGATTGGCACTCTTGTTCTGCGCACAAACTGGACAGGCAGCAACAAACCTCCGAGTATCTTCTCCCATGGCAGGCCACCAAAATCGTCTGCGTAGAAGCGACATCGTCCGAGCCACGCCAGGGTGACAAGCCATCTTGCTGGCGTGGGACCATTGGAGGACAGCCGAACGGACCGACTCAGGCACAAACAACCGACCGGGTGGACCGTTACCGGGGCCGGGCTGCGTCCGAAGGGCTGCCATAACCTCCTCCTCAATCCTCCACATAACGGCTCCCACGACAAGGTTCCGGGGAAGAATCGTCTCAGTTTTGGCCCCACTCTCCTCCGTCTTGGAGAACATCCGGGACAAGGCGTCCGCTTTGCCGTTCTTAGACCCCGGTCGGAACGTCAAGGAAAAATTAAAGCGTCCAAAAAACAACGACCACCTGGCCTGACGGGAGTTGAGACATTTAGCCGATTGCACGTAAGCAAGATTCTTGTGGTCAGTCCAGACAACAAACGGTTGCTCCGCCCCCTCCAACCAGTGTCGCCACTCCTCCAAGGCAAGTTTCACCGCGAGGAGCTCCTGGTTACCCACATCGTAGTTCCTCTCCGCAGACGAAAGACGACGAGAGTAGTAGGCGCAGGGATGGAGTTTACCGTCAGTGGAGCATCGCTGGGACAGGATGGCGCCAACCCCCACATCAGACGCATCCACTTCAATGACAAACTGACGGGCAGTGTCAGGTTGAGAGAGAATCGGAGCATTGGTGAATCGCCTCTTCAAATCCAGAAATGCTCGGTCCCCCTCAGGATTCCAACTGAAGGTTCTGGTACTAGAAGTCAGGGCAGTTAAAGGAGCGGCCACACGGCTGTAATCACGGATAAATCTACGATAGAAATTCGCAAACCCCAGAAACCTCTGGAGCTGCAATCTCGTACCGGGCTGGGCCCAATCCAGAACCGCCCTAACCTTCTCTTGGTCCATCCTAATCTCTCCCCTGGAGATGATGTACCCGAGGAAGGATGTAGTGTGGGCGTGAAATTCACACTTCTCGGCCTTCACAAACAGGCGATTTTCCAACAATCGCTGCAGAACCTGCTTGACATGCTGGACGTGGCTGGAAAGCTCCTTAGAGAAAATAAGAATGTCATCCAGGTAAACGAACACAAAAAGACCGATCATATCTCTCAGGACGTCATTCACCATATTCTGGAACACTGCTGGGGCATTGGTCAGTCCAAACGGCATCACCTGATACTCTAAATGACCCATCGGTGTATTGAAACCAGTCAACCACTCGTCCCCCTCTCTGATCCGGACCAGATGATACGCATTGCGTAGGTCCAGCTTGGTGAACACAGTAGCACCCTGTAAGGAGTCGAAAGCAGAGCTCATCAAGGGCAGGGGATACTTGTTCTTGACCCCCGATAATCAATACAAGGTCGAAGAGTGCCATCCTTTTTACTCACAAAGAAGAATCCTGCCCCCAGGGGTGATGACGAGGGACGAATGAGACCAGCAGCTAGGGACTCCTTTATGTAGGTCTCCAAAGCCTCACGTTCAGGTCGGGAAATGCTGTATAACTGTCCCTTGGGATAGGCAGCTCCAGGGAACAGGTTTATGGCACAATCATATGGTCGGTGGGGAGGGAGTGACAGAGCCCTCTGCTTACTGAACACTTCCCCCAAATCGTGATATGTTTCGGGAACCAGGGACAAATCTGGGGGGTTAGCCTCAATGACCTGACTGGGAACAGAATGGGAACAGGCAGTCTTGAGGCAGTTAGCATGACAATCAATGCTCCAACTAGTTACCTTGCCAGTCACCCAATCGAACGTGGGATTGTGTTATTTCAGCCAGGGGTAACCAAGGACCAGAGGAACATGGGGAGAAGGCAGAATGAAGAATGAGATAACCTCAGAATGATTCCCTGACAGCAGCATCTTAACCGGTTCAGTCCTCATTGTGATATGTGCCAGACTACTTCCGTTCAGAGTGGTAGCTTCAATGGCTTCCGGTAATCGCTCCTTGGGAAGCCCCAGCTGTTCCACCACGTCGGCATCAATAAAGCTGCCATCGGCACCTGAATCGACGAAAGCGTTAATCGCTAAACTCTGATTCCTGTTCATGAGGGTAGCCGGGAAACGGGGTCTGACAGGGGTATTGAGAGGTTGAAACCGGCTCGCTAAAAGTCCTCCCAAACTTAGCGAGCCGGGCAGTTTGACGGCCGCTGGGAACAAGTGGAGATGTAATGTCCCGAACTCCCACAGTAGAGGCAGCGGTTGGTCTCACGTCTATGTTGGCGCTCCTCCTTGGTTAACCCGTGCCGCCCCACTTGCATGGGTTCAGAATCTGGAGGCAGGACCTCTCCACTAATCCCATGTGGTGGACAATGATCGACGCGTTCTGGTCCACCTCCTGACCCGACTGGGAACCGAGAAGCTGATTGATTGGACGGGCCCCATTGCTTCTCCCTCCTTCTCTCTCGAACTCTGTTATCCACTCGAATTGACAAAGCTACCAAACTGTCCAGGTCACTAGGCTCCGGATAGGAGATCAACTCATCCTTGTGTTGCTCCGACAACCCCTGATAAAAGGCCGCTTGCAATGACTCTTCATTCCACCCACTCTCCACAGCCAATGTCCTGAATTCGATTACGAAGTCGGCAACTCTGCGAGCTCCTTGGCGAAGAGAAAACAGGCGCTTAGCTGCGTCCTTACCTCGGACTGGATGGTCAAACAGCTTCCTCATCTCTGCCGTGAACTCCTGGTATGACGCCATGCAGGTGTCCTGTCGTTCCCATACGGCTGAAGCCCACTCCAGGGCTCTATCACGCAGCAATTCAATAACAAAGGCTATCCTAGCCTTGTCTGTGGCGTAAGAGTGGGGCTGTAGATCGAACACTAATCCACACTGCATAAGAAAGGAACGGCATCTTCCCAAATCCCCTTCATACTTATCAGGCGTCGGAACCTTGGGCTCACGGAAGGGCACAGCTCCAGAAGCGGCAGGCGAGAGGGGTGAAACCGGTGGTGGATTCTCCACCGGCAAACTGAGCTGAGCTGAGCCTGGATCTTCGTCAGACTGGTAGAAAAGTTCCGAACCGACAACGCTATCTCCTGTAGCGCCGTGCTGTGTTGTCCCAACATCTTTTCCTGATGGGTAATGGCATGGCGAACAGAATCCAGGTCCGCTGGGTTCATTTCTGGCCGGATCGTTCTGTCACGGTTCACTACGACAGAACCCAGAAGCAGACAAGGACGAGGTGAGTTGAACGAAGGTGAGTATTTATTAACAGATTCAAAAAAGATGCAGAGTAATCCAGGAGACGGAGCGGGCGGCGGAGAAGAGTTGGTGGAGGTGAAGTGGCAGATCCAATGATGGCACGGCAGCCATCGACAACCAGGCAGGGGTTGGGTGAAGGTCCCGGGAGAATGATGTTCATGGCTAACGATCCGGCAGGGAATGTATGTCAGAGTTAAGAAGGGGTGATGATCAGGACCAGGTGTGCCGAAGCTGATGAGAAGCAGGTGCGGGTAATCGAGAGATCACCCACCTAGCAACGTCGCCCGGCAACCGGACAGGGTGCGTTCAGGAACCTTCAGGAAACAGGAGATTCAGAGCAGAAAAACGGCAACACAGGCAGGAACAGACTCAGGTCGCAGGGTTCATGACAATATATATATATATATATATATATATATATATATATATATATATATATATATACATATATACACACATACATACATACATACATATAACACATAAATATACATTTCGAATCCCATCGTACCTTCTCCGCTATGCAATCCGGTTTCCGAGCTGGTCATGGGTGCACTTCAGCCACGCTCAAGGTCCTAAACGATATTATAACCGCGATCGATAATACACAGTACTGTGCAGCCGTCTTCATCCACCTGGCCAAGGCTTTCGACTCTGTCAACCACCGCATTCTTATTGGCAGACTAAATAGCCTTGGTTTCTCAAATGACTGCCTCGCCTGGTTCACCAACTACTTCTCAGATAGAGTTCAATGTGTCAAATCGGAGGGCCTGTTGTCTGGACCTATGGCAGTCTCTATGGGGGTGCCACAGGGTTCAATTCTTGGGCCGACTCTTTTCTCCGTGTATATCAATGCTTGCTGCTGGTGACTCTCAGATCCACCTCTACGCAGACGACACCATTTTGTATACATCTGGCCCTTCATTGGACACTGTGTTAACCTCCAAACGAGCTTCAATGCCATACAACACTCCTTCAGTAGCCTCCAACTGCTCTTAAACACTAGTAAAACTAAATGCATGCTCTTCAATCGAACGCTGCTGGCACCCGCCCACCCGACTAGAATCACTACTCTCGACGGGTCTGACCTAGAGTATGTGGACAACTACAAATACCTAGGTGTCTGGTTAGACTGTAAACTCTCCTTCCAGACTCACATTAAGAATCTCCAATCCAAAGTTAAATATAGAATCGGCTTCCTATTTCGCAACAAAGCCTCCTTCACTCATGCTGCCAAACATGCCCTCGTAAAACTGACTATCCTACCGATCCTTGACTTCGGCGATGTCATTTACAAAATAGCCTCCAACACTCTACTCAGCAAATTGGATGTAGTCTATCACAGTGCCATCCGTTTTGTCTCCAAAGCCCCATACACTACCCACCATTGTGACCTGTACGCTCTTGTTGGCTGGTCCTCACTACATGTTCGTTGTCAAACCCACTGCCTCCAGGCCATCTATAAATCACTGCTAGGGAAATCCCCGCCTTATCTTAGCTCATTGGTCACCATAGCAGCACCCACCCGTAGTCTGCGCTCCAGCAGGTATATCTCACTGGTCATCCCCAAAGCCAACACCTCCTTTGGCCGCCATTCTTTCCAGTTCTCTGCTGCCAATGACTGGAACGAATTGCAAAAATCTCTGAAGCTGGAGACTCTTATCTCCCTCACTAACTTTAAGCATCAGTTGTCAGAGCACCTTACCGATCACTGCACCTGTACACAGCCCATCTGAAATTAGCCCACCCAACTACCTCATCCCTATATTGTTATTTATTTTGCTCTTTTGCACCCCAGTATCTCTATTTGCACATCTAGCATTCCAGTGTTAATACTAATTGTAATTATATTGCACTATAGCCTATTTATTGCCTTACCTCCATAACTTGCTATATTTGCACACACTGTATATATATTTTCTGTTGTATTTTTTGACTTTATGTTTTTTACCCCATATGTAACTCTGTGTTGTTGATTTTATCGCACTGCTCTGCTTTATCTTGGCCAGGTCGCAGTTGTAAATGAGAACTTGTTCTCAACTGGCTTACCTGGTTAAATAAAGGTGAAAAAAAAATAAACAATGCTTAGGCCTCTACTTCCAGCTTATACATACTATATAAATTTTATGGACACAGTCAATTTTACAATAATTATATTTTGTTTGTTTTTACTCCTGAACTTCCTCTACCCTCAACCTCTCCGATCATTTTCATGATGTCCATCCGGTTTGCTTCTATATGCCATATCTTTCTAACTGTGCTCTTTCCCAAAAGCTCCCAACCTATAACCTATATACTTATTATTATTATTATTTTATGGACACAGTATGCTTACATTATTAGTTATCTTGTTGTTATTAGTTGTTGTTAGTTGTTATTAGTCCCATCCTTCAACTCCATTCAACACCTCCCATCTATCTCTTAACACCATCCACATTGGATTTCTATTTGCCATATATTTTTCAACTGTACTGTGATGTTTTACAAAAGTTCTGAACCTTTCTATTGTCATTGTTTCTACAGGTTGTAAATTGAAAATAAACATTTTTGCTAAAAGTGTTAATATATTATTGATCGATTGACTATGACTTTTCAGATCACCCAGTAGTGCTATCTGCAGGGTTAGTTCCAGGTAAATATTGCAATCCTTTAGCCATTCCTGGACCTGTGTCCAAAAACAAGCTACAAATGGACAGTACCAAAACAAATGATCTAATGATTCTGTCTCTTCGCAGCAAAATCTGCAGAGCTGGGAAGATTGTATCCCCCATATAAATAACATTCTATTGGTAGCAAGAATTTTATATAATAATTTAAATTGAACAATTCTAAGCTTTGAATCCGGCGGCGTTTTGCTTATCAGTTCATAAACACTATGCCATGGGATCGGTACGTCAAAAATCTCTTCCCAACTATTTTGCAATCTATATGGGACGGCTGTCAATCCTTTGGTCCTTAAATGAAACTGGTATACTTTTTTATTTATCACAATTTTCTTTAACCAATTATGTTCTTTAATGCAAGGCCGACAGACAAGTTCCTTACTTTTTCCCCCCTCCACTTTCCTCTTCCATTTTTGCGGTAATGCTGCAATTATTTGGTTGTAATTTTGGGTAGAGCAGAAATTTCCATATGTTTTTGTTAGCTGCATATGCAACATAACTCCACCAGTCCAACCGATGATATCATTTACGAAGATTATACCTTTTTTAAAAATTTTGTCAAAATAAAAAGGTTTTTTATCAATTAGTATATTTGAGTTTAACCACAATATTTGTTGCATTATTTGTTCTGTCGTTTCTGGAGGATTAAATTGAAATTGCAACCAAATTTCTATGGCTTGTTTTAGAAATAGTGATATTTGGGAGATTATTTCCTTTTCAAATAACTGAAAGTGAGAGGTTGTAATCTGAATAAAGGGAAAAAGGCCATTCTTGAACATTGGGTGAGACAATCTTACTAATTTGCTAGAGAACCAGTTTGGATTTAAGTATAACTTTTGTATGACTGAAGCTTTTAGTGATAGGTCTAATGCTTTAATATTTAATCATTTCTGTCCTCCGAATTAATATTCATTATATAAACAGGCACTGACAAAGTGTTAGTTATTTATCCAAACATGTATTTATCACTAATTGATGTTTGAATTATGGGTCTATATAGACATTTCCAAGAGACAGAGTAGCGCAGCTGCAGATGAACAAAAACAATGTGATATTGACCAGGCAGCCGCCTGTGTTTTCCATGGAAACCAACAGCACAGTAATGAAGCATTCTCAACTGCTCAAACGCTGACTCATAGGCCCAATTAAATCTAAATATTCTGTTTTGTTTACCACTGCTGTGTAAACCACAGAATGAGTAAATACCTTCTGAATGGGTTTACAGCCAATGCTCTACTGGATTAACAAGTAATTCACATCTTGCTGACTGAAAGGAAAAATTTACACATTTCAGACATGATGAAGAGCTAAGGGTCGACGTGTCGTCAAAATACTGTAAATCAAAGTTGGGAGCATAGGTCATAGTATGCAGAATATTTCTTGTATTATTTCTGAACGTTGAATAATTTGATCAAATTAAATTAAATGAATGGATTACATAAATATTTTTCGGCAATTGCACACAAGGTCCAACTAAAACTTGACTTCCACTTTTAACCCAACCCCTCTTAATCAGAGAGGTGCAGGGGGGTGCCACATTGGGCACCCAGGGAGCTGTTATTTTGGGGGGTTAACCAGCTTCCTCAAGGGCAGAATTACATATTTTTCACCTTGTCGGCTCAGGGATTTGAACTGGCAACTTTTCGGTTACTGGCCCAATGCTAACCACTAGGCCACCTGCCGCCCTCCAGCCGGTCTTAAACATCTAACAACTGGATATGCTTCTGTTTCTATCTTTCCCAAACGAATTCACTGAATTACTACTTATAACATACAAGCAAGATGAAAAGCAAACCCCCAAACAACACCTAGCCTAATACTGCTTCCCAAAGCCCAATCTGTTGCCTAAAGCCCAGACAGACAGACGGACAGCTCAACCAGTGTCTCTCTGCGTCATCTACCCAGGGTAGATGCGTCATCTACCCAGGGTGTTCATCCAATGTGTGGATGAGAGTTTTAATAGAGATCATAAAACATTCTGTAGCACCTCACAATACTTTCTTTCAGCCAGCTCTCTCCTTCAACAGTGGAGACCCAGTAACCGCAACGGTTTATGAACTGGTGCTCTCCACCACCTACACAACGTTCCACAGAGGGAGGTGATGCAGGGATTCAAGGTTGACTGCTTTCTGGCCTGGGCGATAATACCCTCTAGTCTGGACAGCCGGTGTATCAATCTCTCTCTCCCGTCAGGCAGAAGTAAAGTCTGCAGTCTGCCCGCTGACTCACCGACTTGCTGTAGTCAGGGAGTTCTTTCAAGGCCTCGGCAAGGAGAGGGGAGGAAATAACTCTAGGAGGGATTGGTCTAGTGGTCGGACCAGAATCAGGACTGATTTGTCTAGTGGTCAGACCAGATCAGGAGGGATTTGTCTAGTGATCGGATCAGATCAGGAAGGATTTGTCTAGTGGTCGGACCAGAATCAGGAGGGATTTGCCTAGTGGTCAGACCAGAATCAGGAGGGATTTGTCTAGTGGTCGGACCAGATCAGGAGGGATTTGTCTAGTGATCAGACCAGAATCAAGAAGGTTTTGTCTAATGGTCAGACCATATCAGGAGGGATTTGTCTAGTGGTCGGACCAGATCAGGATAAGGATTAAGAACAGAGAAAGCTAATATATTTTATGTGGGATCCATGCCAAACTAAAACATTATGAATAGACTCTGACCTGGTTCCATAGACAGACCACACTACTGTGGGCTGTCTGCCAACTCACTGTTTTAGCTGATTCATTTGCTTACCATTAGGTAATTGGCCCCCAGATTTTAAATGATTAGGGAGTCATTCCAAACTGATGATTTCAAATTCTCCTCGACAAACAAATGTTTCCCTTCCTCTCAACACGCTGAAATGCTTTGTCTTCCCTCCTCCTTCTCACCTGAGCTTCATTATGTTGTTCTACCTCAGGCTCCAT